>NC_072029.1:17173968-17501718 GCF_027791375.1 Indicator indicator
TTGGCACCATCCCATTTAAAAACAACAGCAAAATGCTGAAAAATATCAGTAGGAGGAAAAATAAGCAGAAATATTTTCTTCTGTGATTTATATGGCAGGATGCATACCTTACATTACTGACCCCTTGGAGAGGTGTATTTGCCACACAGGCTTGCCACAGCTGGGATCAGCAAATTTCACCAGCTGTGTTAGTGATGGAGGCTGAACTGATGCAGCATCCAGCCATCGATTGCTGAATGTGAAACGTTGTTTGTAACAGTACCTGCTGCTGGGATTTACTTCCAGCAAAAAAAAATATTAAAAATTAAAATGTGGAAGGTGAAGGAGATTGCATTGAAAATAAGTGTATGTGAATGATTTATCTGTATTTCATAACATACAGAAAGATTAACTGTGCTTTGAGCACTACATTACTAATGGCTTTTGTTTGGCCAGTGACTCTCAATGTAACTGTGCTGTAATGAAATGGAGAAAGGGAGGGAGCTCGTGGTCATGAATGTTTTAATGCTGACCAGAAAAAAAAAGTAGTATGTTTTTTATTAGGGTAGAAGTTAAGCAGTCTGGCTTTGGAGCAGATATGCTGCATTAATTAAAGGCAGCCAGGAATCTGGCAGGGTTTTTGTTGCTACTGGGAGGAAATCCTGCAAACAGGATTGTGACTGTTCGAACTGGTGTGAAAATCTCTGCCTTGTGTTGGTTACACACACGGCATCCTGGGCTGGGCTTTGTCCCATCATGGAAATACTCTTATGTTACTGCATGTTACTAGCTAGCTTCCCACCATTAAAGGAGGTTTATCTCTTGGGCACACATCATTGCAACTACTGCTTCAAGGACAGTATCTCTTTCACAAGGACTGTATCTCTTTCACGTTCTGAACCTCTCATCCTCTTGAAACAGAGCAATTGTTCAGTGGAGAATGTAAAGTACATCCTCATCCTTACCTGCCATTAATGATGGAAGCAGTTTGTTTTGGTTGGGGGAAAAAGAATATGAAATACCTATGATTACTCAGCTATTCATTTCCCTTTCTGTCCCATTCTCTTGCCTTGTTCCTACATGTGTATGGGATGTGGTTTACCCAGGGGAGAAGGCAGAGCTGGGCTCAGGTCTGTGCAATGTGGGACAGCCATGGGAAATCCCACTTGGGTGAGCAGTGACTCTGAAGAAGCAGGTTGTGGCTGCTTGTCCCTGTGTAGCAGACTCAGAATGATCCTTACCCTGTGAAATGCCACATGAAACGTGGAAGATCTGTGACGTGTCACTCTTCTGCAGAGGGGAATGTAGTGGGAAGAAAACCCACTGAAGCTGCCTTTGCTGCAGCCACCTCCTAATTCAGCCTCAGTCTGGAGGAAATGATTGTCTTTCACCTGATTCATTATCAAAAAATACCCACTCAGGATGAGCCTGGATTAACCGTGACATTTTACAAGGCCAGATGGGAGAAATGCTTCATGATTAAGTGAAGCTAGTTCCTACCTGAGCCATGCGCTTTACTCTCTGAAATGTCTCACTTTTGGAGGGCAGGATGTCTATTTCTTGCTTTCTGTCTGACAAGTGTATTTTAAAAACAGGGATAACTGCAGCCAGTCAGATTTACTCTGTCCCCTGGTCAAACAGAGTTGGAGAGATGCTATCTGAAGCAGGATTTATGATTCATTTTTTGTGCTTGGAAGATGCTATGTGATACCCAGCCATAGGCTGACTGTTCGTGATGGCACTCAGATGGCAGAAGGAGTCACCTAGCAGAAGTTTAGTGTCATGGGCTTGAGATTTTGTGGATGTTAACATTGAAGACGACTATGATGCACTAATTTAACCTTCTACATAGCATGGATAGAGGAACTTTTATCTTTGATATTTGCAGCCTCTCTCTCTCTTCTTTTTTTTTTCTACTGGGTATTT
Source organism: Indicator indicator (assembly GCF_027791375.1). Classification (NCBI taxonomy): domain Eukaryota; kingdom Metazoa; phylum Chordata; class Aves; order Piciformes; family Indicatoridae; genus Indicator; species Indicator indicator. Next base: position 17,175,874 of record NC_072029.1, read on the forward strand.
TTCAGGCTTAAAATCTGTTCTAAGATAAGAGTTTACTTAAGCCTCTAATATTGCTTAGCAGTCAGTAGAGCTGGAAACAGCACGGTTGGCTGAGGAGCAAAATGATACTGGGTATATCAGTTCCAAATCCTGTGGGGATACCCATCATGTGGCAGAGACTGTTGATACTGACAGAAAGCTCTGCTGAAGGAATGGGATCAGGAAATCTGACTGTAATGAAACCTAATCTCCATGCTGGTGTTGGAGCTGAAAACCATTCGCTTGAACTCTTCTGCTAGTCCAGCATAAGAAGTTTGCGTGCTTCCAAGAGGAGCTGTGGGGAAGTTGTGTACTTCATCTGTAAGTGAAAGATGGAAATCCTCCTTCCTAGGATAAAGAGATAAGAGAATACAGCATCAGGAGGCAGTACTTGGAAGGCATAGCTATCTGATGCAGATGACTCCTCTGGAAAAAGAAAAAATCCTTGTCTATCCTTAATCTCTTACTGATGATGCTCTAAATTAGGGATTCCTGTTGTGCCCCAGAAAGCAGCCTGTGGATTCATCAGACTTCCATGTAGGTTGAAATGCTTGAGAGAATTGCTTGCTTTCTAGCACTGCTGCAGAGTGCTCTCTTCTTGCCATCCCTTAGGTGGATGGTTTGCAAGGCAGGATTTCCCAAAAACACTTGGTATTGACTCAGCCCTACTTGCAGAAGCCAAGGGAAATATCTGCTGAGGCACTTGGAAGCCCCTCCTGGAGTTGCTCAGGTCTGTGGGGACTTCCACATGTGCTTTGATCTTGCTGTCTGCTGCTCTTTGAAACAAAGTTTGTGAGGATTCCTGAAGACTTTTAACTTTTCTTCTGCAGCAGCTCTCAGTATGTCGTGCCTTTATGGTGCCCATGTAACTTAGGCACTGTCCTTGGTGTATGCCAGGAAGACATGGAGGGTATCCATGGAGCTGTGAGTGGGATTTCATTACAGGCAAACTCAGGGCAGTAGCTTGTAAACTCTTGCTTGATGAGCAAGAGGACACTGTGTAGAAGGGGATGAGAGAGGAACCTAGGGGAAGTTGAATGCAGCCAGCAGGTCTTGGCACCAAAATCCTGGGTGTGGTGGGGATGTCCTTGTCTGTGCTCTTCAAGTCCTTGAGTGACTTTGAGTATCTGCAGAGAAGCTGTCTTGCTCTGTCCTTCACCAGGGAAATCTCATCCACGTGAGGCTTTTCTCCAGTGGCACAAACCTGCCTCATGCTGCTGCCAACAGCTCCTTGGATGATGCGTTGGGAAGAGCTCTTTGGACTGCTGTTGTAATGCTCTGGCTCAAAACACCCCGTGTTTGCCTACCTGGTTTAAAGTGTTACTAGTTCCTGAATACAGAAACTATCTGCCAGGAGCTCATTAGCTTCCCTGCTCTGGAGCAGTACAGCTTTTAAGTGGCTGCTACAGATGTGGTCAGCTGTGCTATTGAAATCATAACCTAGTATGAATTTAATGTGGAATAGCTGCTCCTAAGTGGCTGCGTGCATGTAGATATTCCTAATCCAGAGTGGAGATTAATTTTTAGTCTGTTATATTCCTTTGCAGTGTATCCATGAAGCTACACTGAAACAAAGCAGTGTTATTCCAGGATAAAGATGCTCGCCTGTGGGTAATGAGGAGGAGCAGGAGCCTGAACAGCTCTGCTGGCACAGCTCCCTGTGTGCACAAGCCACAAACTGATCACAGGCAGCAGTTGTCTGCTGTGGTTTTAAGAGGGAGCCCGTGATGTGGAAAATCCTGTGAAGCTGATATGTCAGTCATACCTGAGGATCAGCTAGGAGGGAGGGATAACAGAACGTTTGCTTCCCAGTCGAGCAGCTTGCGAAAAAACTCAAGTAAATCTGGAAATAAACTGCTAGGATATGATAGGAAATTACAGTGCAGTGCACAGGCATTAGAATAAGTAGTAAAAACACTTGAGAAAAAAAAACCCACGGAGCTGGTGCTCCTCATCATGATCAATGTTTTAAAAGCAGGAAGATTGATTGAAATTTCTTGCAAATCACCATTTTCTGGGACATTCGTGTGAGGCCCACTCTGAGTGGGAGGCATCTCCGTGCAGCCATTTGCACTAACAGTCATGTGAGGGGATGGGGAAATTGTCAAGGTGGTTCTAGGAACTCATTAGGCTACAAGGAAATACATCTCTCTGCTGGACATAGGTGGTCACTGTACTTTCACTTTTTAAGATGCCTGAGTAGGTTTCCCCCCACCACCCTTCCATCGCCCTCTCTCCTCTCAGCACTTGCCTGTGTGCACAGCTCTGGATGTGCCAAAACAGAAACGCTCCTCCCTGAACCCTCCAGCCAGTTTTTGGGGTAGGGAGAGAAGTTCCTAGATTGCAGGGGTGAAGGTGCATTTGAGATGCCTTCACACTGGCAGAGTTTTCCATGCTGGGCTGCCTTCTCTGTGGAGTCTTGTTCTCTGGAGGTTTTCAAAACCTGCCTATGCAGACTACCCTAGGTGATCCTGCTTTTGGCACGGGGGTTGGGCTTGATGATCTCTGGAGGTCCCTTCTGACCTCCAACATTCTGTGATTGTACCTGTCTGTGCTGCTGGTGTTGTGCTGGTGGCCTCAGGTGGGTCGGTCAGTCCCAGGGCTGGTGTCCTCACACCCAGTGCTGTTGTTGCTGTGCAGGCTGAAGGGACGACAGGCACTGGTGGCATCCAGGGTGTGTAGCTGTGGAACTTGGCTGGCCACCATGCTTGCATGGGTCTGCTGGTTTGAAGTAGCGTAGGATGCTATACTTTCCTTGATAGACTTAAATGCTTCACCCCCCCCCCCCTTCTGTTTTTAATCTTCTTTTCATGGAAGATTGTGATGCTTTAGTGCTTCAGTGATTTATTTATACATCCAGACAACCCTTCCCAAAAATGCCTGTCCCTATTTTTGCACAGCCCAGCTCCTTACTTTGAGTTTCGTAGAATCATAGAATGGTTTGAGTTGGAAAGGACCATTAAGGGTCATCTAGTTCAACCCTCTAGTCAGCAGGGACATCTTCAACTAGATCAGGTTGCTCAGAGCCTTGTCTAACCTGACCTGGAATGTTTCCAGGGATGAGGCTTCTAAAACTTCTTTGTGCAACCTGTTCCAATGTTTCAGTGTCCTCAGTGTAAAATATTTCTTCCTTAGATTTAGCCTAAACCTCCCTTCTTTTAATTCAAAGTCATTGCTTTGCCTTGTCACAACAGGCCCTACTAGAAAGTCTGTCCCCATCTTTCTTAGATGCCCCTCTTAAGTACTGGAAAGCTGCAATAAGGTCTCCCTGGAGCCTTCTGTCCTCTAGGCTGAACAACCCCAACTCTCAACCTTTTTTTACAGCAGAGGGGGTTCCATGATGCTGTGCTGTTTAGAGATTGGGTGCATTTCATTTAGCTCCAACATCATCTGTGCTAAAATGATTGTGTTAGTATGATTTCCCCCCTCCCCCTAAATTTAGGGAAATCTCAGCAGAAGGTTGGATCAGAGCAGGAAGCAGCACCAAATGCCATCTCTCCATCATGGGGAGAGACCCTCCTCCTTCCCTATTTAAAAATTAGCAATAGTGAAATAATTCCTTTATACTCAATAGCTAGTCAGAGGAGCAATAACTTGCCCATCTCAGGAGTGTCCTTTTGCGTTTACTGAAAATACTTTCCAGGATGTAGGACTCACTTTTTTTTCTAGTTCAAGATTTCATCCTTGCTGGGAGTGGTGCTGCAAGAGTGCATTGCTAGGAAAGAGATCTGGGCACTCTGTTTTTTCTCTCATATTAAACCTTGCAGCAGGTTTACCTGCTGGAATCGAAAGGATTTAAAATGAAAGCAGAGATGTTTAAATGAAGATAGCATGCTGAATATGATGGTGATGGGAAATTGCTGCAAAACATTAGGCATGGTAGCCTGAAATCTCTGGCAGTCAGAAGGCAAATGAAAAGTAAAAAGCTCCTTAGAGATGTTTGCTTAAAAAAAAAATCAAACAAATGGAAAAAATAGCCTTGTGGATGTAGTTTTGGTGCTAATGCACAGAGGAAAGATTTGGCAATTCAAAGAAAATGCTAAAAAAAAAAGAAATGAAAATTCCTTCTATTGTTTGAAAGGCAAGAGACTGCTGCCTTAGAAGAAACACCATTGGCATGTGTGGTATGTTCAGAAATTGCTTGGGAGAGAATATTGAACTGGGGAGGGGAGGAATGGAGGGAGAGGCTAATTATATATAATCTTAAAATGAATGAGGTGATATAAATGTAATGAAAGCAAATCCTGTTCCTGGAGAGACTTTTCAGTTTGCATTTTGATATCCCAGGGCAATGGCATGCTGCTCTACGACAGACAACCATTTGATTTGGAAATATGTGAATAACTGGGAAGTGGAACCTCTTTGAATTTCTTACTGTCCCCTCTAGTATTTGAAGGACTAATTATAGGAAGAGCTGCAGAATGCCCTATGCGGGCATGCATGCAGCCAATTTTATACTTTGCTGGTTGCATGAGTCACTGCACTGCATGCTGTGCTCTTTGATATGTGTCCTTCCTTTAAAAAAAAAAAATAGATGGAGAGATAAGCATGTTGTTGAGCCCTTGCTAAACATACCTATGACAAAAAAACCCCAAACATGTGCAGCAGCTCAATGGTGGAGGCTGGGGATGGGCTTGGACGTGCAGGTGGTTGGGTAGGAATAAACATACACACAGCCAATGTGAAAAGTGAGCGGCTGAAAGCTTTAAGCATCTTGGCAAGGCTTGTGCTGCCTGCTCGATAGAGAGGCATTGCCCTATTTTAAGATGATTTTTAAATGGATCTGAGGATCCTCCCGTCTGCAGTTCTCTGCTTACCAGCAGACAGAGGCTGACTTTACTCTGGGCAGGAGGGACCATCTCCCTGTGCCCAGCGTGGCTGCTGCCAATTCCCTGGGCAACATGAGCAAAATTGATGTGACTGGCCCAAGCTCTCCAAGGAGGAGAGAGGGTTAATCAGCTCCATGGCTGGTCTGAGGCACTTGGTCTCATTTATCATCTCTCTCTGTGCTCAGCTCCAGCATTGTGGGTTAGAAGTGGGGGTTAGGATCAGCATCATGGTGGGAGACACTGAGTATGTAAATAAAAATACTTCTCACTCTGGAAAAAAAACAGTATTTCATTACTTGGAATAGCTCAGGAATCGTAAAAAATAATACTGTATAAATGTCTTAAAAATACATTAAGTCCTTCTCTCCCACTGAGTGTAATGTTCATGATGGGAGCAAAATCACTGCTGCATTTGAATGTACAGGGGGAGGAGAGAAGGGGCACTTAACTCAAGGTGTTGGATATAAATCTACAAGCCTGCATGTGAGATCTCTGGTTCCCAAGCTGTGCTCAGCAGACCCTTTATAGTGTTAAGCTTTTGTTCTTTCGATAACATGGAAAGTTTGGGATCTTCTGACATTGATGAGTCAAATATTCCTAGTGGCTCATTCCTGACCCGATGTATAACCTTGGGCTTGGAGCTGTGCCTCCTCCTCTGGCTCTCCCCACCTGTGATAACTGGGATAATGACATTTGCTGCTGTTTGTAAAGCAGTGCTGGCGTGGAGAGCTGCAGAGTAAACTGGGATGCTTTGCTGGGCTAGTGTGTGGGAGGCTCTGCTCACGGTCTCACCGAGAGCCTGTGTCATGAGGTTGCTCAAGACACGATGCATCCTTTGTCTCGGCTTCTTCAGGCAGTATCCTCCTTGGGAAGAGACTAGCTGCAGTGAGGGCCAGATGTATGTTAAGCCCTTGGGGCCGTATTGAAATGCAAATGGAAATGCAGTAGTGTGTTACTTCCAAGAGCAGTAATGGTGGTACAGAGATGAAAACACTGTGATAGGAGCCTGTGCATCAAAAGGGGTAGCTGGATATCAGCCCTGACAATGCTTCATCCTGTTGGGAAACCTGCATGCAATGCAATGTTGTATTTGGGGTTTTAAGGTCATTGTTACACAGATTATTTAAGCCTGGATGCATTTTTAGCTGGACTTTGTCTAAAGAATAAACACAGCCAGAGCTGTTTTCCAGTCATCAGCTAAACAGCCAAATCGAGGGCTTGAGTCAGCGATCCCTGCAGAACGTTCCTGGCTGTCTTCAGAGAAATTTCCTAACACTTTTTGCTTTTGGACATGTAATCGTGCGTAAAGTGATGCATGTTATTTCTACTGTGCAAACGATTCTGGTGCCTGGACCGTGTGTGTGTGTGTGTGTCTTGGCTCTGCTTCTCACTTCTGTGTGGTGCTCTGCTTCCTACATGTATCCATGTATGCCTGCGATGGCAACCTAAAGGTGGAACTAGTCCTCTTCCAAGGGAAAAAAAGAAAAGCTTAATTACCTCCATCTAAAAAACCAGTGGCACAGGGACAGGAGTTGTATTTTTGTTACACTAGGATGTGTGGCTTGGAACAGCTTAACTAACTTGTAGTCTGTATTCCACTAGAAAAGTCTGCTGTAAACAAGGGACTCCAGCTCTGTAGGTCTGCCCATGCTTTTGATTCAATCATAGAACTGCTTTTCAGTAGAAACAGCAGAATTGTTCAGATTTCATGACAAGATAGGTAATCTCCATTGGTTACCCCATGCTGGAAAAGTACCTTTTATGTCAAGGAAAACAATATGTAAATTCCTCGCTATGCTGGATCAAAGATGGTTGTGAGACACCAGCTTGGACTGAGCACTGTGGTGACTTCTCTGCTTAGTTTTTTTCAAAACTGTGCAGTGGCTTGTAGATACTGAATGTGAGACATTTTAAACATCTTTTGTCCCCTCAAGAATTGGGCATCTTTTCAAGATAGCTTAGGCTGCCTACCCTGCATGAAACTCTTTACTCCCTTTGAAACTCTTGGCTCACGTCCTCTGGAATACAGCTGGACAGGCACAGCAGCCTCCTCAGCTTCAGTGTAAAGGTCACTTATGATGTGTTGTTAATGAATAATTACTACTGCATGCTTCCCTCTTTAAATGGCAGGGGTAGCCTTGCTACACAAAATGTTTAAAAACTTATTAAGATGGAGAATACAAACAAACAGATGAAACTCCCATACAAAATCTCTCCCCTTTGGGAAATGGTTGCAAGCCTTGATTTGAAGGGGAACGGGGATGGGCTCTGGCAGAGAGAGGAACTTGTGGAGGCGTTGTGTCCTTTTCCCAGCAGCTGTTGACTCCAAATGGCACTTCTGGGCTCAGGGCAGTTGTTCGAAGGGATTGGGTTCCTTGAATCCCAACATGAAAAGAAATGCAGGCTGTCTGGAGAGGTCAAATCAAAATCAAGAGTGAAGTTGCAGTCAGTAACATACTGCATTTGATTTACGAGTAGCTGCTTGGGTCTTGCAACATTTGAAGTGTTTTCAAATGATGGTTTTTAGTTTGAAGACATTTAGTACAGAAACTGGACAATGGCCAAACCGGATCAGAACGAAAGCCCTTCTAGCACAGCAGCCTGACCCCTTCTATTGCAAAAAGGTGCCTGGGAAGCAATGGCAGAACAGGCAAGCACACATGATTCTTTTAAAAACATTGTGGGGCATCTTCTGAGAAGGTGTGCTCCTCATGTCACCTGTTCTTTATGTGAAGGACTGCTTTCTCCAGGTTTGTTCTGAGCATAAATCCCTCTAGCTGTACTTGTAACTTCGTCAGCTGTCTTACTTTCCATCAGTCATCTCACCCTTGCCAGATAGGGGCCATCTTTGAGATGGAGATTGATAGTAGCATTATTCTCCAGTCTTAATTCAGCATTAGGAAGAGTGCATCTCTTAGTGCTCACCAGAGGTTCCAGAATAGTTAAAAAGATAGGTTATGTTCTGCTGAGGTTATTGTATTAAAGAAAGTGAATCCTGTACTGGAGTATTTATATTGAAGAGCTTCAACTGTGATGTGTTAACCCAGGGGAAACGTATATATGTAGTGGTGGGCTAAAATGCACCTCTAGTCTTCTTATCTTTGCTCCAACCTTAAAAGGAAAGATAGAAATGGTGGAGAGCTTCCTGTCACAGAATCACAGAGCTTCCAGTCCTTCCTGCAGCTTTACCTGGGCCAGGTGTAGTCACCTGCTTGTTGGTGTGGAAGCAGATGTACAGTTGTGTGGTCTCCAAAAAAGTTATCAAAAGCTTTCTTAGCTCTTCTTGGATAGCTGCAACACCTTACCAAAGTTAAGGAAAAATTGGATGACGAGCACTAAGACCTGTGTGTTCAAACCTCATGGGTAGCTTAGTGTTTTTATTGCTCAGCTGTCTGCTGTCTCAATGTAGCTTTTCAAATTGCCTTGGATTTTTTTTAATTTTACTTAGATAAACATGGATTTTATTGGAGGTATTGTCTTCCATTTCTGTTCCTGCAGATTAACAGCAGTGTGGAGCAATGTCTTCTGCTGCACCTTTTGGTTCTTGTTGGGTTTTTTTGTTTTGCTTTGGGTTTTTTTGTTTTTTTTTAGAGAGAGATGGGAGTAGTTTGCATACCTGTGCCCCAGGTATATATGATCAGGGAGAAGCAGGGAGATGTGTTTGGAGCTGCAGCTTGCTCATCACCATATAGCTGCCAGACCTCTGTGGGTATGTTCCTGCAGGCACCTCTGTCATCTTACAACTCATGCACTTGGAGATAAACAAGCGGTTATTGCACCCTGCTGATGAAGGTCCTGAGGAGAAACAGCAGAGTTTGACTACAGCCTAAAATGATCATGTTACAGGTTATGGAGGCAGATGTATTTCAAAGATGTTTGGCAAAGTGGTTTAAACAAGGACAAATTGATCCTTGGTTGCCCTCTTACTGAAATCTGGAAGAGAAGGAAGAGAAAGAAATGTATCTTCAAATTTTCAAATGGTTTGCTCTGTTGAGGTCTGACCTGCTCTCTGATATTGGGAAAGGTCTCTTCACTGAGTGCTCAGGTTAGCAGAGGGAGGAGATGCATGAAATGATCACTTAGAACTTCATCTGGATCTTACATAGTGCTTCAGATGTCAATGACTGTTGATAGCTCTTTATTTCTACAGGGAAACCAAACCATGATGGGTCAGGGGTCACTTAGGCCTTGTGGTGGAATCAGAATGGTGACTTTGGCAGCAGAGCAGTGATGTGTGCTTTGGGTCACAGTTGCTAACACTCAACAGGATGAAAATTGCCAGGCATCCAACAGCCTCTTGTCACCACAACAGTTTTGTGATCAGGGCTGACAACCATATACTGTTGTTTTGGTTTCAGAGCCCGAACTCTCCACTGTAGAGTCACAGAATGATTTGGGTTGGAAGGAACCATTAAAGATCATCTAGTCACCCCACCCCCTGTCAGGGCTAGGGACACCTTCCACTACACTACATCAGGTTGCTCAGAGCCTTATCCAGCCTGGCCTTGAACACTCACTGTGGCATCTGCAACTTCTTTGTCCAACAAGTTCCAGTGTCTCACCACCCTCATCCTTAAAAATCTCTTCTTCACGTCCAGTCTAAATCTATCCTCTTTCAGTGTAAATCTTTGTCCTGTCACTACAGTAGAGAACTTCTGTCTTTCTTGGAAGTGTCTTTATACATTGACAGTCTACAATAATGTCTGCCTGAAGCCTTCTTGTCTCATGGGTTCTCATTGCATTTCTAGTAATAAATCCCTCTAAATAGTTGTAGTGTCCCTGAAAGTGCCCGAACAAGGGCACCTCCATCTCTTTGTTCTTGTGTATCAGCATCTGAATGGGTGGAAGCAGCATCAGAGGTGGGACTCAGAGATTCCTGTCTGTCTGAGGTTAGGAATTGTCTAGAGTATTATACTGAATCTTAAAATATTATTTTATGTTGTTTTATGTAATACTGGAGCCTGGTCACCATGGGAACAGGCATCTAAATAGAAAGTTGAACTGGAAGGGAATGTACCCATTTTCTGGGGTGGAGCTGTTAAGCTCCTGTCATCCAGAAAGCTCGGACATGGTAAGTTCTAAGTGCTTCCCTATCCATGCCATGTGCACACTGTGGGCCAAAGTGGTTTAGTGTTCCCTATGGTTTGACAAAGCTGTAAAACCAGGAAGGGTAAGACCTGTAAAACCAGTTCGCGGGAAGGATGAGATCTGTCCAAGAGGACACAGTTATTTTATTGCTTTCTACTTGTGAAAGAGGCAGGATTTCAACTTTCTGGGACAATCTACTCAAACATTTTTATTTCAAAGTGGAATCTGGACACTGGTGACTGCATGTAATCTAGATGAAACCTAATAGGTGACTTTATTCTCCAACACAACCCCCCTGCAAACACCCCTCTTTACATAATACCTCTTCAACCTCTCTTTTAGAACTTTGGAGAATCCCTGCAGTTATCCAGCCGTTTCTTCCGTGCCTTTCATTATTGTAACAGAAACAATCACTGGAAATTGCATGATGGTATTGGATTGTGCTACATTCCTTCCTCAGGTCATTTGTCTGGAGCTTTTTTCAATAGGCCCAAAGGAGAAAGGTACATTCCTGTAAACATGAGACAAGTCCTAGATGGGCTGTAGCCACTTGGGAGAAAACTCCATTGTAAAAGAAGCTTTTAAAATTGCTCACGTGGGATTTGTCCTTAAGAGCATAAAGACAGGAGAAATGGACTTCTGATCCAGCTGACAACTTGCTTCTCATCCTCTCAAGAATTTTAGGAATGTCTTACTTCCTTTTGGAGGGCTTGAGGCTAGTGCGTGATTGCAAGGGCTAGAGAGTTGCTTTTCTTCCTGCCTGCCTTCTCTTTTAGGCTGGGTTTGGCTGCCTTTGCATGCTTCCACTGAATCTTGTTAACTCTTGAAATCCCAATGCATAGTGGGAAAGAGGCTATTAAAAGTTAGTGGTTGTTTCTTTTGCAAAACTTGAATGATCTGGAGATCCGGGATGTAATATAAAAGGTGTTGAGGAGTCACCAAGCATTTTTATACATACTGCTGTGGGCTGAACTGAGGGAACTCCAACTGGGACGTGGTAACTCATGCTTGTCCTTCATCAGTGTAACTTTGGCTATAAATTGTGCTCATGCTTGATCGTACACTGTACTTCAATCACAATCTTGCCTCTTAAGCTAAAATGCACCAGGGTGTCAGAGCATCAGCGTTTGCTCCTGTTCTGGGGAACACAGGTTGCACTGGTGGCTAAAATGTGCATGTTTGCTCTGCAACATGGAGAAATATGGGAATTTTGTCATACTGTGTTTGGTATAACACGTGAATGGTCTTTGCCCACCAGGGTTTAATTACTCATCAATCCACTGAACCCCTCAAGCATGCTGAAGGCAGCCATCAGCTTTGTTGTTACTCAGAGCTCTATGAAATGAGCTCTCACCCATGGTCCCCTCAGCATTTCTTCTAGCTGAAGCCCTTGGTTCCTCTGAAGCAGAAGTTTGGTTTTCTTAGGTGAATGAAGTAGAGACCCCAGGTGGAATCAGCCAACTAACAACCATCAGCACATTGGAACTGAGGTTTGAACTTAGACATATAGTAAGATTTTTCTCCTTGCTGCTGTGTGGTAAGGAGAAACTCAGTGACTGTATAGCTACAGAGTAGCAGAAAGGTAATCTTAGAAACCTGTTTTCTTGATAGAGGGGAATCTTCCTTCTACTGGCAGTTATCAAATTAATTCTTCCCTGAGTTTCCTACTTGCTCATGTAGTCTGCTGATTGAGTCATCTCTATGGTGTATGTGAATTTTGGTCAATGATGGAGTTAAACCAGTAATTTTTGAACCATTGTCCCACAGTTTAGAGTGGTTGTGCTTTTCTGTCTCCTTTCTTCCTCCACCCTGCTGAGAAAACTGCCCAGCTCTGAGCTTTGATTATTCAAGTGGAAGAGGGTGACAAGAAGACAAACAAAACATCATTTAGTTCTTGGGGACACACTTCCCTGATGCTTGACCTTTTTGACTTCCAACATCTTCTTGTCCATTTACATGCATTACAGTTTTTCCAATTACCAGTGAATTAAATCTGGAATTGTGGTATTTGGAAATGTCAAGCAGAATCAATAGAAAAGCACTTGGGGCCCAATCTTAGTAGACTCAGCACATTTTAAAGCATATTTGAAACGTCCCTGCTGATAAATCTCAGAGGACCACATGTATCTTACGAAATGAGGTGCTGCTGTTTGGGTATCAAAGCTCTTTGTGGCTTGCCAGGTGTGCTGTGGTGTGTTAGATGCACACCAGCCTCTCCCTGGAGAAGACACTAGAAATCAGGAGCTCTGAAAAGCACTTCTGCTGGTGGCAGCATCATGGGAGGATGAGGACAGTGGGGTGGAGCAGTCACACTTGAAGGAGCTGAGGGAGGTACTGCCATGTGGTTATCACTGTTCCTTAAGTCTCTACACTCTCAGAGAAGATGCTCCTTTATCCTCATCTCATTGCCTGGAAGGAAATGTCTTTTGTTGGAGTGCTTTGAAAGCTTTTCAAAACTTCACTGTGTGGGGGGAAATATTTATGAACATACATGATTTTGCTTCCTCCTCCTGTGCTCTTTGGAGACCTCATGCTGGCTTTCAAAGAGAACTGGAGAGAACAACTGATCATCTTTTAAATGTCATTGCAGAATTTGCTGCATGTTTTGCTTTAGTGATTTGTGGCATCTGGTCAAAATTTGTCCTCTATTTGATTTTTAGGAGTGTAGTTGGAAATATCTTAATCTTGTCATTAAATGGTAATATGTTCTCTTACTGAGGCTGCAAAGTCTGGGGGACTGAGACACAACCTTCTTGAGTGGCTTATTTGCACAGTGCTTAGCCCACAAGGGTCCATTTTTCATGCCAGAGGGTAGTCATTGCTGATGCAAGCCAAATAAATGGTCAGCTTAATGGTTTTGTAAATGCACACTTCAATTTTAAGGAAAAAAGGAAAAAAAACTCAATAACTATATGCTTGTTTGAAAACTTGTGTTCTGGGGGAAAACTCATCCTCTCCTCTATGGAAATCTGGTATGGAGTAAGATATTTTCTTAGTGTGGCATTACAAAGGAAGTCAGAAGGTGTCTCCTCATCAGCAGGGTGGATGGAGGAGTATCCAGGCTTGGCTCAGCAGTAGTGTGGCCAGCAAGACTGGGGCAGTGATTGTCTCCGTCTGTGCAGCACTGGTGAGACTGCACCTCGTGCTGTGTGCAGTTTTGGGCACCTCACTACAAGAAAGACACTGAGGCACTGGAGCATGTCCAGAGAACAAAAAGCTGGTGAAGTCTGTAGAGCACAAATCTTATGAGGAGTGGTTGAGGGAACATGGGGTTGTTTAGCCTTCAGAAAAAGAGGCTAAAGGGGAGACCTTCCTGCACTCTACAGCTGAGTGAAAGGAGGTTGTAGTGAGGTGGGCATCAAGGAGGAAAACAGCCTCAAGTTGCACTAGGGGAGTGTTAGGTTGGATATTAGGAAACATTTCTTCACTGAAAGGGTTGTCCATGTTGGAACAGGCTGCTCAGGGAAGTGGTGGAGTCACCGTCCCTGGAAGTATTTGAAAGATGTGTAGATGTGGTGCTTAGGAACATGGTTTAGCACTGACCTGACAGTGCTGGTTGGACTCGATCTTAAAGGTCTCTTGCAATAAAAACAATATTGTGATTTGATGAGGAGTGGTCAGCATTCACCTGCTTCTCGCGGGGGCTCTGCACAACCTGGTATCCTTGGGGGCATTGACACATGGGTAGACAGCAGCTCAGCATCTTAGAAAGCTGCTCCATGTGTTCCCCAACAACCTGTGCCACATGCTGGCAGGCAGTGGTGATGCCCTTTTTCACTAGATCACTTTGTGTTCTTGAGGATGATTTGATTTTTGTTTTCATCCTCTTGGGTGTAGTGGAGGAGTGTGTATCTGTATTGAAAAAGAAAAAAAGACTTTTCTTTGGTGTGTTATTACTAATCCAGTTTGAGCTCTTCTGTCCAAATTGCCTCATTTGTGACCCAGAGTGCATTTAAACATGAACTGCAGAAGCACCACAGCATTAAATGCTTTTGATTGATCTCCCTGATGGTTTTATTAAAGAACTAAAACCTTTTTTGGGGAGACAGATACAGTTAGCGATGCGAAGGGAGAAATCTAATTACATTTTGGCTTTGTCCTTAACTGAAATGCTACAAAATAGAATTTTTCTAATGGATAACTAAAATGATCTTGTCTTTAAATAAAATATAGAAACGACCAGCTAAGTTCAAGTCAAAAATGCACTGCTTCCAAAAATTGATTAACTACTGGCAATGTTTCTGTTCTGCCATACACCAGTCCAGCCCATGACCTGGCCAAACCTCCTTGGATTGCTCTGCCTGGCCAGAGGAATGATTTACTAAACCTTTTCCTGAGTGATCCTCCCCTTTGGGCCAAGAGATTAATCTCATCAGCTGTGTATGTGTACTCAGTATTACACTAAATCAAATAACTCTGTCATCTTACTCAGCTCCATCTTTCCAAAACAGGAATCTGCCTGGTTTTGTGGAGTTGTAAGAAGCTGGAATGTTGCATGTCCTTCTCCAGATCCTTCTTCTATCCATTCTATTTGACTTAAAATACCAGGGAAATTATTCAGAAGAATTAAACCTTTATTGCATCCTTTCCCCAAGCTGGTAGTAATGACTCTTAAAACATGCTCCCTATATTTTACAAAACAGATTTTATTGGCAGTTTGGGGGGAAATTCTAATAAAGATCTAATTCTTTTGAATAATTTCCTTGTTATCTTTTACTGACTAAAGCCCAAGTTAAAAAAGAGATATATAGGGGGGGGGGATTGCTACACAGATGTCCGTGGAAGCTGTGAAGCATGAGTCATGGTGTGAATATAGAAGCCCTGAGTTGTCATCCCTGGTGAGCAGGGAGGATGTATTTCTTAATATTAAAGTTCCTTTTTTAATTTTAAAAGAAAATGACTTAAAGCCTCCTGTCCTTTTGAGACTGGTTGTCAATGGCATCATTGCAGGTTACCATGGCAATGTATGCTGAGATAATAGATTAACAGCCATTGATTGACTAGAAAACTTAGTGCTCTTTTATCGTGGGATATACCAAATGTATTGACAGAAAACAAAATTCAAAGTAGTGTCCTCTCCTGGCATTAAGCCCTTGCTATTCTCAGTGCTGTTCTCATGAGCCTGGTTGTACCTGATCTGGTGTAAGAACCAGAACATTTTGCAATAGTTGATAATTTACCAATTTCCCCCCCCCTTTTTCAATTAGCCAGCACAGTGCCCATCCCTGCATCCATCCAGCTGGAAGGGGCAAGCCCACAGTATGTGATCACTCTGTGCCTGAGCGTATGCTGGCCATTGAGGACCTCCAAGAGTGGGGTGAAGATGTGGCTCGACAAAGGGGCTCTGCAGAGTCAAGGGGGCTTGTTTCTGTTACGTGAGGCTCTGCTGTTTTCAAGGCTTTTGTGAAAGAACAGGCAATACAAGCAAGGAGTCTTTAAATCCTCATGTACAGTTGTGCTTAACCGCAGATGTCATCGCCGGTTTGATGCTTTGCCTAAAAACGTATTTAGACCTTATTATTTAAGTACAGCAGGAATGAAATCACCCTGCTTGGGGAATAAGTGCTGGAGCAAGACTTGCTAATTGCAGATTCATTATCAGCTCTGTAGAGATGCAACTGGGTGGTCTCTTCAGAGCAATATTTCCCAAACTTTCCCAGTTCCAAGCCTTCCTCTGGCTTGATTTTTGGCATCCAAAATGCTAACAAATATTTGAATTCACAGTTCTGCACCTAACTTCTGGGCAGGTGACTGGGAGAGGGGGAGTTGAGGGGCAGTTATCCTCTTTCCCTGCCTTTCTCTCCCCACCAGTGCTTCCCAGTGTGCTCTACACGTGCTTAGATTGTGGTCCCTCCACTGAAGGATGTGCCAAAATGCAGCCCTGGGTTGGGAGGTGGCTGTTTGAGCATTCCCCCACAGGTGTTGAGCAATGGGAAGGGGCAGGCTTGAGCTGGCACAGGGAGGCTGATCCCAGCAGATGCTGCTCTGCAAGGTGAGTGCCCAGCAGCCTCTTCTTTCCCAGCTCTGCTCAACCATGCCACGGTTTGAGGGATAGCTCTTGAAAACAACCCCAAACCTCAAACAAAGGGCCCGACTTCCAGACTCACACATGCAAGAATGCATCCGCAGTTGCTTAATTGCTACATGCAATTACCCTCCAAATTAGAGGGCAATTACCCCAATTCAGTGTACAATCTCTGTCATTTTGTATTATAAAATTACATGTACAAATAGCTATATAGGGACATAACTAAGTGTTTGCAAATATCTTCAGTTGCATACACAGTTTCATGTATAAAGCTCGGTGGTTTTGACAGTTAGGCAAACAGACTGTCTGGGAAATCACTCAGTGTTTATGCAGACTATTTTGACACTTCCCATCTTTTCATATATACTTTCACTTTAGGTTTTTAAAGAGGGGACAGGCAGAGATAAAGAGCTGAGATTTATAGCAGCTTTCAGCCTTGGGGAAGATATTCCCTCTGTATCTAATTATGAGTTAGGAGCCCAGCAACTGGTAACACCTAGACCTGGAGTTGGTACACTGGATCTTGGCTGTAATTTAGCAGCTGTTGGATAATGATGGAGCTGCAGTGATCTGTCAGCAGCTCCAAATTAGGAGAGCAGAGTTTAGTCTCAGATCAGCAGCAAGGTCCCATGCCTCAGCAGGCTGAAGTCCTTCAGTTCAAGAGGACCCTTTTTAATGAGCTCCCTCTGTGCCTTGCAACTCTCAAGTAGAGGAGAGAGGTCTTCCTGCATTACACAGTGTTTCAACTGCTCTTCCCATCATTATGTGCCTCAGGTAGGTGCTGAGGGTCTTGTTTGGCAAAATTCTAGTGATGCTTCAGTCATCTGGAGCAGAAAACTGACCCTAGGGAATTGGTGTAATGATAGTTTCTCAGGACTGAGGTCAAAAAGTTGACTTCCACCCCAAAAATGGGCGTTGGTGGGTAGCCCTCTGCCTTCATGATACATTGAGAGTTATTTTTAGAGTAAAGGTGTTTGTGTGTGGCTTTTGTTCAAGGAAGGTATTGAGAGAAGCCACTCTGTATTATCCCCAAAGTGCCGGGTGGATCCAGTGTGATGTCAGAAACCCATCTGCTCCTGCAAAGCCTAATTCTTCCTTTGACTGCAGTTTAAGGCAGGATTTCAGACCTTATTTCAGTAGGTGACTGGTTTTGGGTCATGGTATTAAAACGTTTATCGTTTTTGCCCAGCTGTTGACATGAAGCTCTTTTCCATGGAGGGGACTGGTCCTTACAGCAAGCTGTGCTGCTGGAGATGCTGTGCTCCTGTCCAGTGTGTATGCCTCTGCTTTGCTTGCCCAGTGCTTTCTCCAAAGTGCTGCCTATGCAGCAAAGTGTTTCTGCCAGTGGTAGCTTCTTACAGAAACATCTCCCCTTGCAAAATGCATGTGTGACAGGGCCAGCCCATCCCACCTGCATTTGTACCTCTTGTCTTTATATAATGTCTCTGCTGGGTAGGGAACAGATTTTTTCCAACATCTGCTTTGTGTCTGGTGGCATAGGGCTAGGTGGGAGGGGAATGGGAACCCAATGAATTTAACCAAATTCCACCAGCAATCTTCAAACACTTCCTTAGCAAATGTTTTGTATCTTATTGTGTGTTGACTTCCTGCCAAAAGTTAAGCAGTTCCCTGCTATATTTTCTACCCTGCGTGACAAGGGTGTCTTTACCAGGCAATGCCCCCAAATGAAGGAGGTCAGGAACTTTTCCTACCACATACTAATGCTGCCATGAAGGAGATGGCAAGTAGGAAGGGGGAGGGCAGGACCTGAAGGACACAGCCCCTTCAGTCCATCTCAGGCTGTGGTTTGTGATTGCATCCAAATGCTTTTGCTTCAGGAAAGCCTTTTTGTGACCAGAATTAATCCTATCCTTTCTTCTGACTGATCAAGTTTGGTTCAGCACCCCTATTGAGTCAGGTTATGTTGCTGGGCATTGAGGAGAAGCCCACTGAAGTCCGACCCGACCCTTGACGTGCTAATGTATGAGCTGTGTCCAATGGAAGACGACAGATGCTTCCTGTGGCCGTTTTGGGGCAGTACCCTCTGATTTTTCAGCAACTTGAAATGAGAAGCAGGACAGGGTTGCTGTGTGCTGCTCTGCGGAAGCGCCCAGCTTGGCTTTCTGCACACATCTCCAGTGACCCTCGGGAAATGGACCCTTCCATGCCTATTGCCCAAAGAGGGAAGAGGAGGCAGGAAAAACCACATGGCTTCCTGGAAAAGCAGAAGCAGAGCTCAGATTTCCTCCCCTTACTCACCACTATTCTTCCTCAAAGGGACAAACCCCTCTTTCAATTCCCCCTTCCTCTATTCGCTTGACTGTTTTAATGCAGCCAGTGCAGAGCATTTAGCTACAAACTTTGGTCTCTGCATGATCCATTACAGAGCAAGGTGTGAGTGTTTCTTGATGAGCTGAACCAGCAGGTAAATTAACACCCAGTACTGGAACTGTGCCTCTTCCTGCTGAGACTGTCTTGGGCACAAAGGGAAGGGTTTCTTGCAGTTCTGGGCACCCAGCAGGATGAGGATCCTTCCCAAATGGCTTTAAAAAAAAGATCTGAAAGCAGGTGGCAAACATGCAGGTTTTTAATGTGTCTCCTTAATGCAACCATCCTTAGGAGCTGCTTTAAGGGAAACATTCATAGATATTTAGTTATCCAAAACTTTATACATGTTTTTATTCAAGTAATCTAAACTTTGACACTAAGGAAAAAACTGCAAAAGGCCTTTTTCCTGGCATGATTGCTGTTTGCAGAGTTGGGTTTGTCTGTTTGCAAGCAGATCTTAGTCTTCAGCTGAAACTTGTTCCAGAAAAGACAACTGTCTTGGGGGAAGGGAGCTTGGGCTCAGCACAGGATTTAGCAGCCTCAGTTTGCTGGTCCCAGAGCTGATACAGCTCCTGCTTCACATCTTTTTAACCTTCCCTTTTCAAAGCACAGTGGAAACATCAAATCTCACAGCAGCTTTGTGCATTGCATTGGCCTTCATTGCATGTGGGGGAAAACATAGGCTGCACAGTATTGCTTGAGGTTACAGATGAAGGTGGCTGAGCCAGGATTAGATTTTGGGGCTGTTTCCCAGGCAAATGGTTCATTAAATCTTCTTGCTTTCTGGGAGATGGCATTGGCAAGGGAGAGGAAATTTTCATCTGGGAATTCAGTTTGGGATGATGGAAATGAAACCACAAAAATGTATTTTGAGAACTGGGCCAGAAGGTGATAGTGAGTGTTAGCTGTCAGGTAGCAGCTGGAAGCTATGTGTAAGTATTACAATGCAGCTAAGGTAAATGAGAAATGCCACCCTCCCTGCACACAAAACAATGCTCCTTCCCTTTCTTGCTGATATAACCAGTATTTAGGAAAAATGCTTAATCTGCCCTAACAAAGCACGATGGGAGTATCAAGAGAACAAATATCAAAGCTCTAACAAGCAGTGTCAATATTGACACTGTTCTGTGTTGAGGGATATTGGTAGGTTGTTTTTATTATAGTAAGCAACTTGTCAGAGGAAAACTCAAATGGAGCTTTGCAAGTGCCGATAAAACCTGCAGGTGCTATTGAAATTGAGCTCTTGTTCATGTGTGCTTTGAATACAATTTCCGCTTTCACAAGTCAGCTTCATCACTTTCTTGTACCCCTCCTCCCTTGCAGTCTCTCTCACAATGCAGATTAAACATTCTTTCCAAAAAAAACAGAAGGACTGAACACCTCTTCAACTTTCTAGTCTGATGAATTTGCTTTGTACCATGAAAATTACCCATTACTGGGTCCAGGTTTTAATATCAGAAGCAGGTTGGACACATCATCTCTAGCTTGTGCAGAAACCGTGGTTTCTCCTACAACCTTCTTGAAGTTCAACTGCTTCATGCCAGGTCATCTGCACTGCTTGCTTGATGCCTGCTGACAGCAGAAGGTTGATTCCTCACAGCAGATCAGGCTACAATGAATAGCTGGAATGCCATGTCTAGCTCAAGTGCCATCTCTAATGCACTGCGAAGTTGGAGGTGAATCCTGCCACCAAGTAACAGCTTGGAAACTTGGCAACTTAAGAAGCTGCAGGCTGTGGAAAGGCAGGTCAGGCTCCCCCCAGCATCCTGCTCACTTGGGACAAATTGTTTAATCTTTGCATATTGTATCATCTCCAGCAGGGCACTGTGAGGGTGCTTACATCAGTAATGGATGGGTGTTCCGGTATGGAAACAGTGAAGCTACAGAAAGTCATCTGGGCCTGGAGCTGGTGCCTGTGACCAGGCTTGGTGTTTTCTCTGCCAGCTATAAGACTGCTCAGTATCTTATGAAGACTGAATTGCATCACCACAATTGTAGGTACTTGTCAGAAGTGGCTGGTTTGCCATGTTGAGTGGGAATCACAGGCAGGGTTGCATTTAGATAGACCAGATATGGCCCTTACTGTCTTAATCTCAACGTTCAAAGTTTCATGGTCTTTGGAGAAGATAGAGTCATCAAAACACTGCAGAATTTTCCAGGCAACAACTTAGTTCAGCGCTTTTCAAAGGTCTGGCTATTCTGGGAGCACAGCACTTTCATTTCACCATCCTGTGGGACCCATTTGTGTTTTCTACCAGTTGTCAACACATTTTATTGGGATACCTACATTTTCCATAATTGCAATCCATCAAAATAACAGCCAGGTCTGACCTTACCTTAGGTTGGGTAATCCCAAGGAGAGATGGCTGCAGGGCAGCTCAGGATTGATGAAATGACGAGTTTCATGGTACCTTTCCTGGTTGTGTGCTTGTGTTACATGTTAGTTTAATTCTTATGCTCATTTTAAACTAATCCTTAAGATGCCACAAAGCAGAATATTTCCAAATGAAGAGAGGACGGAGCCAAATGAAGGAGGCTTAGGATAGAACATGTCACCTGCACGTCACCTTACTTGACTCCATTTCTATTAGGTGTGATCTGTGCTTCAGTTCTGTGCTATAAGGAAATTGTTGAATTTGGGGAAGTAGAAACTGCTTGGTTCTTTGGTATAAGTATGAAAGACCTACAGGCTAAGGAGATTCCTTTGTTTGTGGTGGCCAGAGTTGTTTGGGGAACAGAGTGGTTTTCTGATGAAAATCTTCCTTGCATGGAAAGTCCACATGAGCTCTGTCAACCACAGCTAAAAACATGGCATTTGTCACATAGAGACTTGTCCAAATATTCCTGAACTGGGATGAAAGTAAACCATAGGCAACTCATCTGGCCCTCCTCTGTGGGATGCATGTTATTTGTTCTCAGTTGCATCCTACTCGTATAAGAAACCATTTATTTTCAGGTGATGTTTCCCAAAATAGTGGAGGGTAACTCCATTGTGTGACATCCCCGCAGTGACAAGTAGCACCCTGGGAGACTGTCTTTCCTAAACAGGGGTTTTGTGATTAGAAAATACAGAGTATAGGTTGCTTTGTACATACCCCTATTAGGATCCTGGTTTTGAAGCACTGGCCAAAGGAGACCAGGAAGGGTGTCTCAGCTGGCCTCTTGACTTCACCATGAGCTCTTGTTGTGAGCCAAGGCAAACCTGACCTCTCTAAGAGAGAGTAACCTTCCACACCATGCCGAAGCTCACACCAATGAGTTGCCCAGCTCCCAGGAAAGCATAACCACATGGAGATGTGTCTCTTGGGATCCGTTTCACATTTCGCTTGAGCATCCTTGGGGTTTGATTTTTTGCTTCAGGACCAGGCCATGGGGAGGCTGAGACAAGAGAATGCATTTACTACAATGCCAACTGGGAGTTGGAGAAGACCAACCAGAGCGGCGTGGAGCGCTGCGAGGGGGAGAAGGATAAGCGGCTCCACTGCTACGCCTCCTGGAGGAACAACTCGGGCTCCATTGAGCTGGTGAAGAAGGGCTGCTGGTTAGATGACTTCAACTGTTATGACAGGTAATAACCTAACTGATTTTTTTTTTGTTTGAACACAGGTTTAGTTGTTCCTCGAAGTGCAAAGGCTCATGATTTTTGCATCGAGGAAAAGAAAGCAAATCCAAGTCAATTGGCCCATTCATCCCCTGTAATTATTTCTCTTACTAAAGCAGCTCTCAGAATTGTCACTTGTCTGCCTTGATTTTTCTATATAGAAGCTGCAAAATACACTTTTTAGGGTTTTTGTTGTTGTTGTCGTGGTGGTTGTGTTATTATTATTTTTCTTTTCCTTAGCAAAGCTTTGATAGTTCTGGCATGTGTTGAAAAACGTGTCCTGTGCTATCAAATGAAGAGCAGTATGTTCTTCCAAGAGCATTTGGCGATACAAAGGAAAACTTGGAATCACTTGGAGCTCTCTAGAAAATCACAGATATCTGGGGGTGGTTAGAGGTTGAGATATTCCGACATTTGTGAGGTTGCAGAGTGTTTCACTGTTCTTATCTGAGTTAAGAGACGGGGCAGCAAAAGCAATACACATGCTCGTGTGTCATCGCCTGTAGCAAGCTGAAAAGGAGCGAGGTTTTGTAGTACAAAGGCTCCAGCCTCATTAAATAGCTAGGAAAATAAACTGGTCTTTTCCCATTTCCTTTGATGCAATTCTGCAGAGGGGAAAAGAAGTACAACTGAAGAAAAATAGCCCTCTGAAGTGTCACAGCTTAAAAGGACAGCGTTCAGGAGTTCTAGACTCAGTGTTTCTGTTTAAAAAAGAAAACCCACACATAACAATCATTCAAACAACCCAAACCCAGCTACTTCAATGAGGATGAGCAGAACATAAAATTCAAGGATTTCCCTGGATACAACACTAATGTAGGTTGATCTCATTTTTGTGCATTTTTGTAGCTTCCCATTACAGAAGTTACAGGACATCAAACCCTGAGCTGGGGCGCATAAGCTGGGACTAGATTTGTCCTGTGGCTTGAGAGTGTTCTCCCTTCAGCACTGTACACTGTCCCTGCTTTTGTGTCGATTGCTTGAGCTTATCCCAACTGTGAGTTGTTCCTCATCTTCATTCTATTATTAGCTCTGGGGTTACTTTCCCACCACACCTATTCCCCTGCCAGTTGTGTAGCCAAGCTCTATATATAGTTAAATTTTTATTTCCCAATAAATCAATCCTCCTTGGCCCATTAGTCATCTTAATGCTGCTCTTTCTGAGAACAGAAGGTCACTCTAGTTTCCTACTTCCAAGCAGAAGTGTTTACTGTAAACAGATTTCTCCTTTCAGTGTCTGCTCTTATATACAGTGACACTTGTATTGTCACTGAGTGTCTCTATGTGGGGATGTAGTGGTTCTTAAACTTTGTCATAATATATTGCTCTGTTGTAATGGTAAAAAGTTTCCAGGGCTCCTCACAGGCCTTTTTGCAGCCCTGGGGTTGAGCATCCATTATCCTTCAGCTTGATTCTTCAAAGCTGCAGTTCCAGGGCAAAGCTAAAAGATCTTCTGAGAATTAACCAACAGTGTAAGTGTTGAAAGCAGCATTTGAAAGAAAGGTTAGCTTTAATTAAATAAAGGCTGTTTAAATGCAGTCTTTTTGGTTTTGTCCCTCGAGTGCCCTCAGCAGTCTTTCATGAAGGTAGTGTTGCATCCCATGATGGGAAAAATGGCTAAAAGGATGGATTTTTTTTTTTTCAGTCGACAATGCATGACACCCTTTTCTGTCTCTCTTCAGCACCTTTGGATGCTCATCTCCTGGGTGCAGCCATGAGAGATTCACCTGTACCTATATTTTTCAAAAGTGTCCCCTGGATGCAGGCCACAGTCCTATTCTGCCAAGCTGTAGTTCCTCTTGAAGCACAGGCAGCACATGCTGGTACATGCCAAATGCTGCCTCCTAGTCTCTGGAAGGTGAAAAATTCAGGAGTGCAAGGGTTGAGATGTTGAGGGTGATGGCTTCAAACTCTCTTTTTTATCTTAAGGAAACAAGAACGTGGCATGTGTACTTGAAGGTTATAGGGAAAAGGTAGTGTTTAAAAATTGTGTTGGGTGCTCTTCATTTATTTACACAGCCCCACCAAAGAGGTTGTGTTCAGGTTGCCTTGAAGAGCACATGAAGCACTACAGAATGTGGCCTTGCTGCCATAGAAGAATGTGTCATTCTCTCCCACTGCCTCATTTGTAATATTTGCTAAGTATAACATGTCATGTGTACCTGGATGGCTGCCCTGAGCACACACCAACTCAAAGACAAGGATAATGAATTGCAGATGTGGAGCAGGCTGTTTTCACTCATTAGCTTGATTTCTTAACCAACAGATTTAGCAAAGGATGTGTTTTCTATTGAAGACTCCAATACTGATGCCGTTCAATCCAAACGGCTCGTTATCTGATTTTCACCAAAAAGCATCTGGAAACATTGCTTAACTTGTTGAAACATCTTTGTTCATTTGAATAAGTCAAATAGCGGCTTTTTGTCTTTGAAGTTTAAAAAAAATAAAAGTCTGAAAAACAAGCCCAAGTGCTTCCCAGCTGAGACCTTGCAGGAGACATTTCCCTCAAGAGGGATAAAGCATGGAAACTGCCCTATGTTACGACTGAAGAGAGCCCTTTCCATTCTTCTTGTGGCAGTATGTCAGTGATATCACAGAAAGGGAGGCTTGGCATGGGTTCATAAATGAGTAATAATGTCAAACACATATGATTGTTTTGCTACTTCCTCTGAGTGGTCGAAGGAAGGAAGTTATGCATATAATTTAGCTGGGCTTCAGGAAATAGTTTGATACAGTTCTCTGCGGAGAGCAGCTCTGCAGCCCTAATAACTAAAAGCAGAGGGTAACGTACCAAAAGGCGACAGGGAAAGGAAGTAGGCATTTAAGAAAGAGAAAGAAATGACTGCTAGAGCGCTGCAAAAATCAGTGCACATCGCTTTTGGCATTGATCTGTGGGAGAGGGAGGATGTGTGGAACTGGAGTTGGGCTGATCCATGGAAGTACCCTAAGACCTTGCACAGTGTGCAAGGAAACCTCAGTGCTGAGAACACTGTAGCACTGCCTGCATAACAGGCAAATAAAAAAGCCTGAGAGCTGCAGCCTGATTTTCTTAAAGGCTTTTGTGCAGGAAGACGTTTTTAAAGGAAAAGGAGATTGCACTTGAAAATTAAACTTTAGAAAAAGATCCCCAAAACAGTAAAAACAAACAAAACAACCCCACCACAACAAGGAGAACCAAACCCTGCAGCCTCCCTACAGCTTGCAGCAGAACTGTTGCTGCTGGTGTCTGGTGCCCTTCTAGTGTATAGAGTTAGTGATGCTCAAGGCTGTGGGTGCAGTCTTAGCTCAGCCCTCATCATATGTGCTTCATGGTATGATCTTTAATTACATGATCAAATTCTCCTCTCCCCTGACAGCAAACATACAGGCAGTAGGAAAGACACTGTCCAGAGAAGGACACATGCCTTCATTGTTTTTCTGCTTCTCATTTAGTTAGTGGTGATGGCTGTTATTTATTACTGACCATCTAATGCCTTCAGTACATATGGAAGCATTTGTTTCCTTTATGGTCTTTTTAAGGGTCTTTGCTATCCACTGGGGTATTTGAGTGCCAAGTTGTTTTGTGTTATTGGAGACTGCCAATTTATGCAGTACAGCAGCAGGAGAAGGCATGTGGGGAGAAGACGGTTCGTGGCAGGTCAGATCCCAAGGCAAGAGGCAAGAATTGGCTGATGTTTTTTCTCTTCCCTTCACTGCCATGTCCGTCCTTCTCTGATGCAGGCAGGAGTGTGTAGCCACAGAAGAAAATCCTCAAGTGTTTTTCTGCTGCTGTGAGGGCAACTATTGCAATGAGAAATTTACGCATTTGCCTGAAGTCACCGGCCCAGAAGGTGAGTGATGGGGTGGATGGGGATTTGTTGTCTCTTCCTCTAGACCTACTTTGTGACGACCTTGAGTCCTTGGATATTGAGCAGAAAACTACATCCAACAGGACATAAAGTACCATTTTGGTTACAAAGTTCAGAAATCCTTCTGCTACCATTATTTAAGAACAACTTTTGAAGATTGTTTTCCTCTGTGGGAACATCGGATACCATGAGTAAGGGTCAGGTTTTCTTTAAGGCAGGAGTTCAGAGTGGGGTATTACAAAACTAAATCCCACTCAAGGGAAAGAGAGCAGAGAATGATTTATAGAGCACGAATCAAGGCTCAAATTGTTAAAAGGTATTTGGTACCTTCTTCATTAATTTTCATAGGGCATAGGTCTCCAAATACCTTGAGCATCTGAGATTTTTGCATTTGATTGCTAATTTGGTGATCTGGAGATTGAGAGGGAATAGGTGTTTGTGTCAGCTTTAAGAGTTTGTGGATATGCTTCAAAGAAGGAAAGTAATAGCACATCCTTCTTCAGAGGCTAATAGAAAAATGATGATTCTTTTAGCTGTATGCTTGCTAAAGTGTCATTCAATAAAAATTATTAAAGCAAGTGGATCTTCTCCCTAGGATGGTTTCTTTTGCTATCGACTCCCTGCATTTACTGAGATCATCCAGTAGACCATTATCAGATTTTCCTGGGCTTTCCTGTTAGGTTTTTAATTGTTTACATGGGGTTTATTATCTCTTGTTATTAATGTACCCCTAGCAACCTAGTAGCAAATATTCTTTCTCTCACAGTTTTTTGTTTAATTTGGCAAGTCTTGCTATTTTTTCCTTCCCTGTCTCCAACATAGCAACATGGCTCCATTTAGTATTCCCATTGTTTGTGTCTCAACTGCACTGATGTAATTTGGAACAAGAACTACTGTGGGAATAGTGCATTTGATTGTGGCTCCAGCAGCATTTTACTAAAACCTGACATCTTGTCAATCACTGTAAAAGGCAAAGCAACGCTGCAAGGGATTTCATGCCTGCTTAATATATTCGGAAGGGTTAAGAGAAGGAAATTGTCTACTTTTATGTATCCCAGCAAGAAATACCCATCTTAAGTAAAGGTCAGATGGAGACTCAACTTGCAAAGTGTGGTTTGGACCATTGTAACTCCATTAGTGATACCCATATGGAAAAGAGTAAACTGTCGAATGTGATGGGACATGCCACTAAGCATTGTCAGCTTTGGAGGAGAAAGGTTTGGATGCATTTGGACAAGTAGCTGACAGTGCTGTTGCATGCCTGAAGGGTCCTTTCCCTTGTTTACCCTTCTCTCTGTTTTGGTTTGGTTTGGTTTTTTTTGCAGTCATATATGAGCCACCACCACCAACACCCTCCCTGCTCAACATCCTGGTGTACTCACTGCTCCCCATTGCTGTCCTCTCCATGGCCATCCTCCTGGCCTTCTGGATGTATCGGCACCGCAAGCCTCCTTACGGGCACGTCGACATTAATGAGGTGAGGAGTCACTCCCCTTTATTTGGACCATACAAAAGCAGTGAGGCTGCTCTCTGTATGTTCACTTTTCCTTCACTCTTTTCAGGTGGCCTAACTTTTCTTTATCTTTGTTGAAGTTGATGATACAATTGGCCTCCATCATGGTGATGGCATTCCCTGTGAGGCGGGTGGGTTTGATGGCTTTAGACAGGGTTATTACTGCCTGTGAGATTCCTAATGGATGGAGTTAACACAGCCCTGAATGGTGGCTACCCTGACCCTAAACTCTCAAACCTGTTGCCTGATTTCAGCTAACTTTCCAGAAGACCAGAGATCAGAGAGGTGATAAAGTTCCTAGTAGCTTTATGGGGTGAAGGGGAGATGCTTTCCCTGTTGAAGCTTAGTTTTTATGAGCCATCAGAGAATGCATACAGGAGGTCATCCTCATGGCCCAAAGCCACTGAGAACTGGTCCTTGTTGGCTCTGCTGTGCCCTGAGCCTTCTGGTTTCTTCTGAAGAGCTGACCAGCTACCATTCCCTCTCTCTTCTACCCATTACAGCCCATACTGAGAATATTTTCCATCTGAAAGCAGACAGAACAGGGATCCAACCCCATACATCCTGCCTGGTTGCACTGTTCTCCTGAACAAATGCAGAGTTTAAACAGATATGATCTTTATGATGCTGACAGACCTGTTTACTGCCCATTGCTAGGGTTATGTGAAACACACCTAAGGAAGGAGTGGGAGGTTTTAGGTGCAGTTGGCTGTTGGATCACAAAGGTCGAAAAGTTCCTACTTTTGGCAGGAGGTAGTCTTCAGGTCATCTGTGTTTTACAGTCTAAAATAGCCTTTGCTTTGAAAATACAGGAGAATTCAGGTTTTGCTAGAGGATGGCAAGCAATAGTTGGACACAAAGTGACACTTGGAGGCATAGGTAGTTATATCTGTTCTACACCAATACCCTGCAAAGCAAAATAAGGAATTTGGGGCTGCTCTTGCTGCAAACAGTACATCTAAATAATTTGTATTAAATAAAATGTCACTTCTTTATGCCTCTTTCCCCATATGCAGTCTCTCCATTTCTCCCCTCCCTTTGTTTTACAGTCTATCTTCAGCTGGTGACCATGTTTTTTTCCTGTGCAGGACCCTGGCCCACCACCTCCTTCTCCCCTAGTTGGCCTAAAGCCTCTTCAGCTCCTGGAGATCAAGGCAAGGGGACGTTTTGGCTGTGTGTGGAAGGCTCAGCTGATGAATGACTATGTAGCAGTGAAAATCTTCCCTATTCAGGTGAGAAGGGCTTTGCATTAGGTTATCGCTTGCTGGGCTTCCTCACCAGTGCTGAGATGCTCTAAGTGCCTGTGGAGGTGTTTTAAGAGCATATTATTAAGAGTATTTGGATTCTTCTTCTGGGGGGAAAAGTTCAAGGACTGTGACTTCCTCTACTTTTCTTCATGTTATCTCATTACTAAATGCTTCCTGTGGTAGTAGTTGTTGCAAGAAGGGCAAAAACAAGCACATTTTGAAATCTACAGGGTATTTTAACTTCTCTGCAAATGTCTGTGTTGATAAAGTCCAGTAAGGTAACCTGCAGGTGTGATGCCCAAAGTGCACACAAAGGACCAAAGCCCTGGCTTTGTGTGTTGTGCCTGGGTAGATTGTAAATCCAGACCCAAACCTAGCAAACAGTTTACAGCTCACAAATCACAGCCCTGGTGCTGTGAAAGCTAATTGCACTGCAGCGTTTCTGTCAGATCATGTCTTTTGCTCTAGGAAACCTTTGAACACTCTTGACAACTGTCTAGGAATTGCAGATGGGAAGAGTAAAGCAATCAAAAGGCAAATGAAAGAATAACTGAAACATCTTTGTGCTCCTCTACCATCTCCTCTGTGAATTTTTCACCCCATATTTGTTGTCATAGCGTTGCTAAAGGAGATTTGCACATCTTCGGTCCAAGCCAGCTGTGACCTAGTAGTAAATATTCAATAGAGCCTTGATTAGATTTTGCAGTTGTAACAATTACAGCCAGAGTGCAGATCTGTCTGCTGTGTGCACAGGCTTTATTCTTGCAAGCATCCTTAGGAAATCTTGACAAACGGTATTTCTCAGTGAGATTGAGTTTGGGTTCCTCCCCCTCCTCACATGTGCTTTAGGAATAGCTGAAGATAGTTTTGAAGAACGGAGACTTGAGAACAGCAACTTCCAGTCTTTCCCCAGTATCTACTCTTCAGGAAAACAATGTCATTTTGAAGGGATACATCACATCCAAAAGCTGGAGGATGATATTAAGAGGACTGTGAGCAGCTCTGACTAAGCTGAAGGAGCTGTTTGCTTTAAGGGGAAGCGTGATCTTTGATGGTGCATTTCTCCCTGCTTTAGGATAAGCAATCTTGGCAGAGTGAGAGGGAGATTTTCAATACTCCTGGCATGAAGCATGAAAACCTTTTGCAATTTATCGCAGCGGAGAAAAGAGGGACAAACCTAGAGACGGAGCTCTGGCTGATCACAGCTTTCCATGACAAGGTAATGTATCATTGCACATACATTTTGAGAAGGCAGAAGTAGCTGGTAGTAAAGCAGCAGGATTTGGTGTCCCATATTCTCCCAGAAGCTCCCCTGTAATCTATCCAGTGTGTCCATGGTGATCAGTGCTCAGTGGTAGGGGAGGAGTGCTCCTGCTCCCCTCTTTCAAAGGCCCTTCTGTTAGCTTTCAGGGCTTTCCTACACAAACATAGACTTGATAAAGGTGGGACTTTGGGAGAGAGAGAGAGGCACAAAAGGCCATACAGCTCACATACATGATGCTCACCATCCCTTAACAAGTGTAGATGAGCACATGGGAGCCAGGTGTCAGAGCGCTGCAGTCCCAGCTCACCCCTTGCAGATGGGCTCTGTGTTTGCTTTTGAAGCTCGGGGCACATCTCCCATTTCACGGATTGCTTTAGTTATCAAACATGACTAACACTTAAATAAAACAAACACGTTCAAATCCAGGGTTGAGCCAGCAGCGTTATCCCTCTGTTTAATCCAAGGTCTCCTGAGTCAATCATTGCCACAACCAGCTGATGCGATGCATCACCTTCTTGCATGGAAGGCTTTCCCCTTTCTTAGGTTAGGTGAAGTGCTATGTTTTGAGATAATTTTTCCCCCTTCCTTACCTTCTTCCACTTCCATGGCAGATTACTAGACTCCTTTTAGACATCCAGGTACTTTCTGTGCTGTCAGGGGTGGGATACTCATGAGCACTTCAAGGTTTTACTTCTTCGCTTTTGCCAGTGGATTGTTGTTATTTTTTCCCCCGCTGTTAAATCAAGGTTCCAATTTCTCAAGCACTCATTAAGACCATTTCCTCAGCTGATGAGCTGGCACATCTGTCACATGGCAGGGTCTGCCATTAAGGACCTACAATGTCCTGTTTTGCAGGGTTCTCTGACGGACTACCTGAAGGGCAATATTATCAGCTGGAATGAGCTCTGCCACGTTGCAGAAACAATGGCTCGTGGCTTGTCCTATCTTCATGAAGATGTCCCTTGGTGCAAAGGTGAAGGACACAAACCTGCTATAGCACACAGGTATGGCTGCTTCAGTTGACACCATTCAAGTGCTGCTTTCAGATGTTTGAAATGATGATGTTGATTGGAAGTGGAGATTGTGCTTTTAGAAAGTGAATGCCTTTTAACCCAACAAATCTCATGCTAAGAATTTTTTAAGCCACATATGAAATGGGGAAAGGCAAGTGAGTGTCTTGTCCATGAAAAAGTCAGTACCATTGGCTATGGTTTATGGCAAATGTCTGTGGGATAGGAGCTTCCCTTCTGGCTGCTGCAGAACCACTCTTTGAAAGTACTGTGCTTGATAAATCACACTGTAATCTGTGTATTTTTATGGCTGTACCAAGATTTGGACCCTGTTTTCCCCATAAGTGTTTTAGACTGATAACTCCACTGTCTTCCCATAAAACTTTGATCACTAGACAAGAAATGGAGAAACAGTAGAAATGCAGAAAATGGCTGTTGTTTATTTTTCATTGTAGTTTTATAGTGCCCAGATCTTGCCAGGATGCTTATGACAGACACTAGAGTAGGTACCATGATGCCTTTGAGACCACTTGGCACATGGTTCAAACCACCTGGGTGGCAGCATGATGGAGATAGTGGGAATCCAGAAAGCAGGGAGTTGAAGCATGCTTATTGCTATGCTGTTTATTTGTTATAGCCCTTCTCTGAAGTCCCACATTGCTTGCCCTGGACTAAAGCATCTCTACAGAGTGGTTCGCAAGCACAGCAAGAGAGGGGAGTTTTCCAGAAGGGATTTACATAGTAATCCATGGCCATCCTCCCCCTCCACCCACTGCATTTTATCTAGGAGGGGCTTACACCCCACGTCCAGCTGCAGCAATTTATACCCAAACTCGCAGGGCCATCTTCATGTAGGGCAAGATAATCCCTGTGTGTGCAAGGGTGCCCCTGCCCCCAAAACACAGCCCCTCCCTCAACGTGAAGGTTTGTAAGAGCTGGGAGCTGTTGAAAGAGCCTGCAGCTGCCTTTGTGCTGCTCCTGGAGCTGACCCCTGTGTCCCTGACATTTGTCCCTATGGAATAAAGGCAGTGGTTTATACATAAAAATTCCTGAGGGTGGGGAACAGAGAAAGGCTATAGAAAGGCTTTAAGGCAACAGATCGTGCTCATTAGTGTCCTCATCCATTTAGCAAATGATAAAAGATGGAGAGTGCACTGTTTGTATGAACTTAGCACATACCTATGGAAGAGGGATTTCAGGACACACAGGATTTTCCTTGGATTACCCCACTCCTTTTATTTTTATTTTGCTTTTGAAAGAAAACACCAATTACATTTTAGAACTGGGGAGGGGTGTCTTTTTGAATGCCTTCACACAAGGCATGTAGAGATGCTGGGGTTGCCAGGTGAGACTCCCCAAGTCGCTGCTGGGCAGGGGTTCAGCTAACTCTTCACTGGCCCCCACACTCCCAAGAAGGATTAAGGTTAAGGGATTGCTTGTTGGTGTGAAAGTGCCCCCATGTGGAAGCTGAAAATAAAATCTCC
This sequence comes from Indicator indicator, assembly GCF_027791375.1. Lineage (NCBI taxonomy): Eukaryota > Metazoa > Chordata > Aves > Piciformes > Indicatoridae > Indicator > Indicator indicator. Next base: position 17,208,132 of record NC_072029.1, read on the forward strand.
AGTGTCTGAACTCCGTTAACACACTTTTCATTTATAGTCCACTTGCTCTTTTATTCCCTAGCTTGAAGCATTACACAATTTTTTTTTTTTTTTTCAGGCCACTTTCCTTCATCAGTGGCTGTTTTAGGATGGTCTAACGCATATAGTGTTAGTGAGAATTCTACTTGAGCATGACTAGGATCAGGTCTTTCTCCCCTGTCCTGGATATGTTTGTATTGCAGCTCACATTTGCTGGTTCAAGGTGGTTTGTGGCAGGAAGGAAGACATAGGAAAATGAGGAAATTTATGGAAATGGGGGAGGGAAAGAAACACAAAAGCAAGTTCCTGAATCACATACCAAGATATAGTAGTTAACTGTTGTGTGCCCAAAGGGCAGCAAATGCCCAGGCAATGATACTGGTTTGCATCTCACTTCACTTTGTAACCACTTTGATCAGACAGGCTGTCCAATACTTTGTGTGGCCCTCATTGAGCCACTGTTTTGCAAAAATGTCATGCACAGTCTGTCCCATCCTGGAAGGCACAATTCCCTAAAAGAGTTTATTTATGTAATTAAATTATGTCTGTTTCCTAAGCCTGTGGGGAAACTGCTGTAGCTGGGAAGCAGCCTGCTGCTGCTCAGTCTCTAAGACGACAGGTATTAGCTAAATGGTGGAATGGAGGGGTACAAATGTTTTGCAGGCTCTGCAAAACTACTATGTCCCTAGAAACCTCTTGTGTCCTCTTGAGGTGATGAGGGCTGCTTTCTGCTGGTATTTCCTGGCTCTATGATGCTCTCCGATTTAGCACCTACTTCCCCATCTTTAATCCCTGAGCCAGAATGCCCATGATGTTGTGTTTATCTTAGAAAGCAAAAAAAAAAAAATCCTTTCTTCTGTTTTTTTCAAGCTGAGTGGTACAGGCTGATTGTTGCTTTTGGTACTTGGAGCTGGTGTTCTGGCATCTGAGGCCTCAGCAAGCAGCCCTTCTCTTTGGTCCAGCAGTTTGTCTCTTCCCAAATAATTTTGACAGGTCTCTCTAGTGCAGAACAATTGTATCTGCCCTCATTAATTATTTTGTGCAGGCCTGCAATGTCCTGCAATCAGCAGGGTCACTGAGTGAATTGATGATAGGGAAATTATAATGCTGAGCATACAGGACAATTGCCATCTGCCGTCTAAGGTCTGTAATTTAATTAGATTGCCAAACATTCCTTTTCAGATGAAAATGCAGGAAGCCCAGGGAACAGGGTTTGACTGGTGTAGGTATGACAGTGTGACCCTCCTCTATCCCCTTGCTATGCTTTGCAGTCCCTGCAGATTCACCTGAGCTGCCCTGAAATGATTCCACCGCAGCACAGGACTGACACAAATATCGCCTTAAAGCCACCTGCAAGCACAGACCCAGCATCTCCACTGCAATGCTTACACCTGCCTGTTAGCTGCCTGGTGTGACCCTGACAGCTTGTCTGAGTGTGGGCTGCTTCCCTTACAACCCTCCGAATTCCCTGGGGAAGACCAATCCAGCAATTAAAACATAAGTGTAATAGATGAATATGGCAGAAGTCTGTTGAAGCATGTAGTCAGGTTGAAGGCAGTCCCACCAGCACCTGGTCATTTCCAGTAAGATCTGATTCTGTAGATAGGAGCAAACATCCTTACTTGGATAAAGACTGAATGCAACCCCTGCCCTGTCTTGCTTTTGTTGTGGGGAGTGAGGAATCACAGACTGCATTGGTTGGAAGGGACCCTCAAAGATCATCTTACGCAACCGCCCTGCAGTGAGCAGAGACATCTCTAACTAGATCAGGTTGCTCAGGGCCCCATCACGTTTGACCTTGAGTGTCTCCAGGGATGGGGCCCCAACCACGTCTCTGGGCAATTTGCTCCAGTATTTCACCATGTCAGCTGTACGAAGTGTCCAGAGGTGGGGGTCCACAGCTGGTGCTCTGACATGAAATGGTGCCTTTTACTGCCTGCTTGAATTAAAACACCCCCTTCAGATCACTCTTTGCGTCTGTTCTGAGGTTAATTCACCATAGAGTTTGGCTGGCTCTGTGCTGGGCAGCACAGGTCTGCTTGGCTGTGTTTCAGGAACCTGGGCAGCGACTAGCAGCCAAATTTTCCATAGCTGACCATGCTGGGCAGCCGGAGAACGAAGGAGAGAGCTGATTTACTGGGGGGCTGCTAAGCCTACAGACTTCCAAGGTGGTGTGTTGCAATGTGATTTAGACATGTGTGGTAATAAACCCTTCCCAAACTTCGGTTTTGACTTGTCCATAGGGACTTCAAGAGTAAAAATGTCTTGCTGAAGAATGACTTGACAGCAGTGCTAGCCGATTTTGGGCTAGCTGTACGGTTTGAACCTGGAAAACCTCCGGGGGACACTCATGGACAGGTAATCATTTTCTTTAACAATAACATTTCAAAAAGTTGAGCTTGCCATAGCTTCTCAGGGTAGGGGCTTGTTTGCGTAAGTGCATTTGTTTCTTTTTGAAATACTTATCTTCCACAAAAGCTTCTGCTCAGATCTGAATTCCAAGAGCTGCTTTCATCTGGGTGCACAAAGAGAGTGCTCAAACCCTTCTGACTGCTGTGCAGGAGAGGTCCCCTCAGGCCCAGGGGCAGGTGGATTCTTCCTTCAAACACAAGACTTGTTGACTATTGCTTTGGAATTAAATATTCATAAAATCATAGAATACCAGGTTGGAAGGGAGGGACCTCAAGGGTCATCTGGTCCAATCTTTCTTGGCAAAAGCATGGTATAGACAAGATGGCTCAGCACCCTGTCTAGCTGAATCTTAGAAGTGTCCAATGCTGGGGACTCCACTACTTCCCAGGGGAGATTATTTCAATGGCTAATTGTTCTCATGATGAAAAATTTTCCTTGTGTCCAATCATAATCTCCCTGGGAGTAATTTCTACCCATTACTCCTCGTCTTTTTCATTTGACTCCCTGTGAAAAATGGGTCTCCTGCTTTTGCAGCCACCCTTTAAATACTGGAACATGGTGATAATGTCTCCCCTAAGCCTTTTCTCAAGGCTGAACAAACCCAGTCCTCTGCCTTTCCTCCAAAGGATGCCTTCCCAGTCCTTGGATCATCTTTGTAGCCTTTCTCTGGACCCTCCCCAGCCTGCCCACATCTTTTTTTTTTTGTACAGGGAGAATCAAACTGAACACAATACTCCAGGAATGGCCTGACAATCACTTAGTAGAATGAGATAATGACTTTATCTCTGCTGGTGATGCCCTTGTCAATGCAACCAAGATCCTGTTGGCTTTCTTTGCCGCTTCACTCATATTGAGCTTGTTGGGCACCAGGACTTCAGGTCACTTTTCACAGAGCTGCTTTCCAGGCAGGTAGATCCAGCCTGTGTTGCACTCCTGGATTATGTTTTTTGAGGTGCAAGACCTTACACTTGTCCTTGTTGAACTTCATAAGGTTCTTGTTAGCCCATGCTTACAGCAAGTCGTTCTGCTGTCATGCCAGGGCACAACAAGGCCAGCATACCCTCCATGTGTCTGGGGGCGGTTCTTGAATACCCATCTCCAGTGCAGCCTCCCTTTTTACCTTATCTCAGGAGTGAATGCTTCTCTGAGTTAGCTCCCCTGCCCTCAGCTTTCCTCAATTTTGTCACCTATTTTGACTTTTCTAGTATTTTGCATGCTTTTTAATATCCTGACTTGCCCCTGAATCTCCCCTGCTACAGGTAACCGCAAGAACAGATGAAGGAAAATATTAAAGGCATTTGAATTCCCATGTTAAAAAAAGTGCTTTCTTCCTTCTCTTCTGTCCCCTTTCCTCCATTATGGGCTATAATTCTGCCATATATAACCACAACTATATGAGGAGCTCAGTATGGCTCTACCTGCACTAAACACAAGATAGGCACTGTAATGAGGACTGAACCCCCTCAAAGTGACAGGGGACCTTTTCCAAACCAGATCACAGCAAACTTGGGCAGGGTAGTCTTCACAGTCTTCATGCTTTACTATTTCTATGGATTCAGGAGACTTGTGTTATTCTTTTCCTACCACTTTGGAATACATCAACTCTATTCTTATCTTCTATTTTTCATATACATTTTTTTTTTTGAGTAAAAAGGAGATGGAACTTTGTACCACTACAATAACCAGGTGTGACTTGATCTTAGGGTGTTTTGTGTGTCTCCAAAGACAGCATTTTCTCATGCAGTGTGTGCTGCTGAAGCAAGACATAGTGGGATACAGGGAAGCCAGAATTTCATCCATACTCACTGGGCCACACTGCATTTAAATGAGACTTTTAGTGAATGAATATCACATATGTAGCCCTGCACTTTGGCTTTTTCCTTTAGTTCACTTATCTAGACTTGAGTGATCTTAATGAGAATCGGTGTCAGAAAAAACAGCTCCCCTTTGCTTGTTTTTCAAGTGAGGTGCAACTTTAGCAGAAGTAGCCTTAAGGCTAATGAAACCAGCTGTCACTCATCTCCAACCAGTGGAGGCTGATGGGTCCGACTGGAATGTAACTTGAGTTGTGTTTTTTCTCTGTAGGTGGGAACAAGGAGATATATGGCTCCTGAAGTGCTAGAGGGAGCAATCAACTTCCAACGAGACGCCTTCCTGAGAATAGACATGTATGCAATGGGACTGGTCTTGTGGGAGCTAGTCTCCAGATGTAGAGCTGTTGATGGTAAGAATCAGGATCATCTTCCCTGAAGAGGGCTCTGTTTCAGGGTGGTCTAGTGGTCCAGAGAATGGACCTGTCTTTATTTAAAAGACATAATAATGAGTGGCATACTTTTATTAAGCAGCAAACTTGGTTTTCACTTGGTTGTTTAACATAAGCTGTCGTTCTCTGTTGATAGTAGCCTTTGTAGGGTTCAAGTCTCAAAGTGCTTTTAACTGTGCTGATTACATTGCAAATTGGCTGAGAACTCAGAGGGAGAAGTAGCTGATTCCTCTATCACCAATGGGTGTCCTTTAGTCCTGCACCTGCTCTGTGCTACTCTCTATGGCACTTGACATTCCTGCCTGTGACTAGGGCAGCCTTTTTGAGCTCCAGTTTGACTGTCACACCTCGCTCCTGCAGGGCAGTGTGGTAGCCTTAATGGAAAGCTTAGAAGTGAAGCATCTTCATGAAACAGCAGGAACACAGGGCTGGAAGGATCTTCTTGGGTCAGCAAGCCTATTTCCCTGCTATCATAAGTCATTAGGTATTAATCTTTGACTGTGGCTGATGAAGCACTCCCCCAGCAGCAGGCAGAGCTTGTTGTTCCATCTGCAACTTTGAAGGATCTCACTTTCTCCTGAATGACCCAAAGAATGAACTTTGAATCACAGGGGTTTTTAATCCTGAAACGATGCTGTGAAATGGAGCATCTTTTCAGTTCAAATGGTACATCTGCCCTTTGGTGACATCCTTGCCATTTGCAGAACCTTAACCCTGGTCAGGGAAGAAATAATTTCATTATAGTAGCTTCAAGGCTGCTTACTCCAGCTTCTTTCTTCTTGTACAGATATGGGTGCTCTGGACTGAATATGAATTTCATAAATTAACATTACCTCACCTGGACTTGAAATGTTTTTGTTAGTGTTGCACTAGGACCAAGGAGCTTGATTATAATTGGGATGTCTGCATAGGTGTGTGGTAAAATAAGGTCTTTTCTTCAAAAATTTGCTATGTAACCAAATAAAATGCTGGAGGAGCATGGAGGTGGGAGCACAGCAATGTGAAACCATGCATGTAGGAATAATGCATCTCTGTTGATATCTCCCAGATATTACTTTGGATTTTAGGCTGTCATGTTTGTGATTTCCTTCCAACTCTTCTCAGGCAGCAGCTGTCCAGGTGCCATATACAGCACCATTAAATCAGGGGGAAGCTGCTTTGGGGATGATGGGGAGTTACACTAAACCTCATCTGCACTTCTAGCTCAGAAGTGATGTTGTGTGCACAGCTTGTTTGATTGGAGATCATCAGTGCAGCTCTTCATAGCCTTGATTCCTCTTGAAGGAAGAAGGTTATGAGTGTTATTGTGCCATCTGTTGGAATGAATGTTTCACTTTGGTTTAGTGACTGGCATTGTGTCAGCAAGAATAACAATAAGATGGTTTAGTGATTTCATTTTTTTTTTTAGAGTACCTAAACATCATGTTGGTGTCACAGTTCATGACCAGCTCAAGTGGTCAGGTCTTTTATTCTAGTCTGTAAAGGCCCTCTTGAAATATCTCCATTCTTGAAATAAGTCGCTGTTTGCCAGAAAGAAGCCCTAAGTGATGCTGTGGAGCACCCTGAGAAAGCCTATCAGTTAAGCTGGGCTGCCAATTAGTGAGAGAGCATCTATGGATTGCTAAAAGCCAAATGGCATTTTAGTAAGCAGAAGTTATTGCTCCCATCCTGCATGTGCACTGATACTCAAAACAGTTGTCTCATTCCCATTGCCCAGGGCAGTTCACAGCCATAATTGGTATAACTAAAGCATTCAGAAATCATCTCACACTTAGGAGCTGGTACTTGGGACAAGTGCATCTGGTTCCAGCCTCTCAGGACTGACTCAAACCTGTGAGCAAGCCAGATCACAAAGCAAGAAACGCTAAGTGTTGTGAATGCTTGACCTTGCTAGTCAGTGCCTAAAATGAAATTACTGTCATGCTGAAACCTTCTTCTAGGTTACTGTGGGTTGAATCTCTCTGCTAAAATGTGAGGAGGATGGGCTGATTTGCTCTTTCTATTGAAATAAATCACAGACTACCTGGCAAGCCTCCTCAAGGAGAGAGGCGGGATCAGGAAGCTGGGCTGAGGGTTTGTATTTGAAACCTGATGCATGGCCAGACAAGTAAAAAGTCCATTGTGCAGGAGGAATGTGCATCACATTTGTCTGCAATGACATGTGAACTTCAGGCTTTGCTGCAGTGGCTGAGGTTGCTCTGGAGCCGCAGCTCATTCACGCATGGAAGGGATGTGACTTTGACGAGGACATTTCTGTACTAACCCAGTTCTCCATGTGCACCTTAGGTCCTGTGGATGAATACATGCTGCCTTTTGAAGAAGAAATAGGTCAGCACCCATCCCTTGAGGACCTGCAAGAAGTGGTGGTTCACAAGAAGATGCGCCCTGTGTTCAAGGATCACTGGCTGAAACACCCTGTATGTCCCTCCTGGCTGACGGTGCAAAACGTTTTCCTGTGTGATGGAAATGAGGGATGTGGTTATGCATCACTCATAAGCTTCAGAGGGAAGCTAACCAGTTCACTCTGGTGCTTGGACCTGCTCCCAGTGCTAGAGAGGATGAACTCAAGAATGAGGAGTTGCTCCATACCTTCATGCACCCCTTTCCATTTGTCCCTTGTATTTAGGAAGTAAACCAGCTGATTACAGTCAGACAGTGCTGAATATGAAGCATATGGTGATTTACCTTTAATATGGTGAAAGAATGGAAAATAATCCCTTCCATTAAGAAGAAAGATCCATAGCATTGGAGACACGTTCCTCACAAGCTGGGTAGCTTGCAAGGCTTGAGCAGTTTTTTGAGGAAAAATTAATTAGGTGGGAGGGCAAGCAGACAATGAAGCAAAATGCAGTGTGGGTTTCCCAGAAGTAGACCATTTTAGGCTCATGATATAATAAAAGAGTTGATTTTTTTTTTTCCAGACTGGGAGACTAAGCAGATGAAGAAATCTTACAGGGCTTCAGTAAGAAGCTAAATGCCTCTATTCTGACCAAACTGCCATGGTTTTGGCTAGACTCAGTATGCTAACTTGTTGCTTACAAGTCAAGGAGAGCTGTAGATTGTAGATAAAAAGGAGGATTCCAGTTCAAATGAGAGCAGTGCTTTTCCAGCAGTGTTGAATTTGGGTATTTGGGGACAATCTATAATTGATTGCAAACAAAGCAGTGGTTTTGCAGTAACTGAGACAGTGCTGCCAGCTCTTATGGTTTTGTCATGGGAATTGCAAATCTTGATGTCTTTTAAAGCTTTAATGAGTGAATCTTGGGATGCATTTTGATATTAAAACAAGTACTTTGGGATATATAAAAAAAAAGAATAGGATATGTGACCAAACAGCCTTAGAAACTTAAAAACCCTCAAAACACTTTAAGTAATTTTAAAGCAGATCTCAGGTAATTTGCATACCCTGGAGAAAATATTCTTAGTTTTTCTTTACAGCATTAAGCTGTTTTAAGTGGACCTCTCCATCTGCTGCAAAGATGGTCACAGGATCATAGACTGGTAGGGGTTGGAAGAGACTGCTGGTGATCATCTAGTCCAACCATCCCTACCAAAGCCAGGATCACTTAGGGCAAGGCACACAGCAATGCATCCAGGCAGATTTGGAATCTCTAGAGCAGGAGACTCCACAACCTCTCTGGGTACCCTGTGCCAGTGCTCTGTCACCCTCACAGTAGAGAAGTCTTCCCTCATGTTGAGGTTGAACTTCCTGTCTTCCAGCTTGAAGCTGTTGCCCCTCATCCTATCACATGGCACTACTGCAAAGAGACTGGCCTCTTCTTGACACACACCCTTCAGATATTTATAAACATTAACAAGATCCCCTCTCAGTGTCATCCAGTCTAAACAGCCCTGGTTCTCTCAGCCTTTCCTCATAAAACAGAGGTTCCAGTCCATTAACCATCCTCTAGTATTTCCTGCTGTCTCTTGAACTGCAGAGCCCAGAGCTGAGCAGAGTACTCCAGATGTGGTCTCACCAGGGCATAGCAGAAGGGCAGGAGAACCTCCTTGACCTGCTGGACAAACTTTTCTCAATGCACACCAGGATACTGCTGGCCTTCTTGGCCATAAGGACATATTGCTGTCGTATGGATAACTTCTTGTCCACCAGGACTCCAAGGTCCTTCTCCATGTCCTTCTTTCCAGTCCCTGGACAGACTTTGTGGCTGAAGGCATTTGATGTGGGAACCCAAAAAGGGAATAATAATGGAATGTGTAGATGGTCTTCATTTCTGTGAGGCCCTGGAGGTGACAAGAGATGTTGTAGCTCCAAATCATGTGAGAAAAGGATGGGAATAAAAAATTGTTAACAAAGTATTGCCCCTTAGAAATGGATGGGAAGACAACTGGGGAGAAAGGCACCTCTTTACGTAAAGATAGATCAGTGCGCTTAATGAGGCAGGCTGTGGAAAGTGGAACTGTAACATTCACATATGTCTTAATAGCCACTGGCTCTGCTGCTCTGGGCCATTTCGCTCACCCTGTTGCACTGGTCACCTCCTCACAATTGGTCTGTCAGTTGTATTTCTGCTCTCCATGTTGAGACCAACAGGTCTGGGGTCAACATATCACTCGATACACTCAGGAAAATCCACAGCTTTCTCCCCTTTGTCGTCCGCAGGGCTTGGCGCAGCTCTGCGTGACCATCGAAGAGTGCTGGGACCACGACGCGGAGGCTCGGCTCTCGGCGGGCTGCGTCGAGGAGCGCATTGCGCAGATCCGCAAATCCGTAAACGGCACTACCTCGGACTGCCTCGTCTCCATTGTCACATCCGTCACCAACGTGGACTTGCCGCCCAAAGAGTCTAGTATCTAAAGTCCTGGTTCACTTTGGTCTTTCCAGACTCAGTGGATTTAAAAAAAAAAAAAGTTTAAAGAAAAAAATCACACACACAGAAAAAAAAAAAAACAAACAACAAAAACACAAAAATCCAAGGAACACATGAATGCAGCTGCTATTTTATCTTGACTTTTTATTATTATTGTTGTTATTATTATTATTATTATTATTTTGGATTGGATCAATTTTACCAGCACATTGCTCTACTGTATTAAAAAAAAAAAAAGGACATTTCAGCAAGCATTCAGGTGCCGACTAATGAATGCAGAAAAGGTGCAGGTACCTCAGAACCTCAACAAACTCACTTCAGTTGGTTTTTTTTTCTTATTCAGTTTTCTGGGTTTCTCTTTATCAGTCTGTCTTCTGAGTGGAGCATCTGTGACATAAAGGAAAACCACCTACCATCTTGGAAAACACAATGCTGCAAACTGTGGAGGAAACTTAAGACTGTTATGTAAAGAATCCACCTTCCTCAAAAGGCTTTTATTTTTTTTCCCCATTTTGTTTTGGTTTTGTGTTCAGTTCCTTTTTTTTTTTTTTTTTTTTTTTTTTGGAAGTGAGCTTCAAAAAAAACAAACAGCAGATGTGTCTTTTACGGATCTAACGGGTGTCATTGTAACATGGAAAAAAAAGGCAACTGGGAAGAGAATGTTAATTCTTGATGGTAGAATTGAAGGGGGGAGAGTAGAATAGGGGTGGGGAGAGTGACGTTGGACTTGGCAGCATTTGGGGAAACATCATTTGCTATGGAGCTACTTCTCAGGTAACCATTAGAGGAGGGAAAGGACATTTCTGGGCAGAGTATTAACTGCTGCAGTGTCTGGAGAAAGCTGAGTTAAAGAGCCAATGGTTGTAAGCAGGGCGCTAGTTCTTTTATCCTTCAGTATCCCGGGTGGTAAAAGAACAAAGCAGAACTATAAATTGCCTTTATTTTTTGACTCCAGATAGTATAGCAGTGTAATCATTAAGAGGTGGGAAAGTGAATTCTTAGAAGCACCTTTGTTTAATACTGGAAGATGGGAATAATTTTGCATCTTGCTTTAAGTGCAAGTCGGATCAAGAAATTCAGCCTTGGGGTTGACTATCTGACAGCCCAAGTTAATGGTGCAGATGGTGAAAGGAGGAAAGTGTGAAAGCTGGCTCTATATTATTTAATGTTTAATTTGGGGTTGGGGGAGGGGGGTGGAAATACCTGAACCAGCAGCAGATGGCTCCTGTAGCATTTGAGCAGCCTATGAACTGCCCAGTTGCAGGATGCAGAGGCAGCTGGGTGGAGCAGTGATTATCGCAGCGCCTCTCCCACTGGTTTCTTTGACGCTGCTTTCTCCTTACTCTGTGATGAAACTTTTGTCTTAAAGTGGTGCATAATCTTTAAATACCGTTACTCTTTTTATGCCATAAACTCGCTCTAGTCAGTGAATGTTCCTAATGCTGCTGATTCAACATTGAAATATTTTTTTAATTTGCAAAACATGCAATGTTTAAAAAAGAAAAAAAGCTTAAAAAAAAACCACAAAACACAAAAACAAAACCAACAAAAAACCACAAAACACACACACGCATTACGTGGCTTCCGAGGTTTAAACTGAAAAAAAAAAATAAATTAAAAAAAAATTTAAAAACTTCATGACCACAGACCACCTCAAACCAGAAATACCTCAGAATTTTCTACTTGTATGAGTTTTATTATATATTTTGTTAGTTGTGTTGTCTTGTAGTAAGTATATTTTAATGTAAGTTGGCTTTTATGATAAGGGAGTTTTAAAAAAAGAAGAAAAAAAAAAGAAAAAAAAAGAAAAAAATGTTCCAAAATCTTTTAGGAAGTGCTACCATTTTGTTTTGTTTTGTTTTATAAAGCACCATTGTAAATAACTGTATACAATTGTAGAATAACTGCCTATATAAGGTACCTGGGCATTATTCACTTTTATTTGTGAAGGCTGTTTCCATTCTGTGCTATTTTTTTGGTCTGTTTTAGTAAAAGGACAGTACATCTTTTTTTTTAATCTTTGGTTTTTTTTCCTTTTTTTGTCTTTTTTTAATCTTTCTTTTTCTATCTTTTCCTTTTTTCTTTTTTCTTTTTTTCATCTTTCTTATTTTTTAGTTGTCTTTGATTATAACATGAATTCCATGTCTTGCTAGACTGACGAAGTTAAGTCCATTGGATGGCCAGAACTTCTAAATTTTGCTTTGTGTTAAGCCAAAATGCAGTCCTAAACTAATCACCCTGTCATAAAAATGTAAAAAGCCTGTATTATATGAATGAATTGGACTTCTTGCCACTGCCAAATTGTCAGCGTGCACCCTTGCACAGATATAATTTATTAAGCAAACAAAATTGCTAATTGGAGAAAATATAAAGAAAATTGAAATATATTTCTTGAAAAATATAGCTTTAAAACCTAGAGGTCACAGATAAGGACATGGTCCTTTATCTTGAAGAGACATTAAGAAAATTGCCTTAATTTGTCTATCTGAATAAAGTCTTAACCTATTCTTTCAAGTTACTGAATGTATATTGCATATTAGTGTGTACACACATGTAACTGTATTGCCGTGTGTAGGTTTGGACGTTTCTGTTTCTTGATGTGCTTCAGTTGAGAACACCTTGACAAAACCAGACAGAATGATACCATTTGCACCCAGATGATGTCCCCTGTAGTGGTTGGCATCTTTGGGCCTGATGCTGCAACATACCCATGCTTGGTATTAAGTGTGTAGGTAGCTCTTCTGGTGTCATGACATTAGGCACTCGCTTAATGTTAAGCATGATCGTAAATGTTTGCAGGATCGGTATTTTTCATGTTTAATACATTTCTGCACTGAGATTTATATAAAAATGTGACTATGTTCTAGAAGTGAAGTGATGTAAGGGTTGGGGTGGAGTGTAAAGCAGTTACGATTGAGTGAATACTTGTTTCGCGGTGGGCTTGCTCACATTTCCCCAGGAATGGGAGCCAGTTCATACTGCTGCAGAAAGAAAAAAGCTGTACTGTCTTTTAACTGTTAATATCTGTTTGCTGTTCTGGATTTTTTTCCTTCAGCATTATGTATTATGGCTAAAACAGGCTTATTACAGCAGTTGCTTTTTTATCCTGATTTCTTTAAGAAGCTTTAAAGTATTTATTGAAAGTGCCATATGATTTTTAATAGCCTATTAGACACTCTCTGAAATCTTCTCTTTTGAGAAAGCGTAAACGAAAATTCTCACGTGTAGCTTATCTTACTGCAGGGAACTGCACGACCGTACAGACTTTGACCAAATGTTGATTGTAAAGTACTGCATCTTCCCTGGTGTAATGGTTCCTTATAGATCATCTTGTCAACAGGATTCAGAAACTGATTTTTAAAAGAATTTCCAAATAGCATGTGTGCTCAGTTACAAATTTTAATTGTATGTAGGTATGTGTGTCTTGCTGTCACAGCAGAGAAGGAAATCCTGAACTTTTGCTTATTTACAAATCTGTACCAGTTTAGCTAAAGCTGTTCTTTTAAACTGGTATTTATTTATTAATGAAGACAAGCTCTGATTAACTTATTGGTCTTTCAACACTTGAGCTGTCAATCAAGTAGTTTCCTCACCACTAATCTAGCATTTGAACTCTCATTGACAACATGATTTTGGTTCTGTCAGTACTGCTGAGGCTTTTTCCAAGTCAGCAATTGAGCATGTCCATAGGTGTAGCTGTAATAAACAATTGCAGCTCTTTTTAACACTCCCTTGAAATCTGATGAGTACAACCCCTCTTATGCTACTATGTTTCACTTTCCATTCAGACTTAGAGGAAGTAGCTCTTCAAAAACTGCTGCAGAATTTTACTGTTGACCTTTCCTATCCTGTGTGGCAATTGTTAGGTGAATATTAACCTTGAATATCCTGGGTAAAAAGTCTCCTTGACACCAGAAGCCACTATTCCCCATTCTCTGGAATAACTGCCTCTATGAATTTATTGATCTGGCTAGGCTGATTTCCTGGGTGAAGGAAGTTTAAGTTCATGTTATGAAATTGGAAATAGCACAGGAACTAAAACTGCCTTTTTTGGTTTTTTTTGGAGACACTAGAGCTGTGAATTGCTAATGAAATTGCATTAGTACAACACAGCTGAAATGTGTGGCTCATGTTAAAATATGTGTGCATGTTATAAGAGATGGCTACAAACCACTCTCACCATCAATTTACTAGCACCAGACCTATTTGTTGTGATTAAGGATTTTAGCCAGTCCTGATCACAAAGTTTTCTTTACTTAAGACAAAAGAAATCCACTTTTTATTCTGCATTGTTCTTCAGCTGAAATTCTCTTACAGGATATACTATTCTAGATAAGGTTACCCCTATGGAAATGCTGAGATCTTTGTGTATGTTTGTTTCAAAGTTCTAGAAAGGTCTCTGACTACCCCCAGTAACTCTACTGCATTTTACCTGGGTCTCCTGACTCATTGCTGTTCCCACTTGAAACTGTTGGTTCAGTAGAAGCAGCAGAAGCCTTGGGTCCACTTGATGCAGTGTTGCTGGGGGGTATTTCCAGGTTGACTGGGTCAGGCCTCACCATTAGGAATCCTGATGCCCTTTAATATCACAGCACAGAAAACAGAGAATATGTTTTATTCCTCTTGTGCGGCTTTCTGGGCAGACTGTCAGAACTTGTCCTGTTTTGCAGGGAAAAGATCTGGTTTCACTTAATATGCAAGAAACCGATGTTGCAGAGGAAGGTGCTGGTTGGCAACCCTGTGACAGGGCTGTTGTTGCAGTCCTCTTCAAGCCACACTCCGCTTGAGAAGTTGCTAAGCAGGATGTGTCCCACAAACTATTATCACTTTTACATACAGAATATTGTTTGGTAACATTGTAAATAAAATAGACTATATAATAGAGGAAAATAAGGACATTTTGACTTTTTTACTTTTAGGAAAAAAAATATATTTTAGTTACATATACAAACAAAAATTCTACATTGTGTGAGAATTCTTTTATACCACAAATTATTTTTGTAATGTCTACTATGTTTCTGCAGGGAAAAGGGAGAAAGGTCTGTGTACGCACAGCAAAGAAATATATTTAATGTTTAACTTGTGTGCACTACATCAAAGTCTAGAGCATAGAACAAGTTCAGCCTGAAAACAGTTTGAGGAGCAAGTTTGGATGTACTTGGACGTGCTTTGAGGATGGCACTGAGTATATGTTTAGGTTATCTTGCATGTCACATCCCTTCCACTAAAGATGCTTATTGCTTTTCTGTGACCATCTTCAGTTTAACCAGGAAGAGGTTTTTTCATATATTCATGTGAGAATCCATGTGTGAGCAGAGTGTGTCTTTTGACACATGCCATGGTGCTGCAGTGAGTTGTGAAGTCAGGATGTTAAGAGTTTACTGAGACCAAATAGCCGGGCTGATCTCGCTCGCTGCTGTATCCGTTTATAGCAGCTGCGCCTGCTGCATTGACAATATGATCTGTAAGGAGCTGTTGCCAGTTCTGATAAAACCAGTTCCTAGAAGTTCCTTCTCTCTGAAGTGACACAATTAATCAGGCTTCACCAGAACACATAGATAGGTGCTCTGTGTTCCCAGTGTCAGATTTTACGGTCTGGGTTGTAGGCACTAAAGAAAAGGAGCACTGTCACGTCCAAAGGCTTGCCTAGAACAAAAGCATTCCAGATTTGTGTAACCAATCCAAGGTATTCTAAAAGTATTATGGAAAAAAACTTTATTCTTTTAGTTTGAGCTAACTTTTCCCATTGGACTGAGAATTCACTCCGGTCTTTTTGGTTTTCTTAACCTTGACAGCACAGTGTCCATGGGGTAAGAGTTTCTGCACAGAGCTTTAAGCCCAGCAGTACAGTGCATTGCCTGGGAGATGGTTTGACAGTGCCTTTTGAAATCAGTGCTGAAATTACTCCAAGCAGGCTCCTGCGATTGCTGAGTCCTCTGTTTGTGTCCTTGGTGAAGTCCTGGCCCTGTGGATTCAGGGGGAGACTTGCCATCCAGTTCTGTGGGACCATGAACGCCCGTTGTGTTCCTGGAGCACTTTCTAAACACACTTGGTCCCTCACTTACATGGGACTTCTCTTTTAAAACTCCAGTTTTAGGGTGACATTCAGTTCCCTGACTGAATAGCAACCGATCTAGTGAGCAGTAATCCTTTTTGTTGGGACACTTCCACAGAAAGAGATCATACTTGTGTTACCTCCATTCAGCTGTTCTGAAATGTAATGCTATTCTGTTGTGCCTTTATTTTTCCATGTAAAAGCAACTGCTGTAAGCTTTTTTTCCCCTTTTGCTAGTTTTTTCTGTCTGAAAAAAAAAAAAAACCCACTTTCAATTGCCCAGCTGTTATTTCTGGATGCAGTCTGTGATCCAGGTATTTCAAAAACCAATTACCTCAAACCTTATGTTAAACAGTGTTGCTATCTGGATTCTCCTTGATACTACAATATTTTAACATACACAAACAGGAACCTTGCTACATATATGGGTGTTTATATATATGTACCATATACATGTATACAGGTATATGTGTATGATATGTATATGTAAATGGAAAGTGATCCCCAAGGACTGAAGGAAAAAAGCAAAACTTTTTGTTTTCCAACATTGAAACCAAAAGGGCTTCTCTGAAGCTCTATAATGGCATTGTGCTGGATATATATCAAAGTGTTTTCTGAAAAGTGCTTCCTTTGTTAACCTTTTATTTCAGTATTTTAATGGGACAAATGATGTGATTAAAGCACTATTTCTGCATTTTTGGCCCATTTTGAAGCAGAGGCCTCTTATTCTTTGCAGTTGTTAAAAAAACAAATGAAAAAAACAAAACTCAGTGTACAACATTCCAGTAAGGTTTAGTATTGCAAAACTAAAACATATTCTGGGAAGACTTCATAGCTTCGGGGGTTTTGTGAAAAGGAAGGCATTGGCCATACTTTATTCAGCTTTTCTACTGCTTTGAAGAACTGAAGCTTAACCAGTAGCCATCCCAGTCAATTAAAATCCTAATTCAGTAGTCACTGGCATCTCTGCCTTGCCACCTCTGTTAAAAATGAAAGACCAAAAATACCCCTCATAACAATCCAAGCTAGAAATCCAGCCATGACACAGGAGGAGGAGGAGATTGGAGCATTTCATAGCTCCTGAAGCTGGACTTAAGCATCAGAGTAACTTCATGGATAGCAAAAAACCAGGTTGGCACGATGTAGGCAAGATCTGGCCCTTTTTTCCCAATTACCTTCTCCCAAGAACTTTCTCCTAAAAGCAGACCAACAGGGACTTCTCCTTAGAGGTACTTTGCTGAAGGGAATTATGTTCAGGATATATTTTTCTGATGAAAATGAGCAAATTAGACCCTTCTTTTCATTGACATGTTACTGTGTGTGTACCCCTCCTAAATGTCTTTTAAAAAATGTATCCATGTAGCTAATGTCACCTTACAATCTGTATTTTAATTGGGCAAAACAGTAGCTTTCCAATTCAAATAGCAACAAATTTACTAGTACTAGTAATTAATTGATATATTACTGGTAATGGCTCATAATTAATTCCTATTACTGTAGGAATAAAAGGAGATGTTTCTCTTTCCCCATTTTTTGCTTAACTACCCCATGTTCCAGTGGCTTTGATAGTTTATGATTATCTTCAGTAAATCTTTCACAAAAAAGACTGAAATCTCCCAGAAGGAGGCATTTTGCAATGCTGCTGGCCTTCTGATGGAATAACTATGGTACCAAAGTCGATCTGTTGGAGGATGAGAATTGAAAGAGGTGGTTACTGCAAACTAAGTAACATTCTTGACCTCAATTGTATGCCATAAGTCCGCACAATGCCATTGTCAATCTGCTCCAAACTATCTGCTTATGAATTCTGCATGATCCCTATGATAGAGTTGAAAGCCTGATCTTTCACCTGTTAATATTTTCACGTTCATCCTTAAGTTTGACAAATTTTATACTGTAAAGTTGACTTAAGTACAGTTTGATGTCAATTCTTGTGGAAAGAGCTTTCTGCATGTAACATTAGACACATACAGTTAAACAACACAGCATAGTACAGAACTCATCAGAAAATGTTTTGGCACCAGCAGAAAGAAATCTCACCCTAACCATTTGTCATTTTAAACCATCGTATTGTAAGTTTTACCAGCTACTTCTAAATTTGTGCTTTATTTAAAGAAAGAAAATAAAAATCCTAAGACTTGTCTAGCGTAGTGAAATATGTGTATATCAGTTTTAGGATAAATAGCTAAGTCTTATTACGCTGTGTTACTTAACTTGTATATATAGAGTATACATAAGAGTTTGCAGTAACCTGTTTCTCCAGGATTTCCAGTTTGAATGGATTTAAACTCAAACTATGAGATTAAGTAAATGATTTAGAAGATTGCAGAATAAACTGAGTGTAAATTACAGGAAACTCTATCAGATGGCGAAATAATTTTTAAAGAGTCTTTTGGTCCTTGGCTCAAATTCAATAAGTACTGTTTGTATACCAAGATATGTGAAATGTAAATGTTGTAGGTTATATTTCACTCTTGTAGCTATAAAAATGTAGAACAGAGATAGCTTGTACTACTGAGTTAACAAAAGTTATACTAAAGTATCCTGATAAAGAAAAAAAGTATACAGAGAGTTAAGCTCGTTGCTGTAACCCCTTTTGGATTGAAGTGTGCTGATTTTTTTTATTTTATTTTTTTTATATTATGTATGTATTTTATATACATATATATATTCTGCAACAGTGTGT
This sequence comes from Indicator indicator, assembly GCF_027791375.1. Taxonomy (NCBI): domain Eukaryota; kingdom Metazoa; phylum Chordata; class Aves; order Piciformes; family Indicatoridae; genus Indicator; species Indicator indicator. The sequence continues at coordinate 17,226,395 of NC_072029.1, forward strand.
GTATATATATATATATAAAATGTATACATAAAATGGCCTAATGCAGACATCCATTGTATTGCAGTTATGAAATGAATACATTTTGGAAAGAGCATTGTATCATAGTTCATGAATTTGCAGTGGATCTTTGTTCCTTTTTACTGTGGTATTTTAGAAATGAGTCTCAAGTTTGAAATTAGATCTGCCAAGTTGGAGTTTTGCTGCTTCAGCTTTGCACTGGGTGTCCGAATAAACCAGTATGAATGTAGTATTTGCCCTGTGTGAAGCAGCTACACTCCAACAGATAGGAGGAAAAAACCTAGAAAGAACTATTTCCAGTTTATCTTTTTGTATATGAAAATAAACAGTAAATTACAAATAATTGTTTCTCTTGCTGGTCCAATGTTAAACGTTGTTATTATGTTGTCTTTGGCATCTAGCTGGAATATTTCCTTTTTTATAGAAGGAAGTTTTGGTGTTCTAATGGCATTTCTGTATCCAAAATCCCTAAGAGAATCCCTGCAGAGGCACAGCTGTGGCCTCTACTGCCCATCATTTCTGAACTCCTCCAAAGGAAAGAGGGAATTAGCTCAAATTGTGTATTATCTCTTGCAGCATTGTGGTAAGCACTACTTTGTCACTCCCAGTGAAGAACTGTTCACACAGAGCATTAGACATGTGTTAACCTGTATCAATAATACAAAGTGCAGCAAGGCAGCTGCTAGTGATGAGGAGTTTAAATCCTACAGCCTCACAGTGAAGTGTCCTTTTCTACCAGTTCTATCAGAGGAGCTGAGCAGACAGCAAGGGACAGAAATCGCATAAATGGTTCCAAACTGTTTACAAAAAAATTGCCTGCTAATATCTTAACAGTTTCTGGAAGTTAAAAGTTACATCAAATGTAAAGCTGTGCTATTAAAGCCATGAGCAGTATAAACCATCCTTCATGGTGTGCCCACTGCAACTGCACAGCCAAATCATTGATGAGGATAGAAGGGTATTTCCTTGGGAAAGGGAGGCTGTTAGCAAACATGCAGCATGCACAAGTGCTGCAGCGTTCCCCATCAGGGAAATAGGTTTGATCTGAGGTACCTGTTGTCAGGGTGAGCATTGCACCTGGGATGGAGATGCAGTTTCCATATACCATGGGTTCTGGGTTGGATCTTTTCTCTTGCTCAGCTTCAGCTGAACACCAAACAAGATTGAATGAGGCAGGGGCAACTTACCTGGCAAGAGGTTTTAAAAAAAATTTTTAAAAGCCTGAGCTCCCTGTACTCATAGTGATACAGTGAGCTCTCTAATCCCCACAACATGAGACAAGGCCAGACATCTCTGGGCAAGCTCTCTGCAATGAAAGGGTAGTGAGGCAGCTGTCATGTTTTGGTGTATTCCATTACTAAACTGGTCTGATTTTTGAGCAAAAATGTCTCTTGTATGGTGTTGGGTTGGAAATGCTTACAGTGGCCCCATGAGGCCAAGATCATAGAATCATAGGATTGTTTGGGTTGGAATGGACCTGAAAGCTCATCTCGTTCCAACCCCATTCCAAGAGGCAGGCACATCTTCCATGAGGCCAGAGTGCTGCAAGCCCCATCCAACCTGGCCTTGAATACCCCCAGGGACAGGACATCCACAGCTTCTCTGGACAACCTGTTCCAGTGTCTTGTCAGCTTCATAGTATGGCATTTCTTGCTTATATCTCATCTAATCTCTCTTCTTTCAGTTTAAAACAGTTACCTCTTGTCCTATGACTATACTCCCTGATAATGAGTCCCTCCCCATTTCTCCTGTAGGCCCCGTTTCAGCACTGGATGGCCACTGTAAGGCTTCCCTGGAGCCTTTTCTTCAGGCTAAACAACAACTCTCTCAGCTTGTCCTCATAGAGTGGAGGCATTCCAGCCCCCTGATCATCTTTGTGACTCTCTGCCATACCTGCTTGAGCAGCTCCATGTCTTTCTTACATGCCAGAAGCCCCTGAGCTGAACATTATAGTCCAGGTGGAATCTCATGAGAGCAGAGGGCAGAATCACTCCCCTCGACCTGCTGGCCATGCTTCTCTGGCTGTAGCCCAGGATACAGCTGGCTTTCTGAGCAGTGAGTGCATGTTGCCAGCTCGTATTGTTTTTCCACCACCAGCACCCCCAGTCCTTCTCCATGGAGCTGTTCTCAATCCATTGTATTTGTGCTTGGAATTGCTCTGACCCAGGGACCCATTAACAGGCACCTGTGAGGGGAAAAGTAGTGGTAATTAGGCTGGTGGGTTTCCTGATGAAAAGCCTGACGTCAAACCGCTAAATGGTGACTAATCTCAGCCTCACTGACTGGGACTAGTTCAGCCACTTGTCCCCGGGCGGTCCCTGTAGTCTCCATGAGGGCGAACAACGCGCCTCGGTTCTCTCATTTTTACAAGCAAACGCCACTTCGCTTGGTCTTCGCCTATCAGCCTCGGCCGCTCTCAGGCTATGCCGCCATGGCGGACAGGCTTTTCTGATGCTGCCGCCGGGCCGGCAGGGTGCGCTGCGGCGCAGCGCGGATCCCGCCGCCATGGCGGCTTTCCCCCGCCACCGCCGCTTTCTGGGCGGCTTCGTCTGCGGGGCCGCGGCGGGAGCTGCTGTGTCGTGCTGGACTGCTTGGAGGCTCCTCCGCAGCCAGAGTCAGCTGGAAACGGTCCCCGAGCGAGCCCTACTGGAGGGTAAGAAATGCGGGTAGAGGGGAAGCTGGGTACGGCGGCCTCGTGGCTCCCCGGGGCGGCAGCGGCGGCGCCTTTAGCGAGGTGGTAGCAGCGGCGTGTCCGTGCGGCCGCGATCCCTACAAACACCCTTTCGTCCCTAAAACCCCGCCCTTCCCCTCAGTGCAACCTTCTCCCCGCTGCCTGCATCCTGAGATGCCCGAAGCGGGCCAGGAAGGCCTGGAGTGCCTCCAGTGCCTACGGCGGACCTGGGTAGGTAGGTTGGTTGGGGGTGCTGCGTTGTAACTTGCATGAAAAACGCAACTTCCCCTTGTTGCACCGGCTCACATCGAGATGTCAGTGATACACGAGAAAAATACTTTTGTGGAGCTGCCACAGTGGCTGTAAATGTCTCGTGTTGCAGTATGGAGCAGAGCAGTCGTCTGTGTGATCTTATAACTTCCCCCTGTGTGCATATATGCATATCTTACAGTTGGACTCGATGATCATAAAGGTCTTTTCCAACTGAAATAATTCTGTGATTCTCTGTTTACTTTTAAACACATAGCTCAAGTCAGGCCACAGCTAAATTTCAGCTCTTGCTTCCCATTGCGGAGACCTGGGGGGACAAGGCCAGTACCGGTAGTGGCGGTTGGCTTGCGAAGGCCCCAGCCCACTTGCCCTGGGTTCTGGCAGGATGCGAGGCATGGAGAGGGTCACCAAGTTCTGCTGGGAATTATTAGTTTTCTCTGCAGCCCGAGGTACCAAAGTATTGAAAAGCATGGTAAGAGTGGCTCTAAAAACGTGAGTTGCTATCGGACAGATGGCTGGAGGACAAGGAAGTCAGCCAGACAGATGTAAATATTCCTTCATGAGAGAAAAATGTTACTCGCAAAAAAAAAAAAAATCTCAAAGTGACGCTTTGATTCATTCAGCAGAGTGTAAGTGTTCCCCATGAGGCCATGACTCATGCTTATGCTCAACTTGTACATCTCGGTGAGGAGGAGTGCGATTTCCAGCTCTGAGGGATGAAATGTGTGTGTTGATCTCCTGTGTCCGTAATGCCTTATTGTGTGATTTGTCCTAATATATCTGGTAACTTTTCTTACGAAAGGAAGCCTGGAGTGATTGCTAGGTAGCTGTGTGTAGGCATCAGTGAATGAGTTAGTCCTAGAGCTGAGATCTTCTTGTGAGGACATTTGGGCAGAAGAATTTAACTGGAAAGCTCTCTTAGTATTTTTCAAAGCCTTAATTGTGGCAGTAAGCTCCAGTAGTTCTCTATACAGTATGTTTACATTCACTGAGGTGCTTTTCGTATTGTCTTGTTTCTAATCACATTTCATTTTTGGATGATGTGCTGGATTTTTTTTCTCCTTAGAACCTGTAGAAGAGCCTCTGCTGGAAAAATATGGATTCCCTGAAGCTGGAACAGAGACAAGATGTTACACAAATCATGCGCTGTCTTATGATCAGGCGAAACGGGTGCCTAGATGGGTGATTGAACATATTTCAAAACAGAAGACCCTAGGTATGTAGGTATTTGCTTCCTTACATTTATGACATCCAGAATGGGCTTTGGGGTTCACACAAGGTGGACCCAGGAGGGAAAAAAGTTCCCGTAGTGATCTCTGCAGGTTGGCAGGCCTCTTCAGTATTCTTTCTCCTGTTGGGACTGGTTGTGTTGAATATAAAATATCTTGCAAACAGTACCTGCAAGGTATGCTTGGCTCATGAGAAATTTCTGTTAGGAATTTATGAAACTGCCTGTGAGCACTAGGTGGATATAGCTACGCTAGTATAAACACTGTAATACGTGTTGCAGGAGCAAAGCTTAACTTTCCTCTTTTAAACATGAGTGGAGAGAAGATAAAAATAAAAATAAAAAATGAAAATAAAACTTGGCTTATCTCGTTCAAACTCGCAAAGTTGAGTGTTACTGCTCAAGCACATAAAAATTGTGCTTTCATTCTTAGCTAGCATAGTTAGTTCTCTGGTCTGATTTATGTCAGTTTAGGTAGTGCCCCATACATGTGAATGTTTGTGAAGTCAACACCTTTAATGGCCAGATTTTCTTCTGCAGATCTTGAAGAGAATTGCTCAGAATGGGAAGAAATGATGACTTGCCCATTTGTGAGATAAAAATGAAGTGGAGGGTATCAACAGATGTAATTGTTCAAAGCCAGATAGGGCATTACCTACTCACTGCAGCCATTATTTACTTTGATGCAGTCCTGTTGTATTTTCTGATGTGCATTATCTAATACTCTTTCCCCTGATCTTTATGCAAGACAGAGGCTCAGTGATTTTTTCCTGTCAGTGGTGAATGAAATATGACTGATACACAGTCATTGTAAATTAAGTTTATAGCATTAGTTCAGTTTTTATAAAGCAAATTATTAGTAATGGAGATAACTGTGTAATTGTAAAATGTTTTATGAGCGCAGTAGCCCTATAAATATATCTTAATAACTGTCTTCAAATTACCTTTCAAAATTAAAAGCGTGATCTTAAAAATATTTATAACCAACCCCTAAGTAGCATCATTGATTCCACTCTTTTCTGAAAAGAAAGCAGTTAATTCCAGGCTTCTTTCAAGTGGGCCTTAACAACTGAATTGTTAAAACGTTTCCCAGAAGATCAGATACAACTAACCTGCAAGCTGAAACTGAGCATCTTGAGGCATTCAGCTCTGATTTATGTCTGACAATTGAGATTTGAAGTCACAAAAGCCTTCCATGTTCTGGAGTTTTGAAAGGATGCGACGTAAAAAAATGTGTTTTATTGATAAGTAAGAACTTAAATGTTTAAAAAACATAGTGAAATTAGCTTTATGTGTAAAAGAGATGTACAAAACTGTTTACAGAAGAAACTGGCCATTTGTATCAAAGCAGTGAACAGAAAATATATGAGGATAAATTACACTTTGTCTTAAATACTGAGATTAAGTAGGATTTTTTTAAATAGAAATTCTGTTCTTTTGCACACTAACAAACTTGTCAATGTTGCTTCCTAAACATCAGTCCTATGCTGAAGGCAGTATCATATCATGCGCTTTACCAAAAAAAGAGACTTGAATCTCCTTCCTTGTTACTTGCACTCCGTAAAGATACCCTGACCACCTCTCTGCTTTGACATGAGCTCCATCAACCTAGGCACAGATTGTCATCAAAGAGGAAATTGCTTACAGGTGCTGATTTTCAAGAGATGCACTAGCTGTACACATGCTGATTTTTCCACTCCATCCCTTCTTCCTTTTGGTCCTTGCATATTCTTGGGTTCTTCAAAGGGCTGCCGAGTGGAGAGCATGTACTGCTCTTTGTTTTCAGTCTGGAACAGAAGGAAGCACAGGGTGCATGATGTGCTCACTGATAATATTGACATGACAAGCCAAAGTGTGTGCAGTTTCTGTGTGTACGCACGGGCAGCAGTGATCACTATTGAAAATTGCTCTCTGCATTGTATTGCAGCAGGAAGTGCTTTATAAAGTCTAAGTTCGAGGAATGTTCTCTCAGATGTGTACAGACCCCAATTCATGCTTAAATGAAAGTATGTAATGGTCCTGTGTACTACATCTAACATGTAGTGGGAATTAATCTAGGACTGGAGCACAGATATTTAAGTTGAACTCTTCTCTTATATGGTTGTGGAGAAAATAGATTAATGTTTTGATTCCCTAAGCATGAGGCACTGGGCAAGGTGGGTCAGAACCAGTTCTTCTTGTCTTGTCATTATGATGGTTTAATGATAACCTAACAATTTAGTGTGTTATTCTTCAGGCAATGCAGACCGAAAACACTGTAAATTCAGACCAGATCCGAACATCCCTCTAATGTTTAGTGCTGTCAATGAAGACTACCTTGGGAGTGGATGGTCTCGAGGACACATGGCACCAGCAGGAGATAACAAATTTTCAACAGTAGGATTTTTTTTTCTCTTTCAAATTTGTATTTTGCATTTGGAAAGGGTCAAAAGACCCTTAAAAATAATGTATAATGTTCCTTTTGCAGTTGTTTTGAGGTTGAATATGATTTCATTGTTGATGCACAGAACTGGACTTGGAGTTACAAGGTCTATTCCTGACTGATCACTGTAGGATGCCCTCACAGTCTGGTTCAGGTGTCTAAAAATGAGATGCATTAAATCACGCCTAGATTAGCTTGTTTGGCAGGGGTTATGTGAGTATATCTTGTACAGTATAGTGTTAATCAAGTCTTCTCAACTTCTTGTGTGTCACATTGTTACCTGTAAAATGAAGGTGATAACCTTCACCAAACAAACCTTGAAGTATCTTCCAAAGCTGAGTTAAAGGAAGACAGGAAATGATGACTTCATTCTGGCCAGCAGATGCTGAGATGTTTAAAGCTGGACTGGGTGAAGCAAAGATGCTGTATTGGCAAGGGGATCGCCTGGGTGATTTAAAAGGCTTTTTCCTTTCTGGCAATGACTATGAGGTAAATTAGAACCTTCTTTTGCTGTAGTTCTTCAAGTCTATAAAATGTCCTCACCTGCCATTTATTTGAGCTGTAAGAAAAGTATGTCCTAATGCCTTGGCTGACTAACCAAGCAGCTTTGGATTTATTAGACCCTCTAGTGAAATGTACCTAATGCAGTGATTTGTCAATTAAGAAGCTGTTTGAATTTGTATTTCTGCCAGGCAGAATAGCATGCAGTTGGGCAGAGTGACAGCACAATGGAATGTGGTGGATGGAAGAAAAAGTCATTTTATTTCTATTGGAAGTCTGGTTATTATTTGTGGTATCTTGGGAGTTTTTGCTGGTGAGCTCCCTGTGGAGAGAGACCCTGGACCTGGTTTGAAACGCAGTGAGATGATACAGCCTTTCAAATACATGATAGGAAAATTTAATTTCACTGTTTAATTAGCACAGGTAGTGTTTTCTTGCTATCTGAAGGAGTGCTGCCAGCCCCTTTGTTTTGAAGAAGTAGTATGTGAAAAATATTGACAAGTACAGGACCTATGAAGATTCTGGGTGAAAATCTCGGAAATGTTTTGCCCTGTGTTTCCCTGCACAGGCTTAGTTTTTTAGTGCCAGGTCCTTCACATCTGGAGATAGGTGGGGCTAAATTCAGAAGGGTTTATAGAACTTTTAAAGGATAAAATGAAGTAGATGTTTTCTTGTTATGGTCTCATAAATCATTTCATTGCATGCATGTTATGTATTTGTGAAATATAGATGAAGATTTTTAATAAAGACTTTTCTTGTCAGGGAAAGGAAAAGTTAGCTATTAGGCAGTCAAATAAATGAAATGCATGTCTGGAAGTATCCTTCCCATTCAAAATGAAGAGCAGTTAGTAGCTTCCAAAGACATAACGTAACTAACATTGTGTAACATAGTAATTACTGTGCCTCTTTAGTTGGCTATTCTTGTGCTGTGTTTCTGTAAGGAAAGAAAAAAAAAGAGGTAAATTTTGCAATATTTGCACCTCAGTTATGCACTTCTTCATCCAAAATAGTTTTGTCAGTGTTCTGACTTGGGTTTTATCTGACCTTTGGTGTTGGCAATGTTAACACTAAACTAGAAATGAATTCTGATCAACTCATAAATGCTTCAATGACATTATTTTTTTCCCCTTTCTGTCTACAGAGAGCTATGGCTGAAACTTTTTATCTGTCTAACATTGTGCCTCAGAATTATGAAAATAATGCTGGATTTTGGAACAGGTGAGAAATTTCTTGTAAGTAAGCAAAGTGAAAAATACCAGGCTGTGGCATAAATAAAAAATGCTACATTTCTAAAGCTTCTTCACATCTAAGTATTCTAAAGCACTTATAGGCTGTCTATAGAGATCATCTGTGTGTGTGTATCTGAAATGAAAGGCAGATCAGTCTTCACAGTGCAAGAACAGTATAATGGTCACTGTAGTTCTTTATTCAATCAAACTGTAGAGGGCATTTCTTTAGAATATATAAAATTAGCTCTTCTAGCTGATATGGGTAAGGGCTTAGCATCTACATCATTAAGGAAAATTCAGCAGAAGCAAGGAAAGCATTTGGATCTTATTTTAGCAATCTCTTCCTCAAAAAGACACTTCCACTGTGAGAGAGTTCAGATCTCTGTGTGTGGACATTGGTTCACTTTGAATTGGAGAACTGAGTGCTCCCCACTGAGCTGTGACTGCTTGAGGTCTTTAGGTGTTTCTTCAAGTGCTGGCTTCCAAGTAGTAGTCAGGCAGGTTGTCTGTTACTTGTGAGCATTAGCTGGATTGGCTTTGAGGTGAAGTGAGTGCATGATAAATTTAAACTTTCTTCACGTTGGATTTTTATTCTTTCCCTTTTTTAAGCAGAGAAAAACAGTAATAAAAGCAGCAGTGTTTCTTGCATGGGACTTACAGAATGTTAAGACTCAAAAACAGGAGGGGAAAATGATGAATTTCCAAGGTTCATTCAAGGGAAGGTTAACAAAATTATGTACAGTATCATGCTAAAAGTCTATCCAAAATGCATCATCAATTAACTACACATCGCTTTCCAGTGTCACAAGAATGCATATAAAATCATATGAGTCATTCAGTATCATTATACTGGTTTATAGACAAATAAAATGCTATAAGATTTGAAGAGATTTTTTTTTTTTAATTGTTTTAATACCTCAAATATTTGAGCATAAAATTTCCTTATACCAGAGCTAGTCAATTCAAGGTAGGAAACCTTTATTTCACTTAAGCGGGATCTCTGCCTACTCAGGAATCAAGGGGAGTGCTTGAAAATTTCCCCTGAAACCATCAGCCCCACAGTTTAAGCAGCTGTTAGCACTTTTTCACCCCATCTCCACAGTTTAAAGACATGAACTAGATATTTCTTGCACTTGTTTTGTTAGTCATTTGTTTAGTGATAGTTTTAACAGTTTTAATGATACTGTTTGACTTGCTTCTGTCTTTTTCCTGCTTCAGTGCTCTCTTCCTTTCTGGTTTGTGTTTTCTTTTTTAATTGTTTGCTTTTGAATTGTCTTCTGAGGTGTAGGCAGAAGATACAGTTTAGTCAGTTTAACAGTCTTGCTTTTAAGGTGGCAATCCACCCTCCAGCCATGTGGTTTTGTTGCTTTCCCAGTCTAGTAGTAGCCTGACTGCAGGGAGCCAATTCCTTTTGGTAACCCAGTGAAACTGGTTTGCATTTTGTTTTGCTTGTTTGTGTTTCTGCCAGATTAGAAAACTGGATCAATCAACTGGTGAGGTGAGTGCCAGAGCCAGCACAGAAGATGGAGTAGGACTGTTCAGCTGGGGCAGACAAGGAGAGTAGTAGGAGAGGGGAGAGCAGGACTGCATCTTTCAGCAAGCTTTTAGATAGTAAGCAATTAGATTGGTTCAGTGTTGGGATCTAACTGCACCTTAGTATTGATACTTCATTTTCTTCCCACCAACGTGCATGCTTTGTTCATTCCTTGTGTTTAACTATCATTTTTCTGCCCTGTTTTGAGTGTGATTTCATCATCACTGTAATCTGATCTCTGTCCCTGCTGCACCAAAGGCAGTTTGCTCCCTAGTTGCATTTATTCCCATTCTTTCTTTGTGCCAGGTGGCATTTGTATTGCCATGCGTGAGACAGCCTGAGGAGCTGAGCTGCTTGGAAGCAAAGCTGATGACAGCAGGGAAAAAAAATGGCAGCTCACTATTACCAAAGAAGGGCTCATTCCTGATAATTCTGGTTTGTGTGAACTGATGTAACTCTCTAACCCAGCACACAAAAAAACCCCAAACAGGTTTTGTTCAGGGTTATTGACAGATAAGAGTGGTAAAGGTGGCCTGCAGGGCCCAAGAGAGAGGTTTGAGAAACAGGGACGAGACAGAGAAGGGGCTGAAACCTCCCCCTTTCAGAGGCAGCCAGATTAGCTGGTCTTACCTGTCTCATATTCTGGTTTGTCCATTTGAGTGAAGTGTAATTCTGTCATTTGTAAAGGACCAGCAGGTACTCACTGTATGTGATTTCTGTAACACTTGGGGACAGAGCAAAAATGAGCTATAATATGTTAATGACATAATACATATAGTATGTTTTATGTAAAACAGGCATGGTCCAGAAACCTTATGTAGAGACATGTTTTGTGCTGTAAATTGAATTAATTAGTTTAAGAAGAAAAATAATGTTACTATTTCCAGAGTTACTACTTTAGTTTTGTATAAACACTTTTGTATGAAAAGCCAATAAGTGACCTTGGTAGGATTGACTTGTAGAAGCCTCCCCAAGTACTTTGAGCTACAGAAGGAGCTGTCTTACAGGACGTTGGTTCCTGGGGAAGGAACATACAAATCCAGTAATGTGGTGAAACCTTTTGAAAAACACCACAACCTGCTGCTTAAAACAAATACTCTACTAATCCTAAGTGACCATCAGCAAGATCTTTCTACTGTCAAGTGTGGGAATAAGTAGAGGACGCAGATTTTCAGGATGGGTGGTAAGGCTACAGAAACCATTTCCAAGTGTGTGACATGTGCCTGTCCTTAAATAAGTGAACAAGTGAGAACAGGCCTGCATTTTCCCCTCTTTGGCTTGCAAGTCAGTTGCATGAGTTTGGAACAATGCTCCCAAACTGCCAGTAGTTAATCTTGGCCTTCACAGCGTGTCTCAGAGATTGTAATGTTAAGTTTTCCCATCTGACTTTACCCCATCTGACAAATATGTTCCAGAATGGAAATGTATTGTCGGGAGTTGACTGAGAGATTTGAGGATGTTTGGATAGTTTCTGGACCTCTGACCTTACCTCAAACGAATAATGATGGAAAGAAGACTGTTACTTATCAGGTATGTATATATGTTGTTGGGTTAACAGTGCAGTGGCAGTTATTGTTTATAATTGATGTTGTAGCTTGATAAAACACAGTTAAACATCCTAGTACATGCAAAACGCTTGAAATGTCTCAGCAGAGACAGGTTCAGTAAGTAGGGGTGTTACATCTTGCCTGCACATAAAAAAATGTAATTTTAAAATAGTTTGCCTTATTTACGAAGAGAGGTCTGTTAAATGTTTGTCCACAGTCTGCAGTAAAACTGGCTTCTGAGTTCTCTAACACATGGTGGTACCTAAGTAGGGAGTTAGTGGATTTTGCTGATGCGTAGGCATCTCTTCAATCATTTATTGATAGGTTTTCAAAGCAGTGCAGTACAAGGGTAGTGTGGGTTTCTCAGAACTATGCAGGGTGTTAGGATGCCTGTACTCCATTAATTTCAAAAGCAGTTGCTTGCTGATAGCCTGTATGCATCACTTCTGTGAGGCCTTGCAACCAAGATTCTGGGTATACCAAAGTCGGTTGAAAAGACTCTGTTCAAGTTCAGTAGGTTTTAGGTGAATGTGGTTAATCACTGGTCCGTGGTACCAATACCCCCACTTCTACTGATAACCTTGCTTCTTTTGGTCCCACATTTTTATTACCTGCTTAAAATACTCTGAAAATGTAGGATTGATCATGCATAGCCTCTGGAAACCATCACTGATAGACAGATGGAACAGGCTACCAAGGTGAGAGGTGAATTTATTACTCCTTATCCTGACTTCTTGTAAGCATGTGCTTAGACATCTGTAGCATCTAAACTAGTAAGGTATTCAAGGGAGGGAGTGTTTCCTTCTGCCCCTACTGAAATGAGATTTTATTACTGTTTTCAGTTGCTAGATGAAAGCTATCATAGTGCAAATAATAAATGCTGTATTTTGCACCTCTTGAAAAAACACTTTTCCTTGAAATTAAGTACTTGCATCAACTGCAGCTTCAACTCATGAGTTATTCACCTGTCCATCTAGTTCTCTGAGGAGCAATTAATGAGATCACTATAACAAACCCCAGTTTCAGAGGGCTGTGAGAGACAGAAAAGAGAGATGTTCAGCTTTCAACACTGGCATATTGAGCAGTCAGATTTAGGGACTATTTCTCCATTGTAAGTACACAACTCATTTTCTCCTGATTCATCCTAGAACTCAGTCAAGATAAAAGTGTAATTTTTCCAGTTCACTTTTACCTCTATTTCTGTAGAAACTGTCCTTATATGTCCCCACCCACACATGTCCATAACCTTGGCTGTGACAAGATCACAGCTCTGGTTTTGTGTTTGTGTTACTTTTGTTTTCCAATCAGTCATATGTTATGCATATGAAAAATGCAGTAATAATAAGGTGACGTTTTTTTCACGCTCAGTACTAGTTTCGAACGTCAGCTCTCACCACATCTTTGTGAGAATGATGACAATTGTGCTCATTTTGGAGGGCATAAACAAGCTGTGGATAAGGAGTATGACCAGTGGCCATGTGATTGACAGCTTTACACTGGCAGTGCCTCCTTGCCACCCAAAGGGAGAGTGCTGACTTCACTGTTGTCCATTATACATTCCATTGCTTTCTCTTGTCTACCATCAGTGGTGACTGTCAGGTCCTTCTACAAGATGCTATAGAAAACCATCCATACTGGACTTTTATTTGTTTACTGGGCTTGCTCTCTACTTAGAACTGCACACAAAGGAGTCCAGCAGTTACTGGTGACAGCCTGAGCTATGTCCAAAAGCACATAGCTGGGAGCAGGAGCTGAGTGCTTGGCTTACTGTCACATAGAAGGGTACCATGAGGGTTTTCCAGGCTTGCACATAGCTTACTGGAATTTGCCTCCTTGTAGCTGTCTGGATATTGCATTTTTTTTTTTATCCCTAAAAATATATATTCATCTTACATAGCAAAGAATTACAAATCCTGAGCTGACTTGAACATTTTATAAGTGGAAATTATTTTCCAGGAAGCAGTTGAATCATCTATCAACTACCTCACTTTAATCTTTGTCACTGTTTTCTAGTTTTTCTCTAGAGAAGGTGTTTACTTAGGAGAAAAAGATTAACCTTTTCTGAAAAATGATTGTGGCTCTCCATTTTGGTTTTGAAAGGTAAATTTTAGTATTCCACAAGTAAAAATAAGAGCAGGTTCTACATCTTACTGCTTTGATTCAAAACAACATGATACCAGGATACAGTGATGGAATATTAGTGGCACAAAATGTTCATGCTGCTTTGATGATCATATCGTTCTGTTCTTGTCTCTTGCCAAGATGTCTTCTTCATCTTTGGGTTTGATGACAACTCTGGTCTTCTATGAATGTTTTATCATTCATAATATACACTATGAAGTGAAGTTCAGTGTGAGATTGAAAGCGGTGGAATGATGATATTCATGATTTCATTTCACCGTTTGGCCACATTCATAAATCCTTTCCTTGGCTTCCCACAGTGAGATTCATTATGTAACCTGTATTTAAGTGCAGGTAATGCTGTCTACAGGTGGGAAAAGTAAAATGTTGATTCTGGGGGTCTTACTTTTTGCTTTGTTTTAAATACTGGATTATTTGATTTGGGTCCTCTTTCTCTATGCTCTTAAGTATAGATAGGTAAGCCTGAGAAGTGCTTTGTTATTTTGAAATCTCTTTAAGGCAGAAGTTCTTGTGCTTGCCATTGAAGGTTTCCTTTGGGGAGAGAGGCTTTAGAGTAAAGTAGAGTGATGTGTTGATTTTTTGATTTTTTTTTTTTCTTTACATCAACACATACACTTAGAAGAGAGAACAAAGTACTGGAGAGAAGCTCTTTTCAGACAGGTACATTGGATATAATTGCAGTCATTGCCATTGATTTTGGTAGTCTGGGATTCTGCCCCTAAACCAAGAACACTAAGAGGTGGCAGCTGTGTTAGAAGGGAAGGTAATTCTTAGCTGTGTTTTGGAGTGAACTCTCCTAGGTTCAAGCAAGTGACTTAGAAATGAAAGGCTTTTAGTCCTCATTGTTTGGGCTTATGAAGCTGATGTGAGAAGGTGTCCTTTTTCTCTGTAAGTGCTGTTTAAGCAGAAGTGCTGTAGTACACACAATGGTGCTGAAACATACAACCTATAATCTGGCAATGTGACTGTTAAGGCTGAGCTCTCTTCCTAACGTTTTTCTTTTCTGGGACTAGAACTGTGGAAAAAAGAAAACACGGAAGTACTACAGTGAATGTGCCTGTATTGATTTGTGTCAGATCCTCTCTTCAATCTTAGTTTCTTTGTTTTTGGCTAAAGGAGTGGTGAAAAATGTATCCATGGCTTTACAGGCTGGTGTTTTTCTCATCAGACATCCAAAAAGGTTATTTTTAGATCACTACAGAGGAAAAACAGAGCATCGGTCATGGCGTTGTTCCCAGTTCCTGCTTGGACTCTGGTACCATTTGCTGTTTAATTCCAGAAAGGGAATTAACCTTGAACTCCTTAGATGCCAGTGTTGTTCTATCTATTGGCTGAACTTGCTGTATCCTCAGATATGTTCTGTCATTTCATCTGTCTCCAGCAGAGACAGCTTTTACTGCAAAGAGTAGATTGATGACTGTGCTTGGTATCTGAAAAACATATTTTG
Source organism: Indicator indicator (assembly GCF_027791375.1). Classification (NCBI taxonomy): domain Eukaryota; kingdom Metazoa; phylum Chordata; class Aves; order Piciformes; family Indicatoridae; genus Indicator; species Indicator indicator. The sequence goes on from NC_072029.1 coordinate 17,241,404, forward strand.
AGAATATATGTAGAATAGAATGCCAACAGGAAAAATCTGGTCTGTGTTACTGGAGAGGCAGATGCAGGTTTTTCATCTTTGTTCAGACGAAATCAAAATGACATTGTCTTGTTTTATACATTGCTGTTCTCCAGTGACTGTCACTTCAGTGATTTTCTTCTGTCAGCAGATTTGGAGTTTGAAATACAGATATTTTGTAGTGATTCCACTGAGTTGTGCTGGGTGCTCCACCCTTCTCATTCCCAGTGCCGTTGTAGTAAATAGTAGAATTTACTGTGGTTGGTGAACAAAAGTACAGTTTTTATAACATTTTGGTTATTGTTTGAATAAGACATTTTAATGTACTTTCTAGTGATATTCTAGGTTCAGACTGGTATTGTATCTGCTGTTTGATTTTCAAAACTGAATGACTACAGTGGGCCAGAGATGCACAGTAGTGGTACCAGCAGATATGCCTACTTGTCCTCTAGTTCTCTGGCAAGGAAGTCCCTGAGAAATGAATTGCCCCTTTCAAATGTAAGATGATGACCTTATGGTTTTCCTCAGTCAGCTTCCAGAAGCAGAAGAGATTTTTCTTCTAGCCAACATATTATAAGATAAGGAATTCCTGATAAAGGAGGAAATAGACTTTGTTCTATTTGCTCCTTTTCGGCTACTCCAAACGGCTCAAGGCTACAAAGGCAACTGCTGGATCTAGGTCCATCATTTATGTCCCATAAAACTTACATGCAGAGGGCTAGATCTTAGATCAGCTGGTGTAAATGACTAGAACTCTGTCAGCTCTAAATTTAGACATGATGTACAAATGAAAATAATAGACACTGGGTTAAGATTGGAGGGGAATAGACACCAAAGGTGCAGGACAGATTTATGAGGGTGCTTTTATTTAGCACTGTACCCATCCCAAAGGTTCTTTTGTTTATAGGAAGAGTGGGGATAGAAACTGTAGAGTGGGATCAGTTGTTAAGTATGGATTAAATGGATTCTGTGGAAGTAGTAGTCTGTCGTCATGTAAAGACAGTATCATCATGCATATGCACACCTTTATTATTTTAATGCCACAACTATGTATTTAGGCACAGCTTTTGTGTTTGGGTTTTTTTTTTAACTCTCTCTTCTATTATTTTTTTCCTTTCTTTCCTTGTAAGCATTGCCAAATGATTCGGCAATGGCAATCAGACCAGCCAGAGCAAATTAGGTTTTCCCGAAGTGCATACATTTACATTTTGATGTGCTTGGCTCTGCAGTGGTGTTGCAGATTGTTACTATGACTTTTGTCCGTAGTATTTTCTATTTTCTGTATTGCTAGCTCTTGACTTCACACCCTTTAGTTCTTCTCCATGCTGTCTGACAGAGTTCTCTCAAATATTGTGGAAAAAGCATTATCAACAGAATCAGCACTGCCTGACACAGAGCTGAAAAGGAGCTGGAGTGACAGCACTTAATGCTGTCACAATGATCAAGTAAATAAAATTATATTGATTGCAGAGGGGATTTTTCTATACTGTCAGAAAGTCTGTTTCTGTACAGAATTTAGTATCAAAATCTAATAAAACTCTGGATTGTCACACAGAAATGGTATACAGTAAAACATCTGATGTGTCTGGTCAGTATCATGCCTCAGGTTGCAGCTGAAACAAAGCAAATCCTTGTTCAGAGAAGGCTGCAGTCTTATTTTGGGTGACACGAATGACGTTTTTGAATTCTGTCCGTCAAGAAATGTGACAGAAGTCTTAATTTTGTTATTGCCAGATGTAGATGGAAGTACTGCTACACAGAGAATCAAGTGTGTGCTTGTTTTCAGTCAGTTCTGGTTTGCCATATGGCTTAGTTCTAAACTCTGGTTATTATACAGAGAGAGTGAAGAAACAGTTACTGGAGCATAGAGGGAATTTCTGGAGCTATCATTTTAATGTATTTGATGATGATACCCTCTGATGTAAGGACCCTTCAGTGTGTGCTGGCAGTTAAGGCATGATTGAATGTGATTTCTGTTTACCAGGTTTTGAGAGAATCTCAGATAATTGCCAATCCAGATCTGGCACTTGCTGATGAAAGGGACCTTCTGCTAATTCCCTTCATGGCTGAATTTCATTTTCCAGTCACTAGGTGGCAAAATACTACTTTTAGATTCATGCACCCTTTCTTTTGAAGATTATTCCTACTCTTTCAGCTCTGGGAAGCTGTAACAAGTCCAGTATAAAATGAAAATATGGTAACATTTGTATATGTTTTAAAATTTCTAATAAGAGCTACACTGTCTTCTAATACAATCTCAAGTGTTCTGCCATTAGACCTTATATAGCTCTTGTTTCCTGTTTATGTAAGAATGGAGTTTTGGCTCTCCTGAACTCCAAACTGTTATTTTTAGGGACTGCTTTGCCCCATATTTATCTGACTATCACCACGAAGGTGACAATAGTTAATTACATATACCTAAACTTATCCTGGATGCCATTAGGAAATGTCTTCATTATTTCTTCTGACACTTAAACACTCCACAAGTATTGTCAAATTTTGTCCTACCTCCAGTTTTGAAAACTATGACCAAGAACAATTTGATGATTCAGCCAAAAACATGAGGAAATTCAGCCTTAAGACAAATCCCCACCAGTGGCTTAGCTATGAGACCAGATTTATCAAAGCTCACTGAGGTCTCTCTGTTTTAAGAAATTGTGTTACTTCTGCCCTTATCTTTATCTGTCCCCATGGGCTCTTTAAATTTGTCTAACTGCTTACCAACATGTGCGTTGTTTTAGCAATTTGTAAACATCTCTAAATGTCAACAATCACACCAATTTTAATGGCCTGTCCTCATGGCAGCTGTTCGTGTTTAATTGGGCATTGAGGAGTGTTACAAATTTATACACACTTTTGGAATGTCAATGAAAGTGTCAATAATAATAAAAAACCCAACAGAACACTGTGATGAAAACGCCATCATCATAATGTTGTATTACTGCACCACACCAGTTCAGTTGTAGGGCTTCAGCCAGCACCAGATCACCAGAGAAAATAAGAGCAAAGCACATGTGAAAGGAAGAGGCAGCTGCAAAAAGTTAGAGCAAACATTTTTATGTTGGGCTGATGCAGACAGCAGAGAGAAATAGTATCTGAAATTTCACATTGGCTTCCCAAATGATGATGGGAAGGGCATATATTTAAAGCTATAAAAAGAAGGCTTTTAGCTTGAGTGCTTATTTTTCTCTTTTAGGAGACTGATGAAATTTTGCAAGATTAAACAAAATTTTAGAGAAATAGCAAATTGATAGTTTTCAAAGGATTACACAGAAATTTACTTTGTGACCTGTTGTCAGCATGGTATGAAAGTGTGTGGGACAGGAGTGATTTTTCAACAGGTCAGTGCTGTGTTGTTTTTCTTGTATTAGCACATGAGGGTTTTTTGGGTTTTGTTTTTTTTTTTTTTGAATCACAGATACTATTAAAAACTGTTGCTCTTCTCCAGCTGGGATAGATAGCTGTTCCAGGCATTGATTGCTGAAGGATCATCTGCTGCCTGTGGATAGCTGAGCACAAATCAAAGTCAACATCTGTGCATGGATAATCTTAACCCATTTTCTCTTCTGTTACAATAGGAGCATATGCTCTCTGCCTCTGTTAGGCATGCATTGAGATAAATGGGATGCTGCAGATCAGAGTAGTGATTCAGGCTGCTGTATTTAGGGAGGAGAATCCTCTAGGTGGCAATAGGAAATGAGTTGTTGTTTCCTACCTATCACTTCTGTTGCAAACTTTGCCTCTGCAGAATCACACTGAACTTCTTTCCCTGGCTGTTGAGCGGCGTGTAGGGGGCAAATCTATAGAAACTCTAATCTGCAGCTTCTGTATCTAGTCCCATAAGAAAGGCAACTTGTGGTACATTACAGAGCATGATGATGGAAATCCTTTTTTAACAGAAATCACTGGGTTATGCTGGCTGCTTGAATTACTGGTAATGCATTCTGTGCATGATTCATAGAGGCAGAAAAACTGCAGAAAAGCCCATGTATGATCTTTGTTGTTCATACTTACTGTCAGAGAAATCAGGCATCCTCTTTTGATGGTTTTCTCCAAAAGAATGAGCTGGTGTAGAACTTCTGTGTCCCATTTTGTTTAAGGAAAGGACACTTGAGAACTCTGGTTGTTAGGCAGGCTGAAGTTTATTTTAATCACTTTAACAGTATTAGAACTCAGTGAAGTAATTACAGAAGTAGTTTACTGCTATTCAGAGGACTAGTATGAAGCCTGTGCACTGTTTAGGTTTTATTTAAATCCTCAAAAGGGAGCTTATATGGAATTGAAGTGGTACATAAATTACATGTATGGCCATTGCCTATATAGAGTTGAGTTGTATTTAGAAATGCATTCCACAAAAGGAAAGTAGCTCCTTCCTTGGTTTTGAACTAGTCCTCTTTTCCTTCTTTCCTTCCAAATGTGCATTATTTTGCATAGAATATATATATATATATATTTGCATAATATTACATAAGCACAGGGTCTGTTTTCCCTTAACACCCACTCCAGGCATTCAGCATTTCCATTTCATACCTAACTATTCTATGTGCAGCTCTATTCATTCCATAGCCTTTCCATCTACCCACTCAGCCCTCAGACTCAATCCCCTGTTCCTTCTGCTGGCTCACTCAGCATTCACCTGTTTGTTTTACATATGCCATATACCCCCTAATGGCAGACACTGGCAGCAGCCCCCTCTGCGTGTTCACCCTTTCTCTAGTCCTTTATGCAACAGAGGATGCTGGTTTGTGCATTTGTGTGGGAGGTGTTGAGAAGAGGAAGGAGCCAAGCTAAGGAGAGCCTAGTGTGCATACACGTGGAGACAAGTATGTGAAGAGGCCTGGGAAAGGCAGTGCGGGCCATACTGCCCAGGAGTGCTGCAGGAGATTGTTGGCCCAGCCAGACTGAGGAAGCAGGTTTCGTCCCACTGCTGCCTTCTCTCAGAAGGCTGCAGCTGCTGCAGGGTGCAATGCAGCTGTGTTGTGTGGCCTCTTCCTTCTCTTCTGCCTTACCCTAGAAGTATGCAGGAGAGGAGCTCTGCATGCTACCTGCTCCCCCGGGGGAGAAAAGGAATGCCAGCCTTCTGCCTTCACCAGAGTCAGTCGCTGCCTGCACTTTGGTGACTATGGAAATGTCAATACCTCCTCTCCCCCTCAGGGCTTTTTGTGCTTCTTGGCTCCTTTCTTGTCACCACCAGTAGGTTGCATGTACTCCCTAGTTTGAGTGCTATCTCAAAAAGGTTGAATTCCCAGCACCATCCATTTTGTAATTCCATTTTAACCCATCAGATCTACTAAATGTGTGGATGTGTAGTTTTTAGTGTACTTTAAGATTGCCTGTGCATCAGTCAGTTTTGATTATTTATGCTGTTGATCCTGAGGAGCTGTAACTCTGGTTTCACCCACACGGAATGCTAAATGCGAAGTGCTTTGACTCTCAGGAGCTCTAATTTCCCTATCAAGACATCTGTTGTCGTTGAAAGGGAAAGTAAATTTGCCATAAAGCATTTATTTGTTGCTTACCAGTTTCAAAGACTTCTAGATGTCTAGGCAGAGCTTTATTTAGGAGAAGGTTGGTGGAATAAGAAAGATATTTGCAAGAACAACAAAAAAAAGTTGGAATTACAGAAAAGCTGTTAAATAGCCTGGTTTAGAGAAGGAGAGGAAAATGTTTTGCAACAGTGTAAAAAAATCTAACAGCACATTTACCATAAACAGTAGTAATGTTACTACTACACTGCTGTACACAACATGAAAAAACTTTATCAGAGGTTTCCCTTTCTTCCAAAGGTACTTGCTCTGGTTTTGGTCTGACCAGTAATACTTAAACCACTGGTCACTTAAAACACTGGCAACAGAAGCATGTGCTGGAACGTGTCCAGAGAAGGGCCATGAGGATGATCAGAGGGCTGGAGCACCTCTCCTATGAAGACAGATTGAGAGAGTTGGGGCTGTTCAGACTGGAGAGGAGAAGGCTCCAAGGAGACCTATTTTGGCCTTCCAGTATATTAAGGGGGCTACAAGGAAGCTGGGGAGGGACTTTTTAGCGTGTCAGGTAGTGATAGGACTAGGGGAAATGGAGCAAAAATAGAAAGGGGCAGATTCAGGTTGGATGTTAGAAAGAAATTCTTCGCCAAGAAGGTGGTGAGACACTGGAACAGGTTGCCCAGGGAGGTGGTAGAAGACCCATACCTGAAGGTTTTTAAGGCCAGGCTGGATGTGGCTCTGAGCAACCTGTTGTAGTGTGAGGTGTCCCTGCCCGTGGCAAGGGGAGTTTGGAACTAGATGATCCTTGAGGTCCCTTCCAACCCTGACAATTCTATGAAAAGACACACTGAAAGAATTTGTAACTGAAATGGTTAACCATTGGAACAGACTGATGTGAGCCTTGGCTCAGCAGCCACAGGCAGAGTTTAGTTTGCTGAAGTGCTGAGTACTCTCAGAATAAAGCACAGGGAAGTGTTCCTTTTGTGATTGAGTTATACCAAATACATAAATGGACAAAACATGTCAGAACTGATATGCTGGATTAGTTTGTAAAACACTTGCAATTAACGTGATCAGTTCTGGCAGGGAAATAAATACCAGCTTGCTCTGAAAAATTGTATCTTAACTGTATCTAACAAAAGCTGCCAAAAATTCAAACCCAGCCGCCTTTGCTTTTGCAGGTACTGCAAATACTTGAAATGATAACAATTTACTGGATTTTTATGTGCCATTAGAATAAAAGTGCACATTTTAGAAGGGTCGTTACACTGAAGGGTTATGCAAAGCTCCACGTGTGAGCTCGGCACTTTGTTAGGGTGACAGATCCGGTTCAGCAACGTTGAAGAAATGGCCTACTGCAGTGCATGCACAAGCATCACTTTTTGAATGCTGGAGGGATTACATTTATCATCAGTAGATATATTGCCTTGGATGTATTCCTGCCACAGGATAGGATGTCTACTATATACATGTCTGTGAGTTTTTAACAGATTTCCCCCTTCTTTGTGCTTCAGTTAAATTTGTGGATCCTGGTCTGAGTGATACAACAGGAAACTAGATGGTCTTGAAGGTCCCTAAACCATTATATGAGTCTATGAAACTCAACATGTACAAGATCTTAAGTTGAATCTGTGCATTTTTGGAAGGAATAGGTGTATTTTCTTTGGCTAGACTTCTCTTCCAAGATACTGAGTCATGGACTGTACTTTTTTTTTATATCCAGGTCCCCTCAAAAAAGCACTTAGGTACCATAGCTTTTAAGTACAGCTTGTGTGTAGGTAATAGAGATACAAAAAATAACAGAGGAAGTAAGTTAGAGTTTATTTGAAATGAATATTAAAAACTACATGATTTGGAACTGTCAGGTCAGGAACTTAGTATAGAGCCATTGTTACTGAAAACAGCTTTCCAACATTGAAAATGTGATGCAGTATGAGCAAGGAGCTCTACCATCCGTTCAGGTTAGCTACAGAACTGTGCCAGGATTATTCAGCTGGGGTCTTGGGTGACTGCCTGTTTCCAAATGTGTTTTTCAGGCTTGGCTCCAGTTCAGCTTCAGCTGTAACTGAAGTTGCATCTGCTTGGGAGCTTTGAGTTCTACTGGAGGTCCTCGTTGCAGATCTTTACAAATATTTAGGCAATTGCTGACTAATCTTTTGACCTTTTGTTTGCATCGTTTGTCTTAACACAATACATTATAGACTCAGTGATGTTATAGAGAAAGGCAGAAAACCTTCTGGGAAAGTCTTCTGCCAACAAGTCACCAAAAAAGCGTTCTTTGCCTTGCTTTTCCTGCTTGAGCGAGAGATTCAGGCATCAAATAACTAGCTCATTCCAGAGCAGCTTTATAAGGAGTTGCAATGAAACAGTGCTTTCCACCTTAGGGTCTAGTCTGATTACATTGTGTTGTTACGTGTTATGTGTTACCTTTTTAGAGGTAGTAGATTTAGTCTCACAACTCTTTCCCCCCCCCCCCCCAACCATTAAGAACTGTATCAGTAACATAACTTTCCTTTTGACAGGTAATTGGAAAGGATGATGTAGCTGTGCCATCCCATCTCTACAAGGTCATCCTTGCCAGGCGGAGCAGGACATCTACAGAGCCCTTGGTACTGGGGGCTTTTGTGGTGCCAAACGATCCCATAGGCTTCAGCCACCAGCTGACCGAGTTCCAAGTAAATATTGAAGATCTGGAAAAAATGTCAGGTTTAGTTTTCTTCCCCCAGGTGGACAGGACCAAAGATGTAAAAAACATCTGTGAGGTGGATAGCTGTAAACTGATGGGCTTCAAGGAATTTACCTTGTACATCACTGCTCGAAAAGTGCAGGGTGCCCGCACCTTGCACCGCTTGGAGAAAGCCATGTCAGAGCTACAGGAGGCAGGAATTGAGCCGGATGAGTATCTTCTGAAGCTTTACAAGAAAAAGGAAGAAGAACTCATGCAGGAAAAACAAGTAGCAGCTAGAGAGGGGAAAGCTGGCTGAGGACTTGTTCAGGGAGATGCTTGAGGTTTTGTACTCTGAAAGGGAAGCTGACGGCAAACACAAACTCAAGGGCTTTATCAATTGTCCTGGTTTGAGTTGTGAAGAAAACAATAAAGAAACATTTGGAAGCTGATGGGTTTGGAATAACGTTCATTCTTGTGTAACATGATGCACACACACGATTTGCTGCAGTACTTAGATATGGGAAATGAAAATGACCCCTTACTGGACCTCCAGAAAAGGCTTTGTTCTATTTTCCAAGTGAGACGTCAGACTTGGGGTTTGTATGGAATCCCTTCTAGGAATATTATAAAAATAGACAGTAGACACCTTGGAGTATAACTGGAACGTGTTTAAATGTAATTCTGCCTGCAAATATCTTTCATTGTGATGCTGGAGAGGCAGTGGTGCTTTCTGAGAATTTTAAAAATAAAATTAATTTAGAAATATTTCATTTCACACACTTTTGCTAGAGGCCTATAAGATATAATGTAAATCCCTTACAGTCTTCATGTAGCTGTGTTAACCAAACCAGATTATCCCTTACCTCTCCTGACCTTGTGTGCTTTGGATACTTAGCATGTCAGTAGCTGTCAACTGTTGTCATTTGCAGAGGGCTTCTTCCATTCATGGATAATTCTGCAATTAACAAAACTAAACAACCAATAGGAGCAGAGTTTGCATAGGTAGCTATAAGTGTAGGTGGGGTTTTCATAAATTATTATAAGCTTAATATTTCACTTTCCTCACTAAGTTTGGATAAACATGTTTTCTTGCATATTGTTTGATTTGAGAGGTGAGTGCTGCTTTCTTTTTGTTTCTGGTAGTCACTCGCTGGCTTTATTTTCCTAGCATCAGTCTTTGGTCTGTAAACTTCACAACAAAACTTCTGTGTCAGAGCAGGAGATTGACCAAAAATGCATTTCCAATTCTGTTTCAGCAGCAAATGAAGTTCTCACATTTGCATCTGCCTGAGAGATTTAATGAAATTTTTTTCTATTTTATTTTTACTTTGTTTATGTATGGATCTGGAATTTTGGCATAATTTCAGGACACAGGCATGACTTTGTGTCTTCTGAGATTTTTCATCTGGAAAGAAAGAATAAAAACTGGGAATATTTAGGGTTTTTTAAGGGTAAGAATCTATATAAATTTGGAGTTATGCCATAAAAACACCTTCAGTAGTTTTAATGTGGAGTTAATACTTTCTGAGAAGGGTCACACAGTGCCAGGCTGAACTGGGATCGTTTTGTAAAGGATGAATCAGGAGCATTATTTCAAAGTTGTGAATCATGGGCTGCATGTTCTAAAAACTATAGTTTCATTCAACTCACTTCAGTGCAGAATCCACAAGTAGATCTCTATAAAGCAGTTATGGTTCCCATGACACCTTGGTGTTTGCCAAGAACATATTTACAAAATCCAGACGTTTAAAACCAGAGAAATGTGTCTAGCTAAGGACATCATGAAAGCTTGCTGCCCTCACAACTAAGAGAGAAATTGGGTGAAATCCTGACAAAACATTTGTTCATTTCATTTTTAGCCCAGACTTTTTGTTGTTAATCATATCAAATGTAACAGAAAGTGAATTTCAAACCAAGAAGCCACCTCTCCCTTTGCAGAACATGGGAGATGGCAGTGTGTATTGCCCAGAATAACAAGGTGCCAAATACTTCATGTGCCTCTTGATGGTCTTGCCTGTGTTTCAGTGGAGTCTTTCAGCCTTTTGGCACTGTAATGTACATTATAAAAAGTACCTGGGCGTTGCTCTTTGCATTATGTTTCTCTTTTCCCTGTTACTTCAATTATTTATGAATTTTAATTCAGTCTTTACCCTCCTTTTCGTCTTGATCTTTCCAGCTGAGAGGTTACAGATCTCCTGTGGTGCTCACATATACCTTCAACAGACTGCTGGAACAGGTCTGGGTGCCACAAGTGCATGCCCATCTAGAAAAATCCTTTGTTCGACAGAACCAGTTTTATGTGAGGAAGTCTAGAGAGCTTGCCATTACAACAACAGAAGTGCTGAATGTGACTCTGCTGTGAAGGTCTGCTATGGGGACCCACTGCTCCATAACTCAGTACCCCCTTGGGCCTTATGTGCCTCCTTGAATTTGAATCAGCAAGCCTCAATTACCATAATTTTCATGCCTTATGGCTTGCTGCCTAGACTAGACTCTGTCATTTTCAGTGCTGCTTGTGTTCAGGCCAGTGTTCTTCAGCCTCTCTTGGAGGTTGGACAGCAGGTGGTGAACAGGTGAAATCACTTCCAGCACTGCTGAGTGCCAAAGAATACACTCCCCTGATGGTCTTCTGCTAGTTTCTTCATCTGAAGTAACTAAAGGCTACATATAGCCTGTACTTTCTTCTCAGTAGATAATACAAGACAAATAATATCAAAGGGCTGAGACTTTACACACTTGTTTGAGCCACCTCCCTAAGTAGCTGCTTCAAGATCCTTCATGAGAACTCTGATGTCCACATCTGTCTGTCATTCCTCTTGCACAGTTAATCATTGTCCCACATGTAAGTGACAATACAAACCTCTGTGGTGCAGCTAGGCAGCAAGAGTCCTGGAACTAGAGAAGTTTGTCCTTCATTCCTCCACTGTTTTAATATGTTTGTTTTTAAAGCTAAGTAACTGAAGCACAGGGGAAGGTGACAACCGGGCTGTCCACAGCCTGAGCCCATGATGATACTCCCCTGACTGTCCGCTCCTGATCATTGCTGCTACTCTTGAGTGAGGCTGATGGTAAATAGACAGGAAGGGGATGTGGGGGGAGAGCTGCTGCTGCCTTCAAGGGCTTTAGGGCTGCAGCCCACCAGCTCCACTCGGTGCACTTTCGGTATTTGGCCTTTTGAGGGCAGACTGTTTCTGCAGTGTCAGCCCCGGTGGCCGAACCAGCTGTCCCTGCCTGCACTAGCTGTCCTTCTGCTTGTGATACCAAGATACACATTGAAAATGAATTGTTTCAAGCATTATATTGACAGCAGTGCAGTGAAGCAAATGATTTTTCCTTCATGAGGGTTTTGACAGTAACGTTTGAAAGTGCCTTTGGACTGACCACCCGAGTTGTGTATCTGCTCTAAAGACAACATTGACTCCAGCTTCTTCATGGATCTAGATAAGAATTTAACCCTGTGCTGATGTCTTGCAATGGTGTATTGCTTTCCATCTGTAAGCACAGGTTATGGGAGGGGAGAAGACTAAAAGTTCTACTTTTTTTTTTTTTTTTTTGGTGTGGTTATTTTCAGTTTGCCTTAGAAGAGTAAAGATGGGTCTCATTATCTAGTTGTGCTGACTGCTGCACTAACCTGAGGAGAAGCAGTCCCTGTCCTGAAAAAGTAACACATATTAGGTACAGCAGGCAGGAACTGAAAAAGAAGCTACACACCCAGAAATGTGAGCGTTTCTTTTTCAGAGGTGCTGCAAGAGCCAACTTTGAGTGTCCTTTCCATCACTGGAATCATCTCCCTGAGATTAGAGAGATACTCAGATTCCTGTAAATGGAGGCGAGTAGGTAACAAACCCCAGAACTTGCAGCCAGCAGTGATTCGTGGAGGAAATGGGCACTGGGTTTCAGTCATGAGCCTGTTTTTGGAACTGGCAAGACAGGCTAACCCTAACCATTTATTTAAATAGAGGTACTTCTGCCACTACGCCACCTGGTTTACCCAAATGTCCAAGCAGAAATGCTTTCACAGCCTGAGCTGATTCTACTAATGAACCTGAAGCCCCTCATCTTTCTAGTGGAACCTGGACAGCTAGGGGCTTGCTGTCCCCAGGCTACTCAGTAGAGAGTACTGTTGTTCTCAGGCTCTTGTGTTTTCTTCCATTTTTTCTAAGGGAAACAGGTCAGGAATTTCTAGAAATGAGTACAAGAAAAAGTAAATCAATGGGGAAATGAACAGCTATTGTTCCCATCAAAAAGGGAGGAACACTGAAAACTCAATGAGGCTGCTGGGGGCTCCAAAGATGTATCCCAAATACACGGATAAACAAGTCGTGGATAAACGAGAGCTGCTTAAAGATGGGACAGCAGGGAGGGATTTTTTTGATGGTGTTTTGCAGAGGAGCTCTGGTGCTGTAATGCTCAAATCTCTTTACATGTGCTGGCCTGTGTGAAGAAAACCCCAAACCCTCCTGTGTCCATCCTGGTGCTCTGTGTTTGTTGCCCAGCAGTGGAGCTGTGGAGGAATTGCATATAAAACCCCCAAGTGCTCAAGCTACTAACCTGGCTCAGTGGGGAAGTGAGGAGCAATTTTGCTGTTATTTTTGAGTTGTCTTCTGCCATCACACAGGAAAAGCTTTTCTCACCATGCAGCAAAGGAAATGTAGGAAGTAATTCTTTTCCTTTCTGGTTTTTGGTGTTTGGGGATTTTTTTGGTGGTTTTTTTTTTTTTTTTATTCAGGTCCATCTAATCAGCTCCACCTACACAGTGGTGGTATAGCCAGTTCTCACATGCTTCCTAATAGCCGTCATCCTGTGTAATTAATGGCCTGTCTGCTTTTGCCATAGCTTGGAGGAAAAGACTGAACAAGAGCTTTTGAGTGTCTGCTTAAAATATCTGAAGTGTCTGTGTGGATGCTGTGGGATGGATACTCAGTGCTGGCTACAAGCAACTTCCACTTTTCCATGTTGTAAAATATTGTGGAGCAACTGGCCTTTTCCATCCTGCCCTTCAAACAGGGCAGGTTTCCCACCTGCTGTGTGAAAAATCGACAGCAGTGGCTACATAATATTCTCCAAATACTTGCTTCTGAGGGCTGAGCACAAGGCTTTTGATGTTGGTGTGAGAGGTACCATGGCTGGCATCCCAGCTTCCCCGCCGCTGCGTTTGGTGGGTGGGGAGAGCTGCAGAAAACAGATCTGGGGCAAAGTGCTTCCAGCTCTGCTCAGAAGCAGCATGGAGGTATTTAGCAGATCAGAAAATTAAATTTGTTTTGTGTCCAGGTTAAATACTTCCCAACACAACAAATAAAGACGTGTGCAAGTTTTCCCTAGCAGCTCTCAGCAGCCAGTGGGGCAGGGCTCAGCATGGAGCTGGACTGGAGCTGGGAAGGGTATGGGAGCACCCACTGTGGGATAGCAGCTGCTGGTGTTCAGCTGCCTCAAGTCCTGTCACATCTTTGCCTGAATGCTTCTCTCTGGAGGAAGATCAACCTGTCACCCTGCCAGCCTCCTTTTACTCCCATGCATCGATTAAAATGTGTTCCTCCCTCACAACTGTTCTGTGACCCAGATGCTCTTTGTGGCTGCAGTGCCTGCAGAAGTGGGATAGCCATGCCCAAGCAGTCTCCCCAGTCATTTCCCTGCTCTCCCTTGTCCCAGCTCCAGTCTTCAGGTTTTTAATATGTGGGGAGATTCCCATGGGTAGGAATGCAAAGTGTATGTTCACATGGAGTTAGGCTCAGTGTGTGGCTGTGTGGGAGAAGAGTTTTGGCTTCAGGGTTATGTTTTTATCACAGAAAATATGTGCTGTAGCAAGCAGGAGATTTCAGGAGAGAAATCAATGTTCCTGCTGCTGGGTACGTCCCATCAATATCAGAGCAGGACCTTCACCATCTCTGGGCTTGCATGGCCTGAGCCCTTGTCAGGAATTAGGTGTCCAAGGGTAGGCCACATTCTTCTTACAAAAGCCACATACATGAAAAGTAGAGACACATGCTGGAGCCCAATATCCAAATATCTCTGCATCCTCTTTGCACTAGGGATTTGAATTCCAGCCTCCCACTCCCAGGGGGCACAGAGTAACCAGGGGTGTTAGGAAGAAGTGGGACAAAAACTCACCCACTAAAGTATTTCTACTGTCCCTAAGTTGCTCAGAAGCTCTGGTGGTTGTTGGGCTAACAGGGAGAACGCAGTAGTCACTGCAGAACTTATTGGTGGTGGGAAGCACAAATCTTTGCCTCATGGTGGCTTTAAGTGCTGTGAAGAAGGGGGTGAGTGTGCAGGAGCAGCACTCCCAGGACTGCAAGTGTGAGTGAGCCTCACGGAAGTCTGGGATTTCCTATGGCTTTCAGAGTCCTGAATTATAACTGGAGGTGCTCCCATTATAGGTGCCAAAACTTCAGGGACCTGAAGATTAAGCCAGGTGTTCTTTTTTAGTGCAAGATGTGCTGAACAAGTAAAATGCCAAGTACAGCCATTCCCATACTCTTTTGCATGCTGAACTCTCCCCTGAGCACAGCCTTCCTCACCCCCCCGCAGTCTCCTCACTGCTCATCCCCTTGTACTCTTCCAAAGCAGCAACTTTGCTTTGTTCTCACCTCTTTGTACTTCTCCTCCATCGGAAGCTGCCATCCCCCAAGCCAGCATGTTGCTCTTACTAATAGCAAAGTAATCAATTTGAGTCACTGTATACATTAGTAATGGCCATGTAATTCTAGTGCAAATTAGGTTTGTGCAGGCTGGGAAGCCTGAGACATCTTGTCTTCCTGAGCAGAGCTTGGATTTAATGTCCTCTGGGGAAGGCCACAACAAAACGCCCCTGACCCCCCCTCACAAATCCTCCCTTGATTGGATACAGTATGGTCGTCTGATTAAAATTGTGCAGCGGTTCAGAAAATGATTTTCAGCCAGCGCTTCACAGTAAATTACTTTTTCTTTCCCCCCCCCCAAGACAAGAAGTACAGCTGGACACTGCAAACAAGATGCTCAAGAAAAGCAACACGCCAGTGAGGTGAAGACAGAGAAGGGGCCAGGGAAGCACCCACAGGCTGTCCCTGGTATGCAGACATGCATCTCCCATGAGCCTGGTACTCATTCCTATGGTGATGCCACCCACTTAACACCCAAATCCCTTTTCTCACTGAGTCAGACCCCTGGCAAGGTTTGCCAGTTCTTCTGGTAGGTGAGGAGCATCTTCTGTGACCAAATATCCTGATACCCATGGCTACACCCCCACATGGGGTATCCCTTCCTGACATGCCTTGTCTGTGCCCGTCACCTTTCCTGCGGTACAGGCTCTCTCCAGCTTGTATTTGCTCCATGAGAAATGGATAATGTGAGAGAGGGAAAGGCTGTTTATTAAATTAAGCAAGTATGTTTCACAGCATATTGGCACTGAGCCGGAAAGGAGCAGCCCAGTCCCTGCAGGATGGTTCCTCACTGGGAGTGATTAATGCCTTCATCCGTCCAGTTTGAAATGTCACATTTCCTGCTACAATCAAAAGGGGCTTTTAGCCATGGGATGTATGTGTGTGTGTGTGTGTGTGTGTGTGTGTGTGTGTGTCTGAGGGGGTGTTATCGTTCCCTCCAGGTGGATGTTTTTGTAAGCAATGTCCAACACATAACAGAAATACTTGAAAAGAAACGTTTTACTATTACTAAAGGCTCTTATTGTGGCTTTCATGACCTTTCAGAGATCCCTGGGAGTTTGAAAGGAGTGGGCTTATAAAAGGATGTGTCATCTTGTTTTGAATCTGGAGCACGGCAGAGAGGGGGTTTCAGCAAGCTCAGTTCCCAGGAAGAGCTGCTCTCACTTTTGCAGGACTTCCCAGTGCCAGCCCACTGGGACCCAGCAGTAACAGTTGCTCAGTCCCTCCTGAGATCATCTCCAGGCAACTGGCAACAAAGGTCCACCTCATTTTGGTGGAGAATAGGGTGAAAGATGCCAAAGGACACATTTTGCAGGTGGAATACTCCATGGTAGTATACTAGCTCTGTGCACTGCTCTGAGGATGCTCAGCATCCCTTTGCTGGAGGGTGTTGAGCCCAGGCAATGAGGTCCTCACTCTCCTACTTCAGATACAAAAGAGTTAGAAGCCACATTATATGGCCTGCATTAGTTTGTCATCAGTCTTAGTGATAATGGAGTCTGAAGTGGTTCTGCTGTTGACCTGATACTTATTTTAAAATGTGCTTGCAATCTAATTTTATACATTGACATATGAAAATCCTGTCCTTGGTCTCCACAAAAAAAGTCAAAGGGAAAGAGAATGGGGAAGAACACAATAAGAAAGGAAATCTATGAGGACTCATGACAATGGGTGCAGATATCATGAGTCTGCCAGTAACTGTAACTCTCTTGCATTACAGCCACTTGAGAGCAAAGGATGAAAGCTCAAAAGTCAGAAGAAGAGACTTTTGTGTAGAGGTTAGCACCTTTTGTAAAGCACTGTTACTCCATGTTGCCTGACATGTCCATGTGTCTGTCCTACTACTTGTGTTCTGTGTTCTGTCCTACTACTTGTGTTCTGTGTTCTAGTGCATGTTTCCACACACCATGGAAGAGGTGTCACCATTTCACATTTAGGGTGACTGCACAAGGCACTGGGCAATGGGTCCAGGATGCTGTGGATTGCAATTGTCCCCCTCTCACTTTTTCCTGTACCTCACTATTTTTCATGTTCTTCTTCCTCTTTTGGACTCATCTCACTTGTACTTCTCTTGTTCCTTGGTGTTCTGACACTGCCTTCACAGAGCAGTTGACAAGATTTGTCCATCATAGACAGGGCTGATCTGAGGTACAAACTACTAGATTTCAGCTGTACAAAAGAAAAAAACATGAGGCCAAGATGTTAGTAAGGGGTGGGCTATAGTTATGTGGGCACTATTGAATTACTCCAGAATAGAGGAAATATGACTAATGTGGTGTCTGCTTGGCACACGACTGCTGTCACATTCAGTAGGAGCTTATTAAACATGACAGAGGTGTGACTAAAGAAAATGATGAGCAAAGTGTGGAAAGCAGCAATCATGGCCCTATTGTGTGCATGATGAATTTCTAATCTCAGGTGGTGGGGAATGTCTATGGGGGAGGAGCAGAAAGAAACTGATGTATTTTGCCATCAAACGAAATGCAGATCAGGCTTCAGGGAAAGCCATTCTAACTATGAAGTGGTAGGTGATCCCTCTGATCCAGGTGACCCCAGCGTGCTGCTGAGTCTTCTCTCATGACCCTCCTGGGTGCTGATCCTTGCTTTAAGCTTGGTATGTTCCCTTTACTGGAGGCAGTTCTTGGCTGAAAAACTCAGAAATAGTCCTAAGAGGAGAGACTAAAGTGCAGGTTTGTCCTCCTGTGTATGGCCAGCACTACAGGGTGGTGGTCTGATTTTCCATCTGTCTAGCCTAATGTGTTGTATCTTGGGCATCCCAGCTCTAACTCCAGAGCTGGACATGGAGGAAGTCCAACTCATAGTACACTCACAGGCTGTGGGAAGGCTGGAATAAAGGATCTGGAGGTTGGAGCTTGTTCTTGCTGCTTAGAAACCTAGTCTCTCATCTATCAACACCTCTAGGGCACCTAGTGCCAAAGTACACTCATCCTGTACAGGATGAGTGGTGACTCACTCACTGTTGGCGTTTTGGAGAGCAGGAGCTCTGCTTTGATGACATAAGAGAGTGCAAAGTGGATGAAGATGTCCAAAAGGGGATCCAAGCTCCAGAAGAGTCAGGAATTCATGTAAGGGTCTTGATCTGGTGTCTGCTACTGGCTCATGACTGCTACCTGCTCCCTTCCAACTTTTGGGCTTCACCCTTCAGGGAGAGACCCAGCAGGTCTCTTGCTGAAGACACAGGGAGGTCCCTGATTTAGGCAGCCTGGATCACCCTAGCACAGCAATACACATGGTCGTTTTGCTGTCACTGTGCACACATTCATTACCCAAGCAGGTCCTTGGAATTGTGCTTTCAGTCTCCTAAGTTAAACTTCCAAGATACAATTTTATTGAGGAATCGGCACCAAAAACTCCTCTGGAGAGTCAGGGCCTGCTGGGAAACATGCAATTATCTCCTCAGAAGTATAATTGTAGAGGCAGATTTGCTGCTTATGGAAAAGCTGCCCAAACTGTGGGGACCACATTGGGTCCATGCCAGCCCATGCCAGCAGGACTCAACCCCATCTTCCTGTGCTGGCTCTGTCTTTAAAACAAAGACACAACGGATGAGTGTTTGCCCAGTTTCATGCATGAAGCAACTACAACAGAAAACACAGGTTTACATCACTCTTCCTTTCAATTCCCAACATCAGAATCTTCCCCCAGAATGATTTAACAGCTGTGTTGTTTCAAAATGTGACACAACACCATTAACAGCTTTGCAGAACAACGTTATTGCTTTTAAGCAGAGCATTACAGCACTGACTACCTTTTTGTTTGGGGATGCAATCAAGCAGGTGATGGAGCGTGATGCTTGATCAGGTAATTGATCAAGTGCTGGTCATCTACTGCCCTGCACTAACAGAATGATCAATGGTGATAATACAAGTTTACTAAAAGAAATGGAAATGAAGGACAGCAGAGTCTGACCCAGGTGCTCACTGGATCTAACAGACCTTGCTGTATACTAATGAGGCCCTGCTGGAGAAAAATTCAAGGCTTGAGCTTAGCGCCCTGGTTACTTGCTCACCCCAGCTCTGCTACAGAGCTGCCTCACTCAAACCTGCTTGGTGCATGGAGAATCTGCAAGAGATGCACATCTTAGTGTGAGGGGTTGCATATCACAGGATGTCCTGGTGGGCTTTTGAGCCTGGATCCTCTGCAGGCTCTTCCAGGAAGAAAAGAAACCCTGACCTCTGCTGAGTGAGCTACACTGAGCTCAGTTTAGAATCAATGGAGAGATGTGTGTGTGTCTAAACCTTTACACAACAGTGGGATGAGTAGCACTTTATGCCCTAGTGACAAAATTTCCCTATAAGTGGTGCTACAGCCTTCATTTGTGATGTGCAAGGAGCTACTCCTCATCAGATGCTCTTTCTGGACCTCCTAGGCAGCACTGCAAGTTTGCACCTGTAAGGCAGCTTATGATTTTGAAGACGAACAGACAGACACAACTGTCTCAAGTTCAAAAGTGGAGTCAATGAGCCCTAGAAGTACTGGCCTCATTATGCAGGCTTAGCCACTTGATTAAATTATTGCACTGAAAATTTCCTTCTTTTCCTGTTTTGAGGCTATTTTTGCCTGGACATCTTCTAGATAAAATCAATTGGGCATTTCAATCTCTCGAAATTTTAACGAAAAACATAAAAGCAAAACCTTAAAGACACAAATTTCAACATAACCCAAGTTCTCAAAGCCAAAACTCAGCTGCTGTCTAATCTGTAGGAGCCCCAAGGGTATAAGTTTCTTTTGGTCTACATTTCTCCCCTCTTTTTGAGTTTATATTGAATAAGACATATTGGTTTTGCCTCTCCAAAAAAAAGATCTGTCTAGCAAAATTGTATTATAGATGGTTTTATGCACAGCAACATAATTGATCTGGAACTGCCCTCATTTGCATATGGATGACTGAAATGTGAAGAAGCCCATCAAGTCTCTCTCTTGCTGTATTATCAGTGCTTATCAGTGACAGTTCACATCAAAAGAGCCTGGCTGTGTGTTGTAAAGCTGCTGTAAAAGATCCAAGGATCAGAAAAAAACCCAGCCCTGGATTTCTTTCAACTAAGGCCAGGTAATGCATTACACCCTGCTGTAAGGATTAAGTGCCCTGACTGGATCATTAACATCAGTGTCCACAGTGGGACTCTTATTTTAGATACTAGGCCCTTCCACCAACCATACACCGTAACTATGGCAAAGAAAGGTAGAACAAGAGCACAAACCTCAGCTCTGGAAAGTATATCCTTGTATGGCAGCAACTGTGTTTCTGTTGTACTGCATGTATTTAGCTGAATTTTATGGGTGGAAAAGGTATGCACCAGGCACATAGAACAAAAAAAAAAGAGCTAGATAAAACCATAGGTGGAATTTGTGGCTGACTCATGGGAACAATTTCTCGATCAGCAAGACAAATTTCAGAGGTATGAGAGATATTCATCCAAATACTTTTGTTTCCTTCTGAAAGAGTCTTCCTTGCAAACATTATAAACTGAGTTATTTCTGATCAGGTAGAAAAAAAAAAAAAAAAAAAAAAGAACATCTTATCATCTTCTTTATTTTGTACAGTTTGTGAGAAATTTAAGCTTCATTCTTGCTTACAGTTGTCCTGTGCTCCTTGTGGGGAACCAAGACATCTTTATAAATCTTTTCTTGTTTCTAGGCCTGGGTTTCATTTGTGACCCATTTAAGGATTTTTAGTATTGATGGGACCATTAAAAAGGACATCTTAGAAGCAAGCTAAATGATGAAGTCACTCATATGGTGTTTGCATAAGAAGTCTTCAGGTTTCAATGTCTAATGTGTTCAGGCAACAGTGAGGCAGAGCAGTTTCAACCGTCCTGTTAGGAATCAAGAGCTGTTACTGGGGCTGATACATTAGCAGAGATTCACAAAGCTTGGATTATTCAAGGCTCCAGCAACGGGCACTTCACTGTGGTTTCTTCCCACAAAGCTGTCCATGAGAAGTAGTTGGAATGGAGAGGTTTCCTTCTAGCTTTCTGAGAGTCTCACATGGCTCTGGTCCAAACCAAAGCAGATATCCATGCAGAGGACATGTTGAGGAGAAAGGGAACATCTTTATCTGCTGTTACCTGTGGCTTTGGCCATGGTCTCTAGGAATTCTTGACAATATGTTGGGAGCAACGTACCCACAACAGAGAGAAGGACAATGACTCACTTGCCTTTTCCATCTTGGGTCTGCACATGCTTCTAATGGCTGGGTCAATGCTTTAGCATGGAAGCAACCTGGTAGTTTTTTCTTCTGCTTTCCTTATCTGCTTTCCAACATTTTTCCTACTTACCTATAAGCTTTTGAGTGCAGTTGTGTCATTCACAAGCAAGAGGACTCTTGTGGCTTGCTGTGAATTTTTTAACAATTGGAACTTTTCTTGGCAGCCCTCTTAATGGGGCACAGAAAAATGAACAGTTCAGATCCCTCACAATGAAATGTGAGATGAAAGGGTCAGTGCCCTGTGTCTTTCCATCCTATAAACACCCCCTAATTTCCAGCTTTCTGGAGAGAGACAAAGCAAGCTACTTGCTGGGTTGACCCCCCTCCCAGACGTCAGTTGACAGACTTTCTCCTGATTTGAGGAGTAGCCTGAGAAGAGAGAGAGATTTCTGAAGTGAAAAGTGCCCTGTGATGAGATACTGGAGTCAAAGACACACACAGACTGCTCCTGGACTCCCAGCCTGTGGATAAGAAACTCTAACTGACACTTATGAGTGAGTGGGGAAAAAATGCCTTAAACCCATGTGACACTTACATAACTTCAGGCCTGGGATGTTTTTCTTATAAAGGAAGGACGAGTATTGCCAGGGGCAGCTTTCACGATAAGAGCAAGCCAATAACCTCTGAAAATGGAGAGTTACTAAAAAAACAAGCCTTCAGGAGAGGACAGAATGTTCCACATCAGGCTTGTGCCCCTCTTGACTGTAGCAGGGCAGGGAGCTTGAGCTGCTTCTGGTGGCTTCCAAAGCTGGTGTTCAGTCAGAGACCTAAGGTGAACAAAGAGTTGGGGTAATCCAAGTAGGATTTTTGGTGGGGAAGATGCTGAAGAGTGAAAACACACAAAAAGAAGGGGAGGCTAGTGCCATGTTGGTCATGGGGACTGATAAAGCAAAGGAGACCTGACTTTGCTTGGTGAGATGGGATCAAGGCAGTCGTTTTTTGCTGGGAACTTCCTTAAAACCTGCAGATGCTCTATACACCATGTAAGCCTTTAATTCCCCTCCAAGAAATAGAATGGGGGAGCACAATAGAAGTGGAGCAAATGACCTCCTAAGGTCCCTTCTAACTTGAATTTTCCTCTGAAGGTATTGGGATGATATATAAAAGTAGGTGCTTAGAAGCAACCATTAATACTGCACCTGTGTAGGTGAATACAGGACTGTATTCTACCTGTAGGTAGAATACAGGACAAAAACAGAGAAGGAGGTTGAAAGGATGATCACCATGGGCCACCTTTGAATGTTGACCTGTACACCAGTCTTTTGTCAGGTGATCCTTAAGAAGATGACATTTGGTGGCCTGTTGCTGATGCTGCTGAGATAAGTTGGTCATGGTGCACTCAGAAAGTAGCTGCCAGGCTGATCCCAACTTTGTCCAACCAAATTTGTGCAAGTTGGGACAGGTATTGACAATGAAGGGAGTTCAGACCAACCACCAACTTTAAATATTTCATCTTGGGATAGCAATAGATGCCTCCAGAAGGGTGACTTGGCACATGTTACCCAGGTTTAGACAGATTCCTGTTCTGAAATCCGTCTCTGTTCAGAGCTTTGTCTTCCCCCTTTATCGAAGCACAATTATTAGCACCATGCTTGGCTTCTGTATTCATCATCAAGCTTGCACCACAGTCCCTTGTACTTCCCTAGCAGTGGTGGGTGCACAGTTGCACCAGCAACCTGGTCTTCAACAACTCACCTACCTGACTGCTCATGTTATTGCCAAATCACTGTTCATGTGCACTAGAGAGGTGTCTAGAAGCAAAGTAGGCAGCTAGAGAAGCTAACAATCAGGCTGGAAGGAATGGGCTTTCAGAAAAGTGTGCCTCACAGATACTACTCTGAGGTCTCCTCCTGATATTTAATACTAGTGGGTCCCTGGTTGATCCAGGCACAAAAGACACCCTCCTATAAAGACTATACAGGGCTTGGGTAAGTCTCACACAGCTCATGGGTCAAAGACACATTTCAGTCTCAGCATTAGGGTCCCATGTACACACTTTTTGCTGTTTTGCAATCACTTTCCTGCCCTATCTCTGTATGTGTTGTCCTTTTTGCAAGCTGATACAAGGCAGCAGGAAAGGATGTATCATGAGTGTCTTCTGTGCAGTGACAGCTCTCTTCCTTTGTAAGCTACACCCTGAAAAGCTGAAGCTGCCTGACCCTGACATCTGCATTTGAATCATTCTCCTGTTCCTCCTCTAAATCCCCACCTGAGGTCAAGCTTTGAAAGAAAGGTCAGCTCTATTTGAAGGCTTTTCAGAGAGAGACTGAATCACTTAATGATGACTCATGTGAAAATTAAATTGATGCAAATGTTAATTTGACAACCTGAAAGTCTGAAGAGTTTCAGCCAGACCACAGGCTTTGTGTTAATGCAGCTGTGCTTCCCCTGGCCTGGAGGAGGTTTTGCAGCAGGTAAACATGGGATGGGAGAGACCTTGCTACGCCAGAATGATCTTTTCTTCCCGGAGTCTGATTTATCACAGGTATCTGACAGGAGGGGAATCTCTGCAAAGAGCCTGTATCATCACTGTGTCACCACCTGGCAGCTCTCCTGATTAGTGGTCCTGATTCTGTTAAATTTTTTATTATCAGCATCAAAGGTGCTGGACACAGCACTGCTGACTAACTTGCAGAGCAGCTGAACACTTCCAGCTCTTCTAATAAATCATTAGCTACTCCAGAACGACCGCTGAAGTGTGCAAGGAAATAACAAATTACCTCCTGCCCTGGAGGAGCAGATCCTGTCGAAAACAAGAGTGTCTGGGGATAACAATATAACCAGAATAATTAAATGCTCTTTTATGTTTGTTAAATTCAGGATTATATTAATAATTTTACCCTCCCCCTGCCTTTAAGTAGAGTGTAATTAACTTGGAGTCATTATTACTGGCATTGACTGACCTTTGCATCAGTTGTGTGAGCACAGCCATGGCGTTCTGCACCTGCTTCGCATGGATGTGAATGACTGGAGCAAATGTAAGGAAGGGGACCAACAGGATCTGTATTTGCCACATACAGGCAAAAGGTCTTGAGGTTACACAACCAAGCTCACACAATTGTGGAAATGCCAGAACTGAGACTGTCTCTGTGGTGCTTGCAGCAGAACATCACATGGATGCTGAGTCCAGCACAAACTTTCAAGAGCAATCTAGCTAAAGATAGGTTTCTTACCAAAATACAGCCATGTCAGAGAGCTACATCAAGTGACATTTGAAATGCCCTTTATTTTCAGAGTATGATTTAATGCAGAAATAGGATGACTTGCTTTGTCAAAAGCAGAGTCTGCTCAGAAAGCCTGAATTCTTTATATCTTTTGAAGTGACCTCTAAACCTTGGGAGCTTTGTTTGCTCTTTGTCAAAAGGCAAGCTCTGGCCTCCTACATTTTGGGTGGGTTTTTCATTGATTAAATTATTTATTTGTTTGTAATGGTCTCACAACTTGGGAAGCAGTCAGAAAATACTTTCAAACAAGGTTATACTACTTGGATACCTAATTAGGCAATTGCTATAATTATCTTATTTGTGTATATTATTTTATTTATTTCAGCACTGGTTCACTCTGAATACCATTTCTGGGCATCTTGATAAATCTCCAATTAGTTATCAGGAGTTTAGAAGAACTTTAATGGGTAATTTCTAATATTAAATGAAATACAACCTTAAAGATGACAAAATCATCCCTTCCTTCTATATGTAAAGTTCATCTTTACAAGTAACAGTAGAGCTTCATCAAAACTCTACAGTCCTCTTACCTCCTCATTTGTACCAGGGGAGGCTTAGAGTGGTTATCAGAAAAGATTTCATTATTGAAAGTGTGGTCAGGCATTGGAACAGGTTGCCCTGAAGGGAGTCACCATCCCTGGAGGTGTTCAAAAAAAGCATAGACATGGCACTTTAGGACATGGCTTAATGGCTGTGGTGGTGTTAAGCCAACAATTAGACTAAATCTTAAAGGTCTTTTCCAACCAAAATAATTCTATGATTCTATGATTCCACAATCTTTTCCAACCCAAAGCATTCTATGATTTTTTTACCTTGTCTGACTGATCAGGATTATATTTGTGTTATTAGTTCATTTGGTTTGTGTTATTCTTTCATTTGGGAACTGATAAAATGTTGTAGGTTAACCTCAAGCAGTTCTAAGCTGTGGCCCAGGAGGTGAATGATACTTCTGGTGTCTGTACTGCCTGTTTTCCTTGTGGCAGCAGATTTGTTTGCTCTGAAACAGCCTGTGCTCACAGTATTTTGTGTCTGGTGCAGAAGTCCTGGGATTCCCATGGGGAAAGGCTGAACTCAGCATACATTTAAGGCAAGAAGCGTTCAAGACGAATAATTTGGACAAAGCTGGAAGGAGATACTAAGAAAGAACTGAAATCTTTGATAATCAGCCAAGGGTAGGGGAAGTGTAAAATAACAAGGGACAAGTCCTGCTCTTTTATTTGGCATCATCACTCTGCAAATAGCACCAGTAACATTCCTGCAGGGCAGGAGTGCTGGGGACAACTGAAATTTAAAATGTTTTATTTGTTTAAGTAGGAAAACAGAAAGGCACAAAGTTTCTGAGTGTATTACAGAGATTTCATGTCTCTCAGGCTGGTTTTGTCCTAAAGAAAAAAAAAAGTAATCAACAAGCAGAACATATGGGATAAAATATCAAAACCCAGAAGAATCAAGTTTTCCAAGCTCAGCCAGTCTGTTGATTTCCTTTCAACAACTTGTGTCATTTGCCACATTGCTAGCTACTACAGATTTACTGTACATTGCAAATGACCTGTGTCTTGAAGGGTCAACCCCCCAGACATGCCCTAGCCCAGACAATGGGCTAAGCACCTGTGAATGTGCTAACCTGGACACTTCCTGGGGTCCAGAGGGTCAAGGCAAATGTCTGGCATGTGTGATTAACATTGTAAGCACCTGTGAATGTGCAAACCTGAACACCTCCTGGGGTCCAGGTAAACAGGTAGCAGGTGTAATTAACTTTGTGATGCAGCTGTGAACTGTGTGTGTCCCTGGCCACGTTTGGATGTGCTCCATCCTATAGGTCCAGTTGTCAGGGTCCTGTTACCAAAGGGCATTAATTTTCTTGGGACAGTATTTAAACCAGCAGAGAAGAGAGGTAACTTGCCTTGTTCTCACCTAGACAGCAACAACAGCCAAATGCTGCCCAAGTAGCAGCTGAAGGGCTTGCCTTAGCAGACCAGCTACACCTGGGCCTTGTTCTTACCCCAAAAGAGACAAGAGTTAAATGCTGAAGAACCTGTGCTAACAGTCAACAACTATACCCAGCCCTTGCACCTGGACCAAGGCAGAAAGGAGAAAAGCTCCAAGAGAACTGAGTCACAGAAGAGGCTACAGCCTAGCCATGGAGCACACAAGAGAGAGCCCTCCCCCCCTAGTCCTCTCTGAGCTAAGGACTGCTTGAATTACAGCAACAGCATCTGGGAAGATACCAGACAGAGGGGCAAGTGGTGAGTACCTGGCTAATCTGCCACAGAATCCCATTTGTGGGAAAGCCATAGATCACAGCACCTGCATTTCCAATTTGAATTGCTGTATTGGAAATGTTAGATCTGTGCTTAAATCATTTAACTGTCTTTATGTTTGGAATGTAATACCCCCAACCGAATAGAACCTGTAAGTATGCTGTGTAAATAAGTTACAGTGGTGTTTGAAGATACCACTGCCAGGAAATATTAATTATAAAATACAGAAAAAGATGTATTTTATTACAACCTGATGTTTTACTTGATGCTCCCAGAGACAAGACAGAGTGGAGTTTGGCTTTCATTACAAGGTTTCACCCCAGATAAAGCCTAGCTGCTCTGGCTGAGGTGAAAATACGAGGAAGTCCAGCTCTCCTGAAATCTAAATTCTCATCAACTAAGGAAAAAAAGAACTAAAAATGAAATAGGAGAAGAAAAAAAAAGAGAAAAGGGAGGAAAATAGAAATTATTCTCAGCAGAATCTCAGCAATGAGATTTTGGTTCCTCAGGGTGAGATTTGGAGGGGTGGGATGGGGAGGCTGGTGTTGGCAGTGGGACTGAGAGCATCAACCCTGGGAAGAGCATCAGGCCACAAGTTCTAGGTGCAGTATGCATCATCCCAAATTTATCTGGCATGCATCCTCCCCTGAGACTGATTAATTCAGAGAGAGGAAAGCTTGGCTGACTTGTGCAGGCTGAGGTTGAAGCTGAGGGACTGCTCAATGACAGCAGGCACTACTGCCATCCTTGCAACACCCACATAGCCCACAAGTGGGGGGGACCCTTTACTGCTACCCCAGGAATGCAGCACAGCCTGAGTCACACAGCAACACGCACAGCATCTGGCATCCAGCACTGTGGTCAATTGTTTGTTTGTTATTGCCTTTGCCACTTTCTTCTTTCTTAACTGAAAGGGGTTTTATTTATTTATTTTCTTTTATTGGATCTCACTGAGCCTTTGTAAGAGAAGGGAAATGTGTGTGGGAGGAGTGAGGGGGGGGTTGTGGCATGGTTGTTGTTAGAGACAGGGCTAATGGCCCAGGGATTTGATAAATAATTCTGTTTAATTTAACCCTTGGGAGCTTCCAATCGAATTGCATCACCTGTGGTTCTCCTGCTTTCTTCCTGGCCAGGGAAAAAAAAAGCCTGATAGAAAACCCTGACCTTTGCTACAAGCAGCTGTGAATGGAGGCTTTCCAAGGCTGCGTGAGGCAGGTGAAATGGAAGGGAAGCATGTTCTCCTGAACAGCCCTTTCCCCTGGAGAGCTGAGGGAATGCATGCTGCATCCAAGGCACTGTTTAAGGAAACCTGGGCAGGAGAGCTTACCCCAGCTACCAAGTCAGCCAAAGTCAGGTGTTCAAGAGGGGATTGGACGTGGCACTTGGTGCCATGGTTTAGTAGTCATGGGGTCTTGGGTGACAAGTTGGACTTGATCCTTGAGGTCTTTTCCAACCTTATTGATTCTGTGATACTGTGAAATGCACCAGAGGGGATGTGGAGTGGCAGCTTTGCCTTGCTCAGTGGCAAAAACAGATCATGCATGGTCCCTGCAAAAGCTCACCCCAAAGTCAAACACCAGCTTTTACGTTTCCTTCCATTAGCTCATGAGTCAAATAAGCCTGGGAGTGAAAGGGATGCTGCAGACATGGATGTGCTGTAACATGGAAGGGGCAAGAACAGCCCATCCTAGAGTGATGTGATCAGAATGTCTAATCTTCATAGTTACTTTTCTTTTAAAGGGAAAAGCAGAGTTTTCAAACAAAACCGACTTTTAAAATTTGTTCTTTGCATAGATTAAAACTGGGATTTACCTCTTAGAAGTTGCATCTTCCTTGCTGCAATATTTTGAAAATACCTGGGCCTTCAGGCTCGGAATGCAAAACTTGGAAAAAATTGCTTGGAGAAGGCTGCTAATGATTTGGAGGTGACCAACATTTATCCCCACTGAACTAGCAGTAAATCTGAAAGGGGTAACTGCATCTTGATTTTTACCACAAATTCTTTAGGCTTCCATCTCCAGAAGCACAGGGTTAGATTCCTGCTGTGTAGACTGTACTGGACATCTTTTTTAGCTCTCACTCATCCATGCACAGCTCTGCTCAGGTGAGAAGGGGCAGGAGAGACACAGAGTAGTCCCAGAAGCAGATGCTGCTGCCCAGCAGCCTCTGTCACTTCTGCTCACACTGTTCAGTTCACTTCTCTGTCTGTTACTAGTGGCTCAGATGTAGCTGGGAGCAAAGTAGGCTGCAAGCAGTATCAACTAAAACCAGAAAAAGGCATCCTTATTTTGGGTAAAAAGAAAAAAATGAAAAAAAATATAAAAAGGAAAGAAAATCTGCAGAGGGGTTGAACTAGAGGGATCATTACAGCTAAAAAACATCCTTGTTTGAGTCAGAGCTTCAAAATCTGGGAAAACTAGACACAGTGAAGGGAATGATGTGGGGAATACAGAGGGGACATGTAGGACAGGGGACATACATGCCTATGCATCAGGGGGACAAGGAGACCCAATTTCCTTGAGGGGAAAGCAAATCCAGTGCTGGCTGGTATGTGGTTTTGGGGGCACAGGAAGGAAAACTAGCAGGAATGACAGCAGGCAGAAGGTTTTATCACGCTCGGCTTTGGGCAAGTATTGATGGGTGCAGTATTGGCTCTGTGGCCTGAGGCAGCACCCAGGGAATTATTGAAGAACATGGGTTGTGGGCATGAGAAGGGGCAGAAAAAAATCCAGCAACACAGCCCTGTGGTTGCAGATGCCTGTTGTTAAGCACCTGCAGAAGCTGAGCTAGAAATACCTATGCCACCCATGGAGATAAGATGGAGCAGCAGTAGTTCCTGTGGGTCATCTGAGTTGCCCTGGGAGCACACCATCAGGAATTTACTGCTCAGGTCACCGTAACTAATGCTTCTCTGTAGACTAAGGCTGTCACTAGGAGACAAAGGCTGCCCAAAGCCAAGACTGAGGCACAGTTGTGTATGTGCATGGGTGAAGCCTGCACCAATCCAAACAAGGGCTCACCTTGCCAAGGGTCCCATCCCTTCAGACTCATTTTGAGGGATGTTTTCCTCTGTTTAGACCAAAGACCAGACAACCCTACCCCATGCAGCATCACTGATTGCTGTCTCTTCCAATCAGATCAGGACAGGCAAAAGCCCACATCCAAATTGCAATGCATGGGCTTTTAAAGATGCCACGTGAGAGCAGGCACTTGCCTTTGGGAACCAATGGCAGGGTGAGGAACAGGGTGGCTTTTATTTTAGCAAGCACAGGAGCAAGAAGAGAACATGACCAGTAAAGGAAGGTCATGAGAATGTGCTCAATGATTTCTGCAGCCATTCCAGGCTTTTTGGATGAGGTGATGGGCACCATCTGAACACTTACAATTCCATGCCCCATCTCCAAGTGTGTGCCTGCCCACAACCCAAGGAAACAAGAGCTGAAGACAGATTCCAGGAAAATGCTATAATAATGATAATCACACCAGAGGTGTATTGCCTGCAGGGGTGTGTTTGGGGGTTGTGTGTCATCATTTGGGGGGATTGAGCACATGCTCATGCAATATTGATCCCATTGCTTTCCTGACATTGATTTTTTTTAAAGGCATCATCCAATTAAAATCCCATTTAGTCTGGCTAAGCAGGTGCCTGTGTTAATCAACTGGTAAAGAGATGATAAAGGCTTCAGAAGCTTCCCATATGAATATGGGACTTACTGCTGAAGTTTATAAATTCTCCTGGAAATCCGACTTGGTTTAAATGCTACGATATCCATCCTTGCTCTTTATATCCTTGACTTCTCATGGACCCAAGGAACACAAGGGAGCTGCATGCAGAAACTGAAGAAATTTGGTGCCTTTCTTGGTTTCACACTGAGAAAGCTGATGGGCAGGAAAGCTCTTTAGATTGGCTCAAGGTAAGAGGGGAAAAAACTGTCTCTCTTCAATTCTGCCATGAAGCACAGATCTTCCAGTGCGTGTTCCTGTGCACTCTGGCTTGGTACACTATAATTAAGGAACTGCTGGATAGCAATTTTAAATAACCACATTTTCAATGGAGCTCTCTGAAGTTGGATTTAGCAGCAATACTTGGGTAGATTTAAACAGTGATAAAAAAATCATGCCCTTTGCATAAGGACGCTCCAGATCAGGTTTTTCCCCAAGTGTTTGGACCTATGTAGAATCATAGAATGGTAGGGTTAGAAAGGACCTCTGGAGATCATCTAGTGCAACTCCCCTGCTAAAGAAGAGTCATCTAGATCAGGTTGCACAGGAATGCATCCAGGAGGGTTTTGAAAGTATCCAGAGAAGCAGATTCCACACCCTCTCTGGGCAACCTATTCCAATGCTCCATCACCCTCAAAGTAAAGAAGTTTCTTCTGAAATTCAAGTGGACAAGGAACTGCTTGAAAGAGAGCATGGCAGAGCCAGAAAGGTGATTAAAGGAGTGGAACATCTCCCTTATGTGGAAAGGCTGAGGGAACAAGGTCTCTACCTTGGAGGAGACTGAGGGGTGACCTCATTCGTGTTTATAAATAAGTGAAGGGGGAGTGTTGGAGGACAGAGCCAGGCTCTTCTCAGTGATGTCCAATGAAAGGACAAGGGCCAACAGGTGTAAGCTGGAGAATAGGAGGTTCGACATGAACATAAGGAAAAGCATTTTCATTGTGAAGGTGATGGAGCACTGGAACAAGCTGCCCAGGGAGGCTGTGGAGTCTCCTTCACTGGAGACATTCAAAACCTGCCCAGATGCATTCTTGTGTGACCTGCCCTAGGTGGTCCTATCTTAGCAGGGTGATTGGACTTGATCATTTGAGGTCCCTTCCAACCCCTATCATTCTGTGATTCTATGATTCTCTGAAATTTCCTGTGTTCTGGTTTGCACCTCTTGCCCCTTGTTCTATCACTGGTCATGACTGAAAAGTTCCCATCCTCATGACCTCCATCCTTTAGCAGAGGATCTCCAGGCTGGAGTACCATAAGCACAGAGTATTTATCTTTATGTCTGTATAGAGAGGCTGAGGGAGCTGGGGTTGTTTAGCCTGGAGAAGAGGAGGCTCAGGGGAGACCTTACAGCTACCTGAAGGGAGGTTGTAGCCAGGTGGGGGTTGGTCTCTTCTCCCAGGCAACCAGCAACAGAACAAGAGGACACAGTCTCAAGCTGTGCAGGGGGAAGCTTAGGCTTGATCTTAGAAAGAAGCTCTTCACAGAAAGAGAGATTGCCCTTGGAAGGGGCTGCCTAGGGAGGTGGTGTGGTCAACATCCCTGGAGGTGTTTAAGAGAAGCCTGGATGAGGCACTTAGTGCCATGGTTTAGTTGATTAGATAGGGTTGGGTGATTGGTTGGACTTGATGATCTTGGAGGTCTCTTCCAACCTGGTTAATTCTGTGAATCTCTTTAAAAACTACAGTCCTAGTCACACCTGCTGAAGTTCCCCAATAACAATCTGCTTATAAATATCCTCTGGAGTCAAAGATGCCAGTTGTACTTAGCCTTCACTTTGAAGCTAAATTTACTTTCTTTTCTTGTGTGTCAGACTATTTGAATTACTGAAACAATCATGGAGCTGGATGATAATTGCAACACACCTGCCCATGTTTTACAGAATCGCAGAATCAATAAGGTTGGAAAAGACCTCAAGGATCATCAAAGTCCAACCTGTAATCCAAGACCTCATGACCACTAAACCATGTCACCAAGTCCAATCCCCTCTTGAACACCTCCAGGGATGGTGACTCTAGCTGCAGTTAAGCCAGTTTCATAAAGAAAGTCATTATTTCTGAAGCAAAATCCTTCATTTATTTAATAAACCTAAATACTTTGTTTAAAAAAAGAAGAGAGAGAGAAAGAGAGAGGCTATGCAAATACAACCATTAGAATCCCATTCCAGAAGAACTAAGACAGAGATCAATCCAGGAATTCATTAAACTTGTCAAGATGACCTTTAAGAATTCCTAGTAATCTACATTTTCAAATTTGTGGGCCTTTTGAAATGCCTGCTCACTCTCAGAGTGAGCCAAGAAGCATTGAGCATATTTGTTGCTTAGCAAAAGGGGAATTTTCTGACTGTTTTATGTCTACATATTTTATTGTGCATCAAGGTAACAGTTCTGGACTGCAGATTGCAAGAGAAGCAAGGTGCACTGTAAATACAAGTACTGGGAGCTCTGCCTTGACAAAGGAGTGAGAGTGATTTCAAACAAAGCATCAGGGAATGTATTTGCCATCCAAAGCCCTAAAACAAACAAACAAAACCCCCCACATATTACATCTTCTCACCTTTCCACCCAAAGAGAGTTCTAACCAGAGACCAAACTTAGCCCAAATCTGGCATCATGCTCAGGTTTGTTCCTGGGTGGAGCCTGGCCCCATGTCCTTTCCCCCCCAGAAGCTAAAACCTTTTGAGAATGATCTGTGTTTTACTGAGGAGGACTGTGCACAAATCTCTATGACGGTCTGGTGGCTTCCAGGGGAATTAGTTGTACAGATTGGGTATTTTACATATCTAGATTCTAGGTGAATTACAGGAGCCCAAGTTAGAGGAGCAAACCAAGAACAAGACTTGCAGAAACAAGGGTGCTGCATAGGGCAGGTGCCCACCAGGGGAGGGACAATCGACCATGCTGCTGCCTGCCTTGTCTGGGTAAAAGCTCTGAAACTTACTAATACCAGTGACCAAAAATCTGGCTTACAGTGCCACAGGTCCTGTGATGTGAGGCACCCAATCCAAAGCAGGAGTTGCTGCTACATCTCATGCCTGCTGGAAACTGTTCTTCAGGGTAGACCAACTTTACCCCACAGTAGGTCCCATCCCTGCATTTCTGGTGGTAGGAAAGTCAGGTTTTGCCCATATAACTGAGCAATCATGAGGCAGTGTATTAAGCACGACCCAGTGCTCCTGAGGTCCTCAATAACCATCCCAGCTCAGGATCCCTACATGCCTCCTCAGCCTAATGCTTAGCCACCAGAGAAA
The DNA here is from genome assembly GCF_027791375.1 of Indicator indicator. Classification (NCBI taxonomy): domain Eukaryota; kingdom Metazoa; phylum Chordata; class Aves; order Piciformes; family Indicatoridae; genus Indicator; species Indicator indicator. The sequence goes on from NC_072029.1 coordinate 17,274,895, forward strand.
GAGAAGCAATTATTTGCTTTTACAGCTTGGGAAATGGGATGGAAAATGGGATAGTGTAAAGTGGCTTTGCCCACAATTCCCCAGAAAGGCTGGGACAGAGCAGGAAACCTGTCCAACCTATCACTCTTGTCCACTCCCCCTGTGTTTTTGCCATGACTGAGGCCTGCTGTTGGAGAGAAGGGGTCTGACTGACAGCACCAAGGGGTGAGAGCTTGTCTTCTCCTCCAGAACAGGTATGTCCCCCTTATGAAAGGACCACCTGCTAAGTCTTCGGCCTCTCCGCTATGGCTATTAATAATCACTTCCCGTGATTTTCATAGCTTTCTGATGCAGACACTTGACCTCTTGTAATTGTGTTCAGATTCTCAACTCATGTTACACAGGATATCCAGCAGCTATGGCACTGGGAACAGGCTGAACCTCTCCTCCTCACCACTCCACCCTGGAGCCCATGTGCCGCTCTCCCCACTTTCATCTCAACAGGCATCCTAGACGCCTACTTTCTGGTGGCTGCTCTGGCAGCTCTCCATTATCCATATTCCCTTTTAAACACCAAGTTGCACCTGTTAGCTTAGCTGTTGATTGGGAGGAACCAAAGCAGAAAGTGACCCTGCATGTCCGGCTAAGCAATCCCTCTCCACTAACGGCTGCAGGAAAGCTGCCAGCTTGTTCCTCTGGGCTGTTTGTGTTGCCAGTGGCTTTGCCTTATTGACTGCCTCCTTGGAAAGTAGTTCTGCTGCTTAATTGATTGTAACATTCTGGGGGTTAGGGTTTTTTCTTTCTTTTTTTTCTCCTCTGCCACTTCATCAGCCTCAGTTCATTGTTTCACTGTTATTCCTTTGCTGTTGTGTGGCGGGAGCTGGTTTTAGGGTGGCAGACTGCATACTCTTGTTCTGCCAGAGCATGCGTTAGGGAGTGTGGTGTTGTCCCAGCACTATGTCTTTCTTCAATGAAAACCAAACTGTTTTATCCAGCTCTGGCTTTCCAGGACATCTCCATCCACCTCTAACCTCTGCTTTGCAGAAAGACTTGTGTTTTCCAAAGTTGCTTCTGATGTGCCTCTGGGTGGGTCCCAAAAGCAGGGCCTTCAGAATGAAAGGATGTGAGGCAAATGTTGGCTAGGGTTCTTCACTCAAGCAGCACAAACCACAAGAGTCCTCAAAATGCAATATCAACACAGCAAGTTGGGTTGTCTCTGTTAAGAAGAACCATCAACCAGGAGAACATTGGATCTGGGCTCTTGCAGCAGCCCAGGACACACTTTGGGGGTAGGTGAAGACACATAGTTTCCTTTATTTCTGCTGTTAAAAACTCTAGAATTCACATATTAATCTAGCCCTTGGATCATCCTATTGCAGCCCATATCTGGATACTTCACAACAGGCCATAAGGAGCTTTCAGAGGTTCCCTCAAGCAAGCCTCTTCCTATCTCCCATCAGCCAGCACCTCCTCAGGGTAGCTCAGCTCAGATAAGAGATGTTCTTATTTTCTTCAGGCTCACAGTGTGACACATGTATTCCTTCTAGTCCTGCTGAGGAGGGGTGATACCATGTGTATTGGGCAAAGAGGAGAGTAGAGAAAGAGGGCAAAACAGCTTGGCAGTTGCCTCTCAAGCAGACCATCGACAACAATCTGCCAGCAAATTTAAAATAAGTTGGGCAAGAGTTCTCATTTACAACTTTCCCTCATTTTTTCTGCTGGCTAGCAGGCAGACTTTTGCATCTAACAAAATAACAAGCATTTCCATGAGCTGTTTATTTGACAGGTCATTGGATGGAGGTGAATGATTAAGTTTTGGGGGTGTTAATGTGGCCATTTCATGCTGTGGTTATTGGTGGACCAATAGAATGGATTATGTGCCCATAATCATGATTTTTTTTTTTTAGCTGCTGGGTGGTCACCACTTCCCATTGTAAATCTGCTTGTCAAGGCACCAAGACATTTTCCCGTGGGTGTTTCTTATTGTTATTTAAGGGTAAGGAAATAATTTTAAAGGCACAAATTAAGCTTGGCTGCCAACAGGAAGGAGATAAAGTTGACTGAAGGGAGGAAAGGAAAAAAAACCAAAAGCCCCTGGGAATCTGACAGTCCTTCCTACATGCAGCCACACTCCTGCGGGATGGGGGGGATGCGTGGGCTGCTGCTGGCCCCGTGTTTGGCTCTGACGTGGAGAGCTGGGAATCAATCACTTTGATGTCTTATCTTATCCCTGAAGATAGATAGCAGTGGTTTGTTTGGTGGCAGCCTCAGCAATGCTTTAACAGACCCTTTTGAAGTACTAGAACAGCACTTTAGTGGCTGTTGTGAGAGTGGAAAAGCTGACACCAACGCTGCTGTGGGAAATGGCCACCAGGGAGGTGGGAAGGATGCTGGGTTTATGCTGGATGGCATCTTTCCTTGTCACCCATGCTTGTCATGGCTGAGACTCTTGGTGGGTGGCTTTGTGTATACATCTCCTGCCCACATGCACCTCTGTCCTGGATGTGTTTATAACTCTGACAGCTTTTGCTCTAGCAGAGGTGCATTTGCTGAGCGTGAGGGTGGAAGCAAAAGCCAGGGAGGTCTTCAAATGCATGTCTCTGTTTTGTGGGGCTTAGATATCTCACTGGCACTTTGGGTGTCCAAACTGAGCTGCTGACTCTGTCCCTGGTGAGTCACTGTGAAATCAATGCCATTAATGAGTGTCATCTTATACTCTAACCTCTCTCCATAGGGGTTATTTCTTGTTCTGTCTGATTTGTTCTTCCTGCTGCCCATAAGATACAATCTTTCCTATTGTCCCACAGAGCTAAAGCCAACATTTGCTCCACATTTGCATTTCCCAATTTACAGCAACCTTTTCCCAGTCTTGGCAAACAAAGTCTTACCAGGCTCATACCTGTTCACAGCACATCCTCATCCCTTTCATCAGGGTGGCAGACCTCTCTGCTTTCATCTTTCCACTCATTTGCCTTGGCTTTTGCACAACAATCTGTATTTTCAAGACCTCTGTGGTCTGTTGCCTCTGATTTCTGGCTCTAACCTGCTGCACATCAGCCTCTGCTTCACTCATGATTTTTGAGCAAGCACCTTTGTATTTTCCTGAGGACATCTAGAAACTACCTACAAAGTGTCCTTATTGCTCTCCTTTGAACTTGCCTTTGCTGCTCTGGGTAGTGATTAAGTCACTGATGGATGAGTATCATGGGCATCATGCTGACAGACACCACTTCATCATCTACTAGGATTGTACCCTTTATTAAATGTTGTCATTTCTTTGTGTTGGAAACTCCTAGGAGGGCTTTTTCTTCCTCAGTTTTAGTCCCCAGAACAAAATTATCCTGTTCCACTTGGAGAGCTTGGACTCTTTCAAGTGCTGTAGGAACTTGTAGGAATAGTAATTTAGGGGTGACCACTTCTGCCTAGTTTAGTGCTGAGGATGAAAATCCATTGATTTTTATTTTTTTCCCCCAAAAAACTCTCTGATTTATGCACTAGATGGATGAAATCTGAAGACTTTTGTTCTTCATCTCTGGAGACTGTTCATCATCTCAGCTAGTTTTTAACCAAAACCATTTCTCTGCCCACACCCCAGAACATCTCTGTGCTTCATCACAGTTTTCTCTGTTATCGTGCAGAATAAAAGCAAATTCACTTCTGCCACTCACTTCAAGCTGCTCTTTGCAGACCTGATCTTCTGGTACTTACAGAAACCCTTTGCACCAGCAGGAGCTCTTCCCAGGTGTCTGACTCATTGCAACATCCTCCTTCTTCTAACTGGATTTTGGTTCTTCTTCCATGTCACCCCCTGCAGTCTCCTCCCAGCATCTCCTTTAGCTCCCATGAGTTTTAGAAGACTCACAAACCATAGCAGTTCTCACAGACCTTGGTTTACCCAGCCTGGGTCTCTTTTAAAGCATCATCTCTGATCATCACCAGTAACATGCTGGATTAAAGGTCTGCATTCAGTATCCTTGCTTGCAGTAAAAGTTCTCAAGTATATGTGAAAAAACAATATTTGAGTAATAACTCCACAAAGCTTTCTGCAATGGGCTAACTGCACTTGATTGTTCATCAGATCAGGTCATTTTCAAGTGTCACATTTTCCTGACCTTACATGAGAACACTCATTACATTTTATTCCTTTAATTTTTCTTTTTTACTCTGTGGATTCAGAAGCGAAGTTGTTTAATATAAAGGACCCCTGTTTTGCTTCAGTTTGCGTTGCAAAGTATTAAAAAACAATGCTGTGAGACAAAGTCACCAGATCCCAATTTTCATCTGCCAAGATTATTTGCTAGCAAATCATTGCTGAAAATGGTTGTTCTTAGTTTACATTGTGAAGGGAAAGTGAGTTGGTCGCAGGATCTTCCCAGATGTCTGGACAAAACTGATTGTATTTTTTTTTCCCCCCTAAATTACTGTTTAGAAATCCAAAGATGTTCTCTGCTATTTGCTGGCATATGAAAAGGCACACTAAATGGCACTTGGGGGTTAATTTTCATGACCCTGACTCTACCTCTCAACAAGATAGATTACATTTTCAATTCTGTTCCTTGGCGTATAAGAGAGAATCATTTTGTAGAAAATGAGAATTGATCCAAATCTTCACCTTAAAGTTAAACTGCAGCTTTATTGACCAGAAACAGGAAAAAAAAAAAAAAAAAAGAAAAGGATGCATTTCTTTAGAGTAGTGTTCCCTCTGATATCCTCCATGCCAAAACAGCATGAAATAGGAGCAGAGCTACCACTTCCATGGGGAAACGAAAGTCTGGAGTAGGGCAAGGCTTGCTTAGAATCATAGAATCAGCCAGGGTTTGAATGGACCATGAGGATCATCTAGTTCCAAACCCCTTACCATAGGCAGGGACACCCCACACCAGATCAGACTGGCTAGAGCCAGTTGGGGAGACCCAACTTGCTCCTATGGGTTTATTTGCAGTATGTGTGCAGCTTTCATGACTTTTCTTCTCTTACCATAATTTGGCTCTCTGCCTCCCTGCCCTCAGTGCCTCTTTGAGCCTGACACTGTGGCCATCAGGCACCATATAGGGCCTGATGCAGATAAAAGGCTGAAGGGATTTTCCAGGGTGCCAATGGAAGCGAGGCACCTCCCTCCTGTTGAAAGTCTCTGGGAGCTGGCATCCTGCTGCCCTTTGGGAGTTGCAGGCAAGTGACAAGTGACAAGAAAAGAGGAAATAGCCTCAAGTTGCCCAGAGAAGGTTTAGGTTCGACGTTAGGAAGAATTTCTTCACCAAAAGAGTCATCAAACACTGGAGGAGGCTGCTCAGGGAAGTGGTGGAGTCCACATCTCTGGAAGTACTTAAAGGAGATGTAAACGTGGTACTTAGTGACATGGTTTAGTGGTTACCTGGCAGTACTGGATTAATGATTGGACTTGATGATTTTAAAGGCCTCTTCCAACCAAAACTACTGTGTGATTCTAAGGGGAAAAAAGAAGCGCTTGTATTTGGGCAACTGACACCCTGCAAGAACTGTCCAGGGGCTTTGGCACTTAGACAGATGTCAAATGTACCCTCCCGAGGTGGGGCTGGGGAGACTTATCCTGCAAGGTAAGCAGGCTCTGGGACTTCATCCTGCTGTCTTGGCCAGGCAGAGGCACAGATTTTCCTTCTGGCCATGCCCTGGGCTGGCTCTTATGTTGGGAAAGGTCATTTAATTGCTCTGCTCTTAAGCCTCCTTGTTCACCCTTGACTTTCCTCTGCTTATCTTCACTGCCAGGACTCAGGGAATCAGCCCTGCTGGAGCAACCTGCCCAGATGCCTCTGGTTGGGTATAAAGTCTGATATCATTTTGTCTCCTCTCTCCCTTCAGAAATTCACCATAGTTAAAACCAACAAAAACTTTCCCAACCTTTATCCTAGGAGCAAAATGCTTGAAAATAGAGTCCTATGGGGTTAAACAAGCCCAAGCTCCTCCCTTTCATAAGACATGTAAGAAACCCCCCAAGTTTTACTTATCATAGGGCTGAAGTCTTTTACAGTTCACTCACCCCATTGCTCTGAAAACTTGGGCTGACACTGCCAGTGCCAAGCTAGGCATGCTAGCATTTTGCTCTCACCACCTTATATACCAGTAAGCAGTCAGGCTGGAGAATGCTATTTTATCATCCCACTTCATTGGAGAGGAAAATAACCCCCCATCAGTTCACCAACCCAACAACAAAACCTTTCTGCAGGAGGCAGAGGGCAGTGTTTGCACACACACAGTAATTAAAAGTGCAAGCAGGTCAGATTCTTCCCTGGTGTTCTCCCTGCTGCCCTCTGTGGGGTAACCATGGTGGCCTGTTGGGTTTTGGGTAAGATGAGAGACTGATTTATGCCCAGCTTGGATGAGTTTGGAAAACCTTGTGGGGGTGATTGTAGTGCTCGCCTCCTCTGGAAAATGGCCACAAGTCCCCTTGGAAGCTCCTTGAGCCAGGGGCAACATGGCTCTTCTGTGGAGGTGATCTGTTGGGGGAAGTGCCCTCAGCAGGCAAGTGCTGGAGTGTGTCCAAAGAAGGGTAATGAAGCTGGTGAGTGGTCTAGAGCACAAGTCTTATGAGAAGAGGCTGAGGGAACTGAGATTGTTTAGCTTGGAGAAAAGAGGGCTCAGGGAAGACCTTGTCATTCTCTATATCTACCTGCAAGAGGGGGTCTCTTCTGCTTACTAACAACCGATAGACACAATAAATGACCTCAAGTTGTGTCAGGGGAGGTTTAGACTGGACATTAGGAAAAATTTCTTCACCAAAATGGTTTTCAAGCCCTGGAATAGGCTGCCAAGGAAAGTGGCAGAACCCCCATACCTGGAGGTATTTAAAAGACACTTACAGTGGTGCTTACTGACATAGTTTACTGGTGACCTGGTAGTGCTGTGTTGGCAGAGTCTATGGGTCTGAGATCAATATCCCCTCCAGAGATGAAATTTTCCAGAGTCACAGCCTAGCTCAAAAAGGTCTGCCTTGTCTGGATGTCCCCTCTGGCAATATGGTCTCTAAAGGTATACAAACTGAAAAATGGAACCAAGACTTCCTGAGCTAAACTCAGTTTGTGTTTACAAATGGGGCTACTTTAGAAAACTAATACGTTTCATGCTTTCCTGCTGCTGCCCTCAGGGGAGAAGTATCACAGATCTGAACCCCTGTTCCTACAGGAACAGTTGGTGTGTGCCTGTAGAGACTGTTGTAGTTTGTATTCATCTGATCAGGGGCTACATAAAAATTTCCTTAGCATCCCTTTGACGACACCTGCAACCTCCATCACACGAGGCAAATTCCCCTCTCCAGCAGCAGCTGCCTTTCATATCATGGTAAAGATGACAAAGGGAGATTCTTCTGCCACTTGATACTAACTGTCCCTTGATTAAATTTGTCCTTACTTTATCTTCATGGTGCTAATGGAGTTAAGTCAAGGTTTAATTTATCCCACATAGTTTACGAGGTCCCCATGAGCTTATGGCACAAGGGAAATACCCTGTGTGCCAGTGATAGCCAAAGAGCTGTTTGAAGCTCCTGGTCTGACCTGAGCAGGCTCTAGAAGGAGGCTGCTGTGGCAGGTGATATTTAAAGAGATGTATAACACAGCCATGGCTACCTAGTTGTGAAAGCATGTGCCTGAAAAATGCACTGAACAGCATTTCCTACCCATCAGAGTCGTGGCACTGCTGTCACTGAAGCATGGGAATTGCTGTTCCCCATTTTGAGCCAAGCAGCTACTGAAGGCTGAGGGATCCCCAGGCTGTTTCCAGAACAGATGGGAACTGGGTATAGTCAAAACAGTTCTTTGATGCAGTCTCTGATGCCTGTTTGGTCCCTCACTGCTTCCGGAAACTAAGAGCACCTCTCTCCTCTCCTAGGCTCTCCAGTTGACACCTCACCCTTTCACCATATTTTCTAAAGAACATCCTCTAAATGCCTTCTCACTCTGCTTAGCTACCTGCTTGCTCTTTTTCTGCCGTCCACATCCAACCAAACACACAGAAGCAGAACTCTGCCAGCATCAGCATGCAGGTTTCTGCTTGGTATCCAATCCCAAGGCCAGGCTCCTCTTCCATGGTTTAGTTCTGATCAGCCTTACATTCTTCTGACCACTCTTGCAACTTCAGCAAGAAGTTTTTCACTGCAAAAAGCTCATTTGCCACCTCAATCTATCCTGAATAAAGAATGAGCCACCCCATCTACATGGCACATAGCTGGGACCAGATCCCAAACCTCTTAAACTCCTTTGTTTTGTTAACAATTAAAGCAATTATAGAAAGGCAATTATTTTCATAGTGGTTTCTGTTGGGATATTTTGACAACCCAGGCTGATATTAGTCCTATCCAAAGCTTCTCAGGGCTCCTGTGACACTCCATGTCCATCCCAGCTGGCCAGGGTATCTTTCTGCACAAGACCACTGCTGTCCTTGTGCTGCCCTCAGAGCTGGAGAGAAGCCCAAGGGTGCAAGGGGCCCCTTGCTGCAGAGAGTGTGGGAGCTTGCAAGAGCTGACTGCCTGGCAGCACCTCAGCAGCACTTTGGTCATCAGCCTGGCAAGAGACCAAGAGAGTTGGTTAGACAATGAGTGGGCTTCAGAGAAAAGCTGGCTCATCTTTGGTTCGAGGAGGATAATGTCCTAAAAGCTCTCAAATCTTCTTTCTGAAATTTTTATTTCACTTTTTTTTTTTTTCCCCAAGAGAAAATTCTGCTCTACTGTTAAAGCTCTGATGTAAGCTCTGCATGGCTCTCCTTCATGGGACACTGGACAGAGAGAGGTCTTTGCAGCACTGCAGATCAGCACACAGCCCCTGGTGAGCACTGCTGATTTGACAGCTGGTGTGGAGCTGCAGCCGCCTGGTGGCAGCGCTTCAGGGTAGTACCAGACTCAACTTCCTACGTGGCAGGAGAAACCTCTGTGTACGTGCTCCAGGACTGGAGCAACATGCTGCCCTCAGGCACTGTGCAGCAAACAGAGGGAGTGGGGTTATGGCATCTTACTGCTCTAGGGATTCAAGGTTATGCAGCTTTTATTTTCTCACAAGTTTCTGTATTAACACGTTCAGAGCTTGTGTACAAAGATCTGCCCCTTTAAAAATAAAACCCCTGGTAGGAATCCACTTGTTCCCAAAAGTCATGATGGGGAACTATTGTTTGTTTAGGAGATGTTCTGCTCTCCCTGAGCACTCTTCACCTAGCAGAAGTGCTGCATAAGTCAGCATAAAAGGCCTATTCCTTCTAGCTTTGTGGGAAGTCAGATCAGGGGAAAATCTAATTCCCTACTTATTTTTGCACAATTTTTTAACATCTGGCTCAGTGCTCAAACCAGGGCACACCACCTGGAACCATTCTGTCTCCATAGATGGTGTTGGTGTGCTCTGGTGTGTCTGACCTCCGTGCCTCCAGGGGATGCTCCGTCCTGACACGTGCCTTGTGTATGTTGGGATATACTCCATAAAGACAATAGATTTAATCCTCAGTGACACTGTGTAAATAGAATGGATTTTAACATTTGGTTGTCTGTCTTAGAACATACTGGCACTTCATAAATAATATAGCATTATAGCTCCCAGAAGGCATTTGCAAGTACTTTATTAGGTGTCATGCCTATGCCCCGTTTTTGCAGCAACTGCCCAGAACTAGACATCCTATAATTCAGTTACACTTTAAGTAGCCACTAATGAGGCATATTATTAGAAAGAGCCAGTGCTGAACAGCTACACTGCAGTAAATCTGAAGTAATTCCAGTGAAATCAGTGCTCAAGCATGGATTTGCTCCTATGAAATAAAAAACAAAGGAAAAAAAAAAACCTTTTGAAGAGCAATTGTGAGCCCTTGAGGAGAGGTTTGTGGTAGCCTTCTAATTCTTGTTTTATGCTCTTTCTTGTTCTCTTTTCCACTCCATTCTCATCTGTCACTCATGTATTGAGTATGCTGACAAGTCTGCCTGACAATTAATGCTCCTATTTTGTGGGTTTGCATAGTGCCTCCTGAGTACTTAGCAGGTCTCACAGAGTTCAGTTCAGTAAGCTCTCAGCTTGTCTGGCAGTTAATAATGTAAAATCATAAACTGGACTGCAGCTGATTCCTCTTGCCTCTCTATTCCTTTATCAGGGACTGCAGCACAGGCTCTAGAAGACAGAAACATAATTAGATGTGTGCTGAGTGGGATTTCCCTTCAGCAAAGCACAGTTCTGACCTCCAGCTCCAGATATAACCAGGGATTTGGAGGAGATGGATTTTCTGGAGATAATAATGCTTCCTTTGCTGTAGGATGGAGTTCATAAAGCAGCTTTCTGTGCATAAAAGGATTTCTATCTTCTTTTCTGAGATGTGCTTACTCAAACATGCTCTTGCAGTAAAGTTGAAACTGTTCTGTGCTCTTGTAGTACATAAGTTGGGATGTAACATGGTTGCATGATGTAATCTAAAGGTGGCCACAGCTTCCCCAAAATCACTCTTATTCATTTGATTTCCAGTTGATAGATTTCTTCTTAGCCCAGAATGACATTATCTCCCATAGTAAACCAAGGCTTGCTTCTGATCTCTGAGAATTAATAACAAAATGTGTTTCCAGAGCCAAACCCTGGAGTCCATGTCAGGACAGGTCACTCGGTGGGCATGTGCATGTAGGCACGTGCGTGTGCTTGCTGACAGCACTCCTGTCCAGACAGTAAGTCTCAATCAAATGTACTGCTTCCTTTCAATCTGAATAATGCCATTAACTCCTGCTAATGTGGTTAGGAGGGAGCAGGAGATGCTCTGGGAAGTTGGCTGCTGGTAATGAAGCCAGCACTAGGGCACGTGTGTAAACTCTGGGATTTGGGAGCAACTGCTGCTTGCAAGGCAGAGTGACAGAACAAGAGGACACAGTCTCAAGCTGCACCAGGGGAGGTTTAGGCTTGGTGCTAGGAAGAAATTCTTCACAGAAAGAGTGATTGCCCACTGGAATGGGCTGCCCAGGGAGGTAGTGGAGTCACCGTCCTTGGAAGGGTTTAAAATCAGACTGGACGAGGCACTTAGTGCCATGGTTTAGTTGATTAGATGGTGTTGGGTGATAGGTTGGACTTGATGATCTCAAAGGTCTCTTCCAACCTGGTTAATTCTGTGGTTCTGTGATCCTGATCATGAAACTGGAGCAATGTTTAAGTTGCATCACCGAAGCGTTAAACATCCCAAGTTGAGACTGCTTTGAGTAGCAGTAGTCTGAAGCAGGATGCCCTTCTAAACTTACCTTAAACTGCAGTGTAAGACAAGTCAACCTTGATTTAGAAAAATACACTTGAAACCTGAACTGGGTCTCCCTGGGGCTGTCCATAGGGTGATGATGGCCAGGTGATTCCGTGCACCCCTCAGAAACAGGAATGATTGGCACTGTGCAAGCCAAAAATCCGGCTGAGCTTGAAATGCTTCTGCTCTTCCACACTGGAACATCAAACTGACAGAAAAGCTGGACAAAAGGTGGAAGATCTGCGTATCTCTGGAGGCACTCAGGGGATAACACAGAGCAAAGCCTTTTTGTTAAAATTGAGCAGTAAAATATTAAGTGGATTGGAAGTCAGCTTCTCTTCCTCCTAGGGAAATACCCTAATCATGAAGGTACAGAATCACATTTCTTCCTTCTTCCCAGCACAGCTCCATTTTTGTACAATTAGTTCAAGAGACCAGAATAGCACCGACATCAGGGAATGAAGCACCCATCACTGCGTCAGAATCCTCTGTGGTTTTGTGGCCAGGGTGCCCAGAAAGTGGGTTCAACTCCTGTTGTTGGAAACAGAACCATATTTTAGTGTTCCATAAATGAACCAGCTTTCTCAGCTTTGAACCCTTAGGAGAAGAGCAGGGAATCATTCCATTTTGGAGGGGCAAAGCCTGGTATTGCAAGCATGTTAAAAAAATGTCTGGAGCCCAGTTTCCACCAAGTAACTCCTAAATGTGCAATATGATAAGCCTCAGAAATTAGCTAGGTGCTGGGATTCTTGGTCCCCAAATAGTGGAGCATGCAGAGGAGTGCTATTGACAGACCTTTAACTACCTGGAAATATTAACCTGAAGAGACATTAGCAGCTCTGAAACTTCAAGGGCCTCCTGAGCCAGGCTTCTGCAGAGCAAGTTTTTCACCTTGGAGCCCCAGGCAGTATTAGGTGATGGAGAGTTTTGTGTGGAGGCAAGACTCTGCAATTCCATCTGCACAACAGTTGTGATGAGGTGAAAAATGCCATGTATGTGAAGTGCTTGGCCATTAGGACAGTGGAGGCAACTAAGTAAGGTAGACAAGCAGAAAGGGAAAAGAAAAAGTGTTTGTGCTCAGTTCCAGTGACAGAGAAAGAAAAAGAAAGCAGATATATGTTGTCCCTGTTCCCTGCTCTGGACATAAAATCAGACTCCTTTTCCTTTGGTGCAAAGATGTACCAAATTTCCACTTATCCTATAGAAGAGCTTGCTACACTTGTGTTTTAAAAGCACTGTCATGTTTTCCCACACATCTTATCTTTACTCTCTGCATAATATGTTTTTTTATTATTATTATTATTATTTCTCAGATACCTTGTACAAGGTCTATTTGCTACACATCTCTTGCTTGGTGCAGTGAATCACTGTTCACACATAGCTGAATGAAGCCACTAATTAAATATGTGATTCTTATTAGGCTCTAGACAGGCTATACTTAGGAGACTATGCAGTAAATGACTTGTTAATACTATTCTTGAATTTGTTTCCTGCCCCTGTCCAACTGCTTTGAGTGCAAACAAGTCTAAACTCACAAGGTATGACAGCCAATTCTCTCTGGATTCATGCTTTTGTACACAGATCCAAATTCATAAGTAAGGAAACCTGGAAAAGTAATTACATGGCTGCTTGTGACTCATTTGGTTACTCTGAAGTAGCTCCGAGGCTTGAAAGGGCTCTGTGCTCATGCTGAGCCCTTTGCTGACTTTGCAAGGAGTTCACTGAAGGGGACAGCACTTACCCACTCCCATCCTCACACGTGTCAGGTACACACACACACAAAATTGCTATGAAAACATGCCTAAAAACACAGCCTTGTGCAGGTGTTCATCATACAGAGGAGCTGCTCAGGATCCCTTCTTTTTCCCTTAAGCAGCAGCAAATTGGCAGCTTTGTGGCAAGGCTCTAGTTAATAATAAACCATGTTCCTCTGCTGACCCTACTCATGTGTGTGAAACACCCCAGGTGGATGGAGCCAGCACTCTGATGTACTGTGTTGTACAGGCAAAGGAAATAATGCCTTTGCAGTCAATCTTTCTATGACTGAACAGATTAAAAGGAAGTATTCAAGAAGACACAGCATTCCAAATCCCAGCATAAGATTATTAATTTTTTTTTTTTAAACACAATCCAGACAGCTTTATATAGATAAGAAGCATGATGCTTGTGGGAATGAAAAAAATAGAAGCTCACCTTCTGTTTCTCAGACAAATGCTCTTTTATAGTGCAGATGTGTGTTCTTTTCTTATGGCTTTTAAATTTGTTCCTTGATTTGTTTCTTTATCTGCTCCCTGAGACTTTCCTGATTAGTTGAGATTTTTGCACTCACTAGTTGATTAAATAATGAATACATTTGTTTGATTTGCAGTTGCTTACTTAATTAAAATTTCTTTTCAGTGCCCCAATTTTCATTACGATTTCAATTTTGCATTTAATCACTGTGTTGTTCTTTGCTGCCACCTCTCTTAATAGAGGTCTACTCTCCTGTCAGACTTCCTGCAAAATTTGCCTCCAAGCTGCACGTGGGCACACAGTAGAGAGAAATCTCCATTTGTGCAGTTGATTTAGACAGGACCTAGAAATTTGGAGAGGAGGATTGAAGGAGATTGTAGAAATATCCGAAGAGTGCAGATATGTTTCAGGATAGAACATTAAGGTAAACTATTTCTGTCATTGTCTGGTCAAGGAACATTACATTTGCTGGTGCAGGAAGACAAAGGCAGGTCTCCTCATCCCACAGTGCAGAAACAATGATCACCAGTAGAAATGGGACAACGTTTTCTTCAGCAGAAGTAGTCTGATGAGATATGAAATCAATGCTTTACTGCTGCTTCATTTTAGGAACTGCAATTTCTTCGTCTTCTTCTTCTTTTTTTTTTTTTAATTTCAATTTTTATTCTCCGTTCTCCACAATTTTTTTTGGTTGTTTGTTTGTTTTCCTCACCTGCTCTTTTATCTACATTTCCTTTCTTGCCGTAGCCCCCGGATTTCTATGTCCTGGACTCCTTTTTCAGTCTGAACCTTTTTTCTATTCACTCATTTAATGCTAGTATCCCAATTAGATTAATAAAAGTGAGGGAAATCCCACTTTTGATGCTGGAGAAGGCTGCAGATGTCACCACATTGGTTCTCATTTGAAGGGGACCCTGAGTCAGAAGGGTAACGTTGGTGTGTCAAAAGAAAAAGGCCTCTGTCATCCCATGTGCAGGAGGATCAGCAGGTTTATTTTATTGCCAGGCGAAGCAGAAACACTACATGGCAAACCCACCCCCCAGCACATGGTAACACTCTTATGATGAGGTTCTTAGAGAATAAATTATTTATGATGTGCTTTGTCATCTGCACAAGCACTGCAGTAAGACTCATCAAATTATCTAGCTGGGAAAACTGATCTTCATATCAGAGGTGAAGACGACACAACATGGAGGGGTTTGAGGAGACAGGCACTGAGGACAACTGATACACTGGGAAGCTGGAAGGAGGGAATGACCATAGTTAATGGCTTAAATCCTTATCCATCCGGGAAATGCCTTTAACTCTGCTGAAGTGAATATATGTCAGCTTAGAAGTCACAAGAACATCTGGTTTGTCTGGTTTGTGCAAAAGTATGGGGTTTTGTAAGACTCCAATTTTGCTGTGTTTCCACATCTGCAGCTTTTACTTCAGGAAGAAACACAAAAGCATCCTCTGAAGCTGTCCACAAATAACAATAACTCTTCTGGAGTTACGAATTATTTTTGCTAGCTCCAAAAAGCAGTAGGAACAGATCTTGTAATCTTGACAACTGTGCATGATAAGCCTGTGACAAATGTGCCTTTTAATAGAAATTAGAAATCAGCTATTCATGAAAAAACAGAGCTGAAAGAAACCTTGAAAAATCATCTTTCCCAAGCATAGGGCTTCTGGAAGCTGGAATCAGAGTAAAAGCCTCCCTTCCCCTAAAAGTTGCCTTCTTTTTTAGAGTAAAAGACACAGAATAAATGTATGTAGACTAAAGCACACTGCTTCTAACAAAACTTCATGTGGATGTTTTCAAAAGGACCTTTAAAATAGATATTTGACATCAACTACGTTAGTCTAATACAAAGAGTTATGGATCCTTATTCTAGATACTTCAATAGCTCTCTTGATCAAGGAGCATCAGCCAAAGTTGTCCTGCTCTGGTTTGTGATTCATACTTTTCCTAATCACCAGTTACAACAACTACGAAAGTGGCTTGCACCTGATTAAACATCTTACACCACTGAAAACACTCATTTCTGATCTATTCATCTGCTTTTCTTATAGATCATGGGGTCTGGGAGTGGAAAGAGGCAAAATTCTCCAAAGCTGGTCAGATGAATCATGTCCTCAAAGTGTGAGAGCTATGCCAGTAGAAGTGCAGGAGTGTGCCTGGCAAATGTCTGAAGTTGGAAGGATATTAATTTTGCTCATCATGTGCCCCTGTATTTTTTTGCTATCTGTATTGGGAGAGCAGACAATATACACCCAGGTTTTATCACTAGGAAAAGACCTGTGTGTGCAGTGTGAAAGATAGGAGCAATGACCAGTCACACAAACTAAACAAGAGGTTATCTCTTGTCTCAGTTAGTCTTCCCAGGTGAGATTTCCTTTAATATTATTTCTCATGAAGTTAGGTGCTGAAAGGTCCGTTTGCAGTCTGTGATGACAGACAAGTGCTTCACAAAGGACAATTCATCCCCTCTTAAATTAGATATCTCAGATGAGTGGGATGAATCAGACTCCAGAGGAATTTATCCCTTTCCATGGACTGTTCACTAGGTTCAATTAATAATGTAGCTTGCAAGTTTTGCCTTTGCTGAGCAGAAACAATGGCAGCATTCTTGCTACAAAAGAGCACTTACCCTCTAAGGTTTTGAGTCAAGTTGCTGGTAGGCACTTTGTTAAAACTGCTTCCATAAATCTGAGAGCTAAAATGTAAGGAAAGAAAATCAATCTGATGCAGGATAACCACTCAGCAACCTTCCCATCGTAAGGCATAACAGCTCATACTGGTTAAACTTGTGGAATAACCATCCCTAAACAGATAAATTCCATTTTGCCAATAAAAGACTCATCCCACTATAAAACATTTGCCTATGGAGCTGTTCAGTGTCTCTTGATGCCATCATCCTTGGGGAATACTTTTTTGACTTTGTATGGATCACAATCTGAAGCACCACCCGCCTTCACATCTCAAATTTAATTACCTCTTCTTCACACAGTTCATAATTCAGGTGGTTTTATTGTAAATCAACCACAAGATAATAACCTAAGTCACTTTTAAGTACTCACTGGAGAAGTGTATGTTGTGTGCTTC
Source organism: Indicator indicator (assembly GCF_027791375.1). Taxonomy (NCBI): domain Eukaryota; kingdom Metazoa; phylum Chordata; class Aves; order Piciformes; family Indicatoridae; genus Indicator; species Indicator indicator. The sequence goes on from NC_072029.1 coordinate 17,291,399, forward strand.
AATAAGTATTGATAGCAGCTTCAAGTTATAGAGCAAAGATTCAATTACACCCAGGACTAGAATGCCTCAAAGTATTTCTGATCAGTGCATTCATTACAGAGCAAGTGCTGAAGAAATTTGTAAATAAATCATTTAAATGAAAATGGGAAGCTGTCATCCTCTAGTCTGATGAGTGAAAACAAAATGCAAGAAAAATAATCCCTGCTGGAGAGGTCTCATTTGATAGGCAGCTGGAGAGTTTGGAGAGCAGAAGCCCTCTGTTGTCCAGACATCATCGAATATCTGAATGCATGACCCATTACAGAACTGTTTGAGTCAACCTGGAATTAGTGGAAATATTGTGGAATATGGTGGTCTCTAGCAGATGCAGGACTGACATAATTTGTACGTTCAGTAATATCAGCTGCTCTGACACCTGATTGGTAAACCCTGGGCTGCTCCTTGACCTACACTGGTAGTGCAGGGTCCGGCTGCACCACGGCGAGGACTGGCTTTGGGAGGAAGCTGTTGGCTTTGGGTGATGGTTTCTGAGGAGGCAGACTGAGAAACGGAAAGATGAATGACAAAGACGTTGTGAAGAGGTCCACAGACTGAGGGATGGAGGAATACAGAGGGAAAGCCCCGGTGCTGTGAAGGAAAGAAAGAACAGCTTTTGGCAAGAACAGGCATCCAGAAAGTGCTTGAAAATTGTGTGTGACTGAGCATTGCAATCCTTTAAATAGACATTTTGGCTTATGTTTACCCAGGATGGTTAACAACGGAGACTAGCACTCTAATGAGCCTTCATTCCCTGAGGCACATGTTGCCTTTTTTTCAGGTAACAGCACCGTTTCCACTGCTAATGATTTTCTTCCGTGTACCAAGGCAGATTTTCTTTTTATTTTCTTTTTTTTTTCTCTTTTTCTTTTTACTTTTCTTTTTCTTTTTCTTTTTCTTTTTCTTTTTCTTTTTCTTTTTCTTTTTCTTTTTCTTTTTCTTTTTCTTTTTCTTTTTCTTTTTCTTTTTCTTTTTCTTTTTCTTTTTCTTCCTTTTTTTCCCCGTTTACCCTGCACCTAGGCAGGACAGATGGTGCCATGTGCAGTTTGGGGAGCTAGTCTAGGGTGCATGAGCTGATATGCATTAGGCTCACAAATTCAATTGTGTCTTACCTGTCTGCCTGAGGAATCCATCTACTAGAAGAAATGAAGAGGCAGAGGAAAGCAGCAGCTTATGTTTGTTTGCTTTTTGTGCTTTTCTTTGCAAAAAACAACACACACACACACATACACACAAATAGTTTTGCCTTTCTGCCAGAACTTTAAACCACATTTCAGCAGAATATGTCGAGGGCTTAAGGTCATTGTTTTATGAAGGCACAGACAGAGGGTCTGGGAAGCTTCAAGCTGAAACAAAGGTTTCTGGTCTAGATAAATTTGGGACATGCAGCAGGAATCTTTGCTCTAATGGATTTAGGTCCAAAGCTTGCAAGTCCTTAGGTACTTCACTTTACTCACATGAGTAATATCATCTGAAGCCTGTGCACCCAGTGAAGAAGGTAACACCACCACAAGTTCACGGGAGGAAATGCACTATTGAAATAATAGATGCATTGACCTTTTCTGCCTTGCCTGACCTGATGTGACAGCAGAGATCTAAGACATAAAATCTTTTATACTGTCCTTCACCCTTCCCTATTGTGATGTTCTCACTCTCCTCTTTGTTTTGTGAACATGAAACTCTTTACTTGCTTTCTCCAGCTAGCACCCACAGAAAGAACACTTTGGAATTAGGTGCTGAAATTTGGGCTGGGAGGTAAACCCTAGCTTTTGAGTAGATATGTATCCACAGTGCAGGATGATGGGCACCAGCAGATGCATGTAGGGGCAATCCTTTGTACCTGCTTTGCATGGAGTGATGCAGCAAGGCAACAGTGAGTGAGGTGAGCACAAGGAAGCCAGAAACAATGCCATCTTTGAGCAGGTGGCCTCTCTACAGCATCTACTCTGCCTTGTTGCACATCTTAACCCATTTATTTACTACATGATCTTGTGGGAAGAGGTCTGTAATTTAAGCCATATTTGCTTTAGTTGCTTCTGGCTTTCCTTGACATTTGGCATATGCATGGAAAGAGGACAGAAGGACTTTTATTTATTAAAATTTTATAATGAATCACTTATATACAAAACAGACCACATACTAGTGGAGGGTGATGAGAAAGTTGCTTTGGCCATGGGTTGGTCTGTGCCATTAACTTATTATTATTATGCATCTCAGAAATGAATGGAAACTTCTCTTGCTTTATAAAATCTCTCCTTTGCTTCTGTATAGCAATCTTACGTATAGCTACAGAACTGTAGCATCTCTAAAGGAGACTGAACAGTGCAGTTGCTGTATGTAAAATTTCACAGTGGCATTCTCATGGCAACAAAAGTCAGCACACTGTTTCCCAGATGCTCACACAAGGTTTGAGTGTTGACTTCTCCTAGTTATAACATACTCCGGAACTGATTTCATATCCTGCATCCAGTCTTTTGGCATCACCCACCTGGCACTACAAACCATTATTTGACCAAACTACCCATTTTCTGAAGAACTTTGATAGGGAAGGACTGAAGGGTGGCAAAACACAGAAGGAATGAGCTCCCATGCCAACTGCTCCAGCCATCTCGGCATGGGGCTGTGTTGGGGCTGGAGCCAACTCCTTGCAGGCACACGATCCTTTCGCCACTCCAAGGCACGAGCAGATTGAGCAGCACAGCCCTTTCCCAGCCCCTTATATGGAACAGATTTCAGTAAAGGAGATAATCCAACCCGCTGGAGTTATACAGATAATTCCCAACAGGCATGATGGAGGCATGCTCTGCTGAAATCCCCTTATACGGCACAGCTGAATACACTTGGATCTCCCAAGCATCTGATGCATAAGACAACTCTGCATGAGGTCATGCAGCAGATGGAAAGCAACGGTGTGCTGACAGAACACATCTTCCAGCTGGTCTTCTTGAAGCCAGACCTCAGATCAGTGCAGACTTCTGCCCCACCTGTGCACTAAAGGGTCCTCCTGCACCTTGTACTGATTGTTGGAGGGCCACTGTGGTGGTCACATAGCTTTGCTATGCAGCAACACCTAAAGTGAAATGAGATGAATCCTCTCCGAAATGCAACTTTAAGTGTCCACCATGCAGGAACCTGCAGAAGAATTATTCACCCTAAACACCCTTTGAAGTCACTGGAGAGAGGGCAGGCACTTCTATCACTGCTTTTCTGTCCTGGTTTAGGTGTTGGAATGGAGTCAGGCCATGGACACCTTAAAGTGCTTCACTCCTTGATGGCTCTGCTAACAGACACAGATATTTTCACTTAGTCAGACAAACTCATCATTTGCATGTGAAACCTGACCCATCTTTAGATACTTCTTTCCCACCTTCTACTTTCAAAAAAATCAACTTTTTTCTTCATCTTCAAAGAAATTGATGAAAAGGACTTAGTGTAGATACTATCAGGACAAAAGGACATGCCAGTAAGACATTTTGTTGTTTTTATCTACAAAACTGTTTTTCAAAGGATATTTTTTTAAATCAATATGAAGTATTCCTTCCAAGTCCAGAACTTGTAAATTTATGATAAAATTCCAGCCCCAGTCAGATTCAGCTCAACACAGCTATTTTACATTTTGAACAGAAACATAAGAAGTAACTGGTTGCTGTATTACCTGACACGTATCTCTTTGTGGACTTTATTGTGACCATTGTGCTGCTGAAGAATAAGTCTGAATATATCTTATCTGTAAAGCCCATGGTGATCCAGTAAAAGATTCTTCCAGTAAAAGATCCAGTGGCAAGTCACCTCCCACTAGAGAAATTCTCCTCTCCTGCACCTTTCTTCACCATCCCCATTCCTTCATCATTATGACCCTTACCTTGTTTTTCATGCATCAAGATAAATTATGTCAGATTATGTTGTGAAGGGATATCTTAGCAACTGGTAAGTTTGGGATGGGATCATGACTTGTATGGTCAGCCATATGTTTTCCAGAAAAAGATTACCAAAAAAAAAAAAAAATCAACCTGGCATACTGCTAAGCCCAAGTCTCCTCTAAAAGTGGAGACAGTCTCCTCTTGAGCTTTTGCAAAACATATGCCAGTACTGTGTCACTTTTTTCCCCCATTCAGTTGATAATTATGATACAGTGCACTTTGTAAGATGAACAACCTGAGCAGTTCTGAAATTTCCAAAATTCCCAGTCTGATGTTTTTCTTCGGGAGTGTGTCGTGCGACAGAAAAGGACCCAACCTCTGGTGGCTCTGCTCTGTGGGGGAGAACTGGGTAGCAACTTGTCTCCATCTGAGATTTATGAAAGGGAAAAAAATCATAGAATCAGTCAGGGTTGGAAGGGACCACAAGGATCATCCAGTTCCAACCCCCCTGCCATGGGCAGGGACACCTCACACTACATCAGGCTGCCCAGAGCCTCATCCAGCCTGGCTGCAAACATCTCCAGGGATGGGGCCTCAACCACCTCCCTGCACAACCCATTCCAGGCTCTCACCACTCTCATGGGGAAGAACTTCTTCCTTACTTCCAGCCTGAATCTCCCCACTTCCAGCTTTATTCCATTCCCCCTAGTCCTATCACTACCTGATATCCTAAAAAGTCCCTCCCCAGCTTTCTTGTAGCCCCCTTCAGATATTGGAAGGCCACAAGAAGGTCACCTTGGAGCCTTCTCTTCTCCAGACTGAACAGCCCCAACTCTCTCAGTCTGTTCTCATAGGAGAGCAGCTCCAGCCCTCTGCTCATCCTGGTGGCCCTTCTCTGGACACCTTCCAGCATGTCCAGATCCCTCTTGTAATAGAGGCTCCAGAACTGGATGCAGTACTCCAGGTGGGGTCTCAGCAGAGCTGAGCAGAGGGGGAGAATCACCTCCCTTGACCTGCTGGCCACACTTCTCTTGATGCAGCCCAGGCTCTGGTTGGCTTTCTGGGCTGCAAGTGCACATTGACAGCTCATGTTGAGGTTCTCATCCCCCAGCACCCCCAAGTCCCTCTCCTCAGGGCTGCTCTCCAGGCAGTCCCTGCCCATCCTGTATTTGTGCTTGGGATTGCCTCAACCCAGATGCAGGACCCTGCACTTGGTCTTGTTGAACCTCCTGAGGTTGGCTTGTGCCCAGCTCTGCAGGCTGTCCAGGTCCCTCTGGATGGATCCCTTCCCTCCAGCCTGTCTGCTGCACCACACAGCTTGGTGTCATCAGCAAACTTGCTGAGGGTGCACTCAATGCCACAAATGCACAAATGCTGAAAAGTTTCAGAACAGCATCAGAACTGGTGTATCTTATTGCTTGATAGTTGCATAATTTACTGGTTAGAAACTGGGTAGTTTGCACTGTCTTGTAGGAGTAGGTTCTGCTGCATCTGCTTTTCCCTGAGCTGGTTATTTGTTATTGCATTAAGCAGCTAGTAAATTAAACCTTAATTAATTTAAGGAACACAGTGACCCATTTCACAAAGAAGGGGTGGATGATTCTCCAGCATCCTCCCTTCTAGCAGTTTCAGTGCCTACACCTGCCTAAACACATTTAGATGCTTAATCCTTCGTCGGGACAGGTCCTAAGTAACATTCCAGGAGGTGCTCTGCATGCCAAGGTGGGAGATGCACAGTACCACAACATTCCTCCAAGCATTGCTCAGCATTAATTTGGAAAAGCTTAAGTATTATTTGTGGTTGTAGCTGAATAAACATGCAGGGATACCAGAGACACAGAAACGTTTACTTGCCCCTGCAATGGACACTTAGGTACCCTGTGTGAAGAGTTACATGTTTGAAGTATGTGTAGTTGCCTGCTTACTCAGGTATCAAAGCACATGTGCTAAGCAGGTGCCTGACTTTAAAATATATCTACACACTTTTGTTCTTTTTTATTTACAATTTCTTACACAACTTCACCTGCATCACAAATGCATGATGCTCTGTAATGGCTGCCTAGCAACTCAGCAAGGTGAAAAAAAAGCTCAGTTTAATTTAGGTGTTAAAAAATCTGAAGTGCAGTGAGTTTATCTTAAACAAACATGTGAGGGCTTAATAAAAGCAGCAGGAAAACACAACATTGGTGTAATGGTAATGATGCCCTAATGTGATGGAACAAACTGATATTTGGTGGTTTTGAAGCTGCAGTCTTAAGAGCACATATCTACTAAAATGAGTGAGCTAAAATGATGGACAGATAGAGTAGTGATCAGCTTACTGCACACACTCAAAGTGCACTCATCCAGGGCTTCATGAGCTACTTAAATAACTGCAAATGTTTAAGTTGTCAGACTTGAAGTTGCTTAGCAGAGTGGCAGTTTCTACTGCAAAATATTTATTTTCAACTTGTTAAACAATTAATTACAAGTTGTTGATTTTACATTGTAAGCAGAATAAAAATTGTGAGGTTTAAAAAAAAAAAGGTAAAAGCTCCAACGTTGTTTGTGTTGCATAGGAGGTGTTTGTGTTGCAGAGTCCTGCCGGGGATGGACAGAATGTGTCAGGTAGAGAGGAGGGACAGGAAGGTATGAAAATTATGTGGAAAAACCAAACCCATATGGTCTCATGCTCCTGGATAGTTTAGTAATGCTGATTAAAATGACAGTTCAGAGAGTTCAAGGAAAGAGTCGAAACTGAGTTTTTGTACAATATGCATACGATGAAGACAGCAAATTCACATCTTGTGATGCTCATGGGTGCTTGCTTCTGCTCCCACTGAGAAAAGCAGTAATTTGCTTGGAGGTCAAAGCTCTGCCAGGCAGTGGGGAATGCAAATTTAGGTAGCTGCTACAGCAAGGCATAATCAACTCAATTCAGCTTGAACTTAATGAAGTTGCTACAGCAACCTGAGACGGTTACTTTGTGGTCTGGTAACGGCCAAGTTGTTTCGGAGATGTGGAGAAACAGGAGAGCTGCTGGGAAGATGCCATTTCCCAGCCTTGTGGGAGCCAGCAGCTCAGCCCCAAGCAGCTACTTGCTCACTCTCTGCAGTGAGCTAGAGGAGAGATTGGACAGGTAAAAGTGAGAAAACTCATGGGCTCAAATAAAGTCAGTTTAATATGTAAAGCAAAAGCAAATCATTAGGAATCCATTCACTATCTCCTACTGGCAGACAAGTGTTCAGCCATGTAATGGTGACTTAGGAAGACACACACCATAACCCTGAATATCCCTTTCTTCCTCTTTCTTTCCCAGCTTTTCTTGCTGAGCAAGACATCATATTCTATGGTCATCTGGAGTCACCTGTTCAGTCTGTGTGCCCTCCCAGCTTCTTGTGCACCCCCAGTCTACCCACTAGTGGGGCAGCAGGAAAAAAAGAAAAGTGTGTGCACTGTTCAGCAAGAATTAGAGACACTCTGTGTTATCAATTTTGTTTTGCTCACAAAATCAAAGCATAATAGCACATGAGCTAAAATTCACAGCCAAAATCTACACCCAGGCACTGGTGATACTGCCTGGGCAGGGACTGGATGCAGTGCCTCAAAGTGATTCTCCCAAAAACAATGTTCAAGGATTAACCCAGGTGTTCACTTTTCCAATGGATGTGCAGTGAACTTTAATGGAAAAAAAAAAAAAACCCAAACCAAACAAAACATAACAAATTAAAGTAAAGCATGGCTTTGAGTTAGAAAAAAACTTGAATATTCTTTTTAATTTAGTATTCTATTTCCCCCTCTGTATATTCTCCTTTGGTAATAATAGAGCAAAATCAACTATTCACATAGATTTACTGAAAATCAACAGTCCAGAGGCAGAAGATCTGAAGATCTCAGTCAATATTCATTGCAGAAAGCAAAAAAACCCAAATATTTTGCAGTTCAGCATGTGTGTGAGAGGTAGATTTTCAACAGCACTTTTTGGATCACACACCTAAACGTTCTTAAAGAACAGACCCTCCTAATTGCAGTGTATTTGCTCTGTAGGTTGACATCTTTGTGCCCAGCTGCTGGCTAATCATCTTCCCTTGTAAATATATTGACAGTGAATTCAAGGCCATTATGACTCACAATTAATATTTATAAATCCCTCTTTATCTGTCCACCTCCTTCTCCTTCGCTCTATCATCACCAGCCTGTCTGCTCCCTGCATAGCATGTTGTGGTAGGATATGATTTGCTTTGGGAAAACCTGGCTGCTTCGGCTTTTGCAGAGTCTCTACAGCCTTTTTTGTTGCTTTAAAAGTGTGGTAAAACACTGCATTGGCCCATCTAAGTTTCTATTTTCCCAAAGGAAAATTCAATTGCCTTTAACATATTTCCAAAACAAATGGAAACCTGTACTGCGTACCCTGTATAAGCCTCCTCTGAGAACTTTCCTTGACTTTCCTTTTCACTTGCTGCTGAAATGACAGCAAAATCTCCTGGCCAGACCTCGCCTTTTATCAGAGGCAAAATTAACTTGTCCCTCATGTGTTTTGGATTCCAGTCTAAATCTGGACACTGGGAGTTTTTCTAGCTGATCTTGACCTTGAAACAGGACATGTGGGTGCAGCTGAGCACACCTGGCCGTAGGATCTGTGCAGCTGAAAGACCAGCAGGAGCAAAAGTGTTAACCAAGTCCACCCACAATATCTTTTACTTCCCTTTATCTCACCCAGCAAGCTGTCATTTCTTTTGCCTAAGAGATTTTCCTGCTCTGGTTTGTATCCTGATAAAATCCAGCTCAGAGATTTGAAAGCCTTTTTGGGTGTTTTTGGGGTGTATTCCATTTGATTGTGAGATGTGGGTGTTCTGACTTCACCCCTGTCCGGGGCTCCTGTCGCAGTCAAACGTTTGGCACAGGCTGCATTTACAAGGCCTGTCACACCCATGCTGCTCTTGGGTAGTCATGATAGTGGCTGCCACCTAGATGATGTGCTCTTCTGAATAATGCATTGAAACAGGGAGATGGGCAGCAAAGACCACACAGGGTGCAAGCGAGGTGAGGTTCACATCCATGTGCAGTTGTGAGCTCTGCTTAGCAATATCCATGCTCCCTGACTGCCTGCTCGAAGTTGCAACCTGATGCTCTTATTCCCTTCATCTGACCCCTTTTTCTGTGCTCTCCTATGACCCATAATTGATCTGAAAAAAAAAAAAAAGAGATGCTTTTGTCCTGCAGTCTTTTTTCTCCTCCTCCTCGAATTCCTGCTGCAATTTGGGACTCTGACCCTTTCTGCAATGATAGCTGGTGATCTCAGAAGCAGAGGACTGTGACCTTTAAGTGTGAACAAGTCAGAGGAGGAGATAAGTTATAAGAAAGTTCCTGCTTGCAACAATTCAGTGACAAGGTGTTTTGAGGGGTGAAATAGCTGCAGATATATAGGCTGTGGTTTGGAGGATGAGAGGGCACACTAAACAATCTCCAATTAAAACAGTAAATGAAAAAGCAGCTGTATACAGCATGCATGACTGCTACAGTGTTATTTTTGTTACCCAAGCCCTGTGCTCTCCCAGTGGACACAGGGACACACAGGGCTGAAACAAGACTTTTAAGTTAGAGGCTATGGGGACACTGTAATGTCTGAAAGTCCTGGGCAGTCAAAGAGTGAAAATACAGCCAGGGAAGGAGAGAGGTTAGAATGCTTGTAGTAGTAGTAGTAGTAGTAGCAGTAGTAGTAGTAATAGTAGTAGTAATAATAATAATAATAAATAATCTATGAGATTGAACAAATTTTTTTCATTGCATGCATTTTTCCTGCACTAAAAGCAAAGCACTGTATTACTCTAAACTTCACTAATGCTGAAGGTATTTGTGGACCTGCACATGATCAGGTCTCTGCTGAGCCAGAAGACTAAGACAATCCTGTGGATAACTTTGGATTTAGAACTGTATCAGCTTGTCTTTTTTTTTTTTTTTTTTTTTTTTTGCTATATACCCTACCCATACTGCAAAGCCAGTTTCTTCTTCATACTGGCACCTGGATCAAAGGCAGAGGTGATGTTTCAAATTTATAATGACTTGGCTGAAAGCAAGATCAGAGTCATCTTATGACTACATTTTAGACATGCAGAAAGGAAGAACTGTAGCTGAAGGACAAAAGAGGGAGATGGTAGCTGGCAATCTCAAGTTTTGGAAGATATTTTAGAAGGAATGGAGTCAGGCAGATCAGTAAAAAAAAAATTAATGTCCTCATCTCAAGTATGAAGAATAAACCTTGATATAATTATAAAACCTAAAGCAGGAAGATCCTCTTGTATTCAGGTAAAGAAATAGAATGCAGAAGATCAGTCTTCAGCTCCTGTCTTTGGCCAGGTCCTAGTGGGTGCTCTTGAGGTTTTGCATTGCAAATATATGTTAAGACTGTTCTCCTCTAGTCATCTACAGAGTGTGAATGGGAGAAACCTTAACACAGGTTGGCTCTAAATCTGGGATTCTCTCTACAGCTGCAAGAGATCTTGTTTCTGCACCCATGACCTTGACATGGAGGGAACAGCATCTCCCAGGACTGCAGAGGTAAAACAATGTTGTCTGAAAAATGCTTGGATAACGCTTTGTGGCTAAACCCCTTTGCAGAATGCCTTACAGAGAAAATAGAGAAGAAGCACTAAAAACATAGCTGGTGTTACACTGCCTGCCCATGTGAAGGAGGCCCATTACATGGCTGGCTGAGCATCATCACAGAGGAGGTTTGCCTCAAGGAGTCAGAGATTATTCCCAATGTTGTGTCTTGGGCTCTCTCCTGATGTGTTAAATGTAGAGCTGCTGTCTTGAGATACAAGCAGGGAATTGCTCATTTTGGGGAAAGCAATGTTGTATAACAGGAAACATAAAAGTGCCCATACCAAGCTGAGCCAGAGATCTGTCTTGCCCAGTGTGCCACCTTTGCTCACAAGCAGGAGCAGGGTGAGCAGATAGAAATAGTGGTCTGTGGCACCCCAGCAATGTCTCTGTGCTTGGCAGTCCCTGGAGAACTTCTCATTCATCACTTTGCACTGTTGCTGTTTGAACCCATGTAGCAAAATGTACCATCCACAGCATCCCACTGTCCAGGCTCTAAAGCTGTAGCACAGGGAAGCTGCAGAGTATCTCCTTTCTTTTCTTTCTCACCTGCTGCTTGCTTGTTTATTTCACACCTTTCTAGTTCTTGGATCACAGAGGGCAGAATCATAGACTCATAGTATTGTTAGGGTTGGAAGGGACCTCAAGGATCATCTAGCTTCAACCCCCCTGCCATGGGCAGGGACACCTCACACTACAGCAGGTTGCTCAGAGCCACATCCAGCCTGGCCTGTAACACTTCCAGGAATGAGGCTTCTACCACATCCCTGGGCAACCTGTTCCAGTCTCTCACCACCCTCGTGGTGAAGAACTTCTTCCTAACATCCAATCTTAATCTACTGACTTCTATATTTGCTCCATTCCCCCTAGTCTTATCACTACCTGACACCCTAAAAAGTCCCTCCCCAACTTTTTGTAGCCCCCTGAAGATACTGGAAGGCCACAATAAGGTCCCCTTGGAGCCTTCTCTTCTCCACACTGAACAGCCCCAACTCTTTCAGTCTCTCCTCATAGAGGAGGTGCTCCAGCCCTCTGATTATCCTTGTGGCCCTTCTCTGGACACCTTCCAGCATGTCCGTATCCTTCCTGTAACAGGGGCTCCAGTCTCTGCAAGGTTTCTGTAGTGCTACTAGTGTCTTGAATTCAAACTCCAGGGCAGCCCCGGTGCCAAGCATGTTTCACCACCCTGCATATCATGCAGGATTAAAAAGCATCAACTTCTTGTAGAAAATACTTTCCCTTCTTTTAGGACATGGTTCCCAGAAACCTCCCAGACTGTCAGCAGTTGATAGTTGGAGCAGCAGCCAGTCTGATTTCTTTGAGTTTTCACAAGCTCTCAGAAAGATTATAAAATATTCAAGTTAGGTAAATAAATCTCTAATAATAAATAATTCTCTCTAGGTTGCTTGATCTTTACTGGGTGGTGAAAATACTCTAAATTTATGCCTCTACAGCATCTTTCACACACAAATACCAGAAATGCTTTATAAACATAAACTAATTAAGCCATTAAACCACACAACATCTTACTGAGTATGTAAGGATTTACAGGGATGCATAGAGTAAGAAGATTATGTTTTCACTCTTAGTAGGTTGTTGGGGGGGGGGGTTGGATGAAAAATGGAGAAATAAATCCAGATTTTTTTTTCTCTATAAACACCTTAAACCTCTAATAAGTTAGGATAATGTCAGCAAATCAGACATGGGCAGGCTGTGAGTGGGTGTTCTTAGGAGCATAGCAGTGTACATCATTCTGGGATGTTGCTCTGTGTTCCCCCCATCTTATACATCCATGAAAAATAAGCACAGCTCAGTGTCACTCCCTTCAGCAACTTTAAAATAGCCCCTACCCATTGGCACTTCAAAGTTGAAGAATGCAGATGCCCACACCAAAAGCCTCTGGCATCTTTCCCACATCCATCACATTAAACACATCTGTGCTGGAGCAATATCTATGCTCACAAACTATATTCACACATAAGGTAGGTCCAACATCCTGGAAAACAGAAGGGAGGGTTGGGGTTGTCACCTCCTGCCCACTGGCTAGAGGATGATGAGAAGCACCCTGGATCCCAGGAGGAGACAAATCCCACACTTTTCACAGGATGCCACAAGAGCGGCAGTGTCTGGTATCAACAGCCACCACCACGTCAGCAGACCCAACTCAACAGCTTGCTCAAAGCTTTTTGGGTTCTCAGCCACTTTGGTATCACCCTGAGGCACGAAAGCTGTTTGGTATCACATCTGCCTGTCATCTGGTCTGAACCAGGGTGTCAGGGCTGATGGCCGGGGAACTTTGGAAAGTTTTTCAGTTTGCAGATAAAGAGCAGCAAGCAGGCTCAGGACAACACATTCTGGAGCTCCAATCTTATCAGGACACTTAGGACGCAGTCCCTATACACGTTTCAGGCCAGACAGCCAGAACACACAAACAGCTATGAAGACCTTGTTGACAGCTGCAGGTTTTGCTTGCTCCTTTCTTTCAATTTCTCTCTCCATTTTTTTTTTTTTTTTTTTTTTTTGCCATCCTGATATATCAGGGAATGCTCTGCAGGGCTGGCAGGAGAGTGTTGATTAACACCAGCTTTGCAGAGATTGATACAAAACCTAATAGCCCCAAGTGCCTTTACAGTTAACATGCTCACCATGTTGTCTCATGGGGATGGTGGTAGAGAAAAGCAAGCCAAGGCATCCGTTCAGATGCAGTGAGGGAGTGTGAGAGAGTTTAGAGTCCTGTGTTCCTGGCACACAACTCAAAGAAGCTTTGCACAGCTGAGGGGATAGCTCATCCCCCTCCATAACAACCTCAGAGGAGGTGGGAGTGAGGTGAGGGTTGGTCTCGAGTGACAGGACAAGAGGAAATGACCTCAAGTTGTTCAGGTTCAGGTTGGATATTAGGAAAATTTTCATCACAGAAAGGGTTGCCAGGCACTGGAACAGGCTGCCCAGGAAGATGGTGGAGTCACCATCCCTGGAGGTATTTGACAGACACATGGGTGTAGTGCTGAGTGACAAGGTTTAGTTGGTAGTAGCTTAGCAATAGTGGCAGGATTGTGAGCTCTAGGTGAGGGGTTGGGCACGATGATCTCAAAGGTCTCCTCTAAACTCAAAGTTCTGTGATGCTGTGATTCTGTGAAACTGTGATTCTATGATACAGGAAAAGAGTTTGCTGCATTGCTGGTGTGAAGCCACCATTCACCCTGCACTGCCCAGGCAAGGGTGAGCCAGGCTGGCAGTGTAAGCATGGGCACAGTGCTTCTGTTGTGCTTTGGCTCAGCTTTGTCAAAGCAGGCTCAGATCTACCTGCAATGTATATTCTAAATTCATCCCCAGTCCTTGCTTTGCATTCAGGAGTGGTTGTTTATGTAATTTGTAAAAACTCATCCCACTGCTGTGACTCTGAGAGCTCAAAAGAACCAGAAATAAGCTCTTTTTAAGTAAGAATAAACTCTTTCAACAAGACCAAGTTTCTTTTCATGGCTTTTGTTTAAGTGAGGTCAGGGAGTTATAAACGGAAATATGTGCCTTACAATTTGGGATTAGAAAAATCAGTGTATTTCACACCTACGTGTATGTTGGTGCCTACAAAACCTCCACCTCCTTCCTGTCTCTGCCTGGAGACTTCCCTGCTGCTCAGTTCCTGCTAGCAGAGCTCTGTGATCTTCCTCCATCAAAACAAGCTCCCCCGCTAGATTCATTACAGCCAAAGGATGTGATGGAAGTGAGCCCACACAACAGCTCCAGCCTCCTGTTAAAATCAGATGTGAACTTCAGGTGAACTCCCACATACAGTGAGAGAGATGATGGCTGATCTCAGACTCTCCTTTCCTACACTCTCTTCTGCAGCAGCCATGTCTATTTACATGCTCCCATCTCCTCTTCCCTGATGCTTTAGGATGGAGTTGTGGCCAAGATAAGGTTGAGCAAGATACATGATCTAGGCATAGCAGGGGGATTGGACTAGATGATCTCCAGAGGGCTGTCCCAACCCCTACCATTCTATGGTTGTACCATTCTATGATTCTGTGATTTAGAGAGATTGCCAAAAAAGGGGCAAAAAATACAGCCAAAGCCTACTGCAAGCAGAAGAGACAAGATTCCAAGGATAAAGGCTGCATCTCCCCATTGCTCCTCGTGCCTTCCATGCACTGTTCCCCCTAAAGATAAACAGAAGGTTTTAGTGCATCTTTGTAACTTTGGTGTTGCAAACACTTTTCCTGGTCCTGCTTTGCTGCTCTGGGTACTCAACTCTTCCTGGGACATCAGTGTGATGTGGGAATGGGTCAGCTGTTGAATGAAAGCTGAAAATCAAATAAAGAGCCCTCAGAGATAAAATGCTGGGTTTTAAGGTGATATTTGTGTTATTCTATTTTGAGTTGGATTGAAGCATGTCAGCACAGTAACCCTCCAGCAGTACTCTACTATTTCTGGATATTTAAGATGTTGCTAGGGGTGCATCTTTGTAACCAGGAAACCTGGCCTAAAAGCCCAGGGATTTTTATTGGCAGCTTTTCACTTAGCTATGATTTCATTATTTTTAAATTGATTACTTACATTAAGGCATTCTAAAATTTCCAGGTCCTAATGAAAGCAACCTTCTTCCCTACCAGCCTTTACAAGCTAAGAATCAGATTCTACTAAAACCTGTTCCTTAGTGCCTAACAAGAACAAATATGGGTAGAAAAGGATGTAACATACCTTTTTCCTGCACTTGCCTGTTGCCCTCCCAGCATATGTCCATGAGCCTATCCTGGAAACCTATATTGTCATCTCACATAAATCACAGTCTCACAGTATATCAGAGGTTGGAAGGGACCTCAAGAGATCATCAGGTCCAACCCCCCTGCCAGAGCAGGATCACTTAGGATAGTCTACACGGGAACACATCCAGGTGGGTTTTGAAAGTCTCCAGAGAAGGAGACTCCACAATCCCCCTGGGCAGCCTGTTCCAGTGCTCTGTCACCCTCACTGTAAAAAAGTTTCTCCTCATGTTGAGCTGAAATCTTCTATATTCAAGTTTGAATCCATTGTTCCTTGTCTTATCACTGTGAATCACCCCAAAGAGCCTGGCCCCCTCCACTTGGCACACACCCCTCAGCTATTGATAGACATTGATCAGATCCTCTCTCAGTCTTCTCTTCTCCAGACTAAACAGCCCCAGGGCTCTCAGTTTCTCTTCATAGGGGAGGTGCTCAACTTAACTCTCCTAATCATCCTCACGGCTCTCCATTCTCTTCTGATTTATTTTTAACCCTTCTGTCTCCTGCTTCTTCATACTTCACTCTCCACCACCTACCGTCTCACCTTTCTTTCCTGTTAGGGGTTTGCAGAAATCAATACATGACAGGAAGTCTTCAAAGGCATACGAACTCTCTCCAAGGCCACGTCCTGGTGTCTTACGGTCTGCAGCCTCCTCCCAGGGCTATGGGATGTTACTGTCAGGTGTTGGATGGATCAAGGGCTGCCAGTTTGCTTTCATCACCAGGGAGACAGATTGCACTAATAGTGGCCTCTTCAGAGTATTTTATTTTTCTTAATTTTCATCTTTATCACACCAAAGATCTTAAACCAGGAGAAGAGTGCAGAACACCCACAGTGAGACTTCTTTATAAGGTCACTTGACATGTTCATTCCAAGTTTCCAGGATCATCTGGCAGGAGAACACACTTCAGATGAACATCTGCCTGAGGCTTATCTGGGGTCAGATTATGTTCATGGAGGGCAAGCAAAAAACACAGGGATTTAAAACTTTTCCTTCTGTTAAAAATTAGTTTCAACTTTACCTAACACGAAAAAGCAGAATGACAAACTTAATTCAACAGTCAGTTAAGTTGTTTTAAAAATTTCTTCCTGGAGTATGAGCTGACCTTTTCCTGAAGAACAAAATGCCAGTGGCTTCTGTCAGAGGCACTCTTGAAAGTGGCAGTTAGGTGTTTCTGTGCCATCTCTCCCCACGGCTCCTATAGGAGCTGATTTTCTCAAGGTCTGACTGTATTTACCCTTACTACATCCCAGAAGGAAGCAGAGATGCAATCATTCCTACTTTACCTTTTGGGAAGAGAGACCTACAAGAATAAACCTTGAACTTTGAAGCCATTATGGAGCAGTTTATCTGAGGGCATGAACCCAGGCATGGAGTAGACAAGTGGAGACCCTCATGTCTTTGGACAAGAACACATGGACAAGGTGGTCATAGGGTGGCTGTGGTGAATTATCATGCCAAGGACACACGGACACAGAGTCTGTGACTCTGTCTGTGACTGCTCTAACAGCACAATGGGGTGGACAGAGGCAGGATGAGACTCTTCAGTCAAGGGACCTCAGCTGAACTATTGCTCTAGGTTGTCTTTAAGTTAATGGAGAGAAATAGGTGCCTCTACAGAATGATTCATCTTCTCCTAATATGGCTGTCTCTGGGGAATTGCTCTCTGAAATTGCCTGTTTCTATTGACTCCCACTGGAGTAGAGGGTTTCTATCTCAGACTAAGACATCAGTTTTAGGTGAGAAACTCAGAACTGGATTCTGCCCAGCTCCGCCTGACCCCTGGAGTAACTTCTCCTGTGACTTTGTGTTCCCCAGGGCACATTGCCCCAGTATCTCGAAACAGCTGGTAAACTCTGAGTGCTCTAAATCCCACTGCTGTGGCTAACACAAATCCTGCTCCACAGGGCAGACAGCAAGCAGGTCCACAAAGGGTTTACTTGCCATCCAGAGGGTTTGCTCCAACCATTAGACCTTGTTTCTAAGCAATCTGGCAGAATCAGAGGCAAAACTGCTCCATATAAAATATTTCACAAGCACGTAAAAGATTTTACAAGGTTTACATTTACAAGCATCTCAGTCATGAGTAAACCACAGAAGAGGAGACTACTTTGCAGTGACATAATCCATGGACAGAATAACAGTGAGCACTCAGCTCTTCAGCTTCCTAAACAGAAGGAAAGAGAAACACAACCCATGCCTAAATTTTCCAGTTCCCTTAAAGTTTAGGTTCTCCATAATTAAATTTCGTGAAGACAGTTCAGTGTTTTCCAGCAGGAGTTGTAACAAGGAGGCAAAAAATTCCATCTTACAAACACTGGTGAAAACTTCTACTGCAGAATGAAGAAAAAAAGAAAAAAGTTAAAAAAAAAAGTGCCAGACTTCATCAGCACAGTTCAACTCCCAGTTCTGCCTCTAAGAACAAGCATTACATGCAGAAATTATTTCATCCCTCTCCCTGTATTTAGTATATGTACATAATATATATCTATATATCTATATCTATATCTATATCTATCTATCTATATATATAAGTTATGTATATACATATGGCATACACTTCTGGCCCCTCAGTTTTACACTTCTGGCCCCTCAGTTTAAGAAAGATACTGAGTTGCTCAAAGGTGTCCAGAGAAGGGCAACAGGGATAGTGAGGGATCTGGAGCACAGCCCTATGAGGAGAGGCTGAGGGAGCTGGGACTGTTTAGCCTGGAGAAGAGAAGGCTCAAGGGAGAACTCATTGCTGTCTACAACTACCTGAAGGGAGGTTGTAGCCAGGTGGGGGTTGGTCTCTTCTCCCAGGCAACCAGCACCAGAACAAGAGGACACAGTCTCAAGCTGTGCCAGGGGAGGTTTAGGCTGGATGATGGGAAGAAATTCTTCGCAGAAAGGGTGATTGGCCATTGGAATGAGCTGCCCAGGGAGATGGTGGAGTCACCATCCCTGGAAGTGTTTAAAATAAGACTGGAAGAGGTACTTAGTGCCATGGTTTAATTGATTAGATGGTGTTGGGTGATAGGTTGGACTTCAGTGATCTCAAAAGTCTTTTCCAACCTGGTTGATTCTGTGTGATTCTGTGTGATATAGCAGTTCTGTGTATCACAGACACAGTCAAAGCAAGACTTGACCTCACTCAGCATGCCTTTACTTGCATAATTGGCCCCTCCCTCAATAAATAACACCTGGCACCATTTTTTGGGTGCACAGCTGTGTGCAGCTGCTGCAAGGAGCACCAGCTCTTGGCTGCCTGCATCTGCAAGCAAGATGTCACGGGTGCCCCTAAAGATGAGCTTCCAGGTCACTGTGTGGAAGCCATGCTCTGCAGAGAACATTGTCCAGGCACTGAGAGAATTTGAGGCTGGCTCATTCCTCTTCCTTCATGGCTGGATAGCGCAGTGCAGCTGGAAGCTGGGGATACATCCCCAAGGTTACAGTGAGGAGGATGAGAAGAGCTGTCAGGCCTTGCAGGAAAGAACTGTCCCTTGACAGCCATCACCTAGCTAGACAAAATGCACAGCGAGGTATCATGCCCCCATCATTTTGTTAGCCAGCAGGAGCTTGTCATGCTTGCTCACGCTAATTAGGATCTAATAATTATGAATTCTGTGAGAGGCAATTCTCAGCTCCTGTGAGGTTGTCCATATTCTGGGCGCCCTATCTTATATTCAAGCATTTAAGTGGTGTTGTGGAGACAGGATATGGAGAGAGGGACCCAAGATGTCACAGCTTGTTATCTACTTTTCTATTACCTCCATGAAAAAGGCTATTGTGATATTCTGAAACAGCAGCTCCTTTGAAAACATGTTACTGTCCAAGTAGTATTATTCTACAGTGCCCCTTTCCTGTGTTATCACCTCTGATCTCTTAACAATTGTTTTATTTTTATCAGGAAAGTAGTCATACAGTTGAAATGAGCCAGCCAGAACCCCCTCTCTGAGGTGATAGTCCAAATACTAGAATAAACAACCACTGGCCCTGAGAGAAATGGCATGAATGGGATGGGATGTCCTTTACCTTTTTTTTTTTTTTCTGTGGGGTAGGTGGTAGATTTCCAGATGGAGAGAGCCTGACTCCCACCTGGCATGCATGCAGTGAATATTCTCACACTGAGTGGCTGAACAAATTCTTCATGTCTACTAGGCAGGACACCTTTCCTAGCCCCATGACCTTTGATTCTGCTAAATGCAACAAATATGTGTCAATGGCTTTTGGAGAGGTAAAACTCCAGAGTAATCCTGTACTGACACTGAAATAATTCCAGTGCATGAAAAGCCACAGCAGCTGTGGCTGATTCCACATCCAGAAGCAATGCGGCTTGCCTGTTGCCAGCGATCCTTAATCCTCTTTGAACTCCTGACTTCACATAGCGAATGGTTGCTCCATGGAGTAATATCTGTGCATTATTGCCCATTCACTGTTAGGATTTTACAAAGTGATACAAAGCCGGGGAAATGTGTTCTCAGGAGCCACAGGCACAAAGGTTACCGAATGCAAATCATGTTTGCATTGGCAGCAGAATGTGATGTGTTTGTAAAATCAGGAGAAGGCTATCAAGTGTTAAAAAGGGGGAAAAAATCCCTCTGCATCCTGTGAAAACACTGGCAGCCCAAGGGCAGAGAGTGCCCGCGGGTGTGGTAATTCAGTACGGGCACCACTTACTAAACAAGGTAATCATTTCAGCCGCCAAATAAAGGGATAAAACTAGTTCAGCCGGCTAACTGGAGTCTCTCTTAATCTGGGGAGAAGTCATAGAAGACTTTAGTTCTCTGTGAGTCACGGATGAAGGAGCACACTCTGTTAGAGCTTTCTCTTCAAATTCCCTATTTTACAATAGTATGTGTTTTCCTTAAAGCCTGTGCTTTGGCAGTCTAGTGATGAGGTGTTTGAATCACTTTTTTTTTTTTTTTTTGAAAGAAAAGATTTTAAAAGGTAAGGGGTTTCGTCTTGGAGTGGAGAAAAAACCTGTCACGTTGCAGCCTGAAAATCTGACCTGCAAGTGCTGAAAAGTCAGAAGCAGAAAGGAGAAAAATGGAGGCTGAACTCTTTCTAGATTTTTTAAAATGCTGTATCCTTCTCACACCTTCTATTGGAGTTAAAAAAAAAAAGGGGGGGGGGGGGGGGAAGAGATAAAAGGGTAAGCAGTCACCATCTAGGATCATGGAAGTTCGTGATCCCAGCAGCTAATGGGATTGTGCTCCCATGGGGATGGACGCTGCCTCAGACTGGAGTCACTCACTGCTGGGCAAAAGGGTGTTCTGCAAGTAACTATTATACAGAGGTTAAGAATTAATTTTTTTTTCAGAAGCAATTTGCTACCTTTGGTGTGGGGTTTTTTGTTTGTTTTTGTTTGGGGTTTTTTTGTGTTTGGTTTTTCTTTTTTTTTTTTTTTTTTTGCTTTGGTTTGGGTTTTTTTGTGTGTGTGTGTTTATTTTTGAGGGGTTTCATTTTTTAAACTGTGCACTTTTTTTGTTTGTTTCTTGTTTTGTTTTGAGGGGGTTTTGTTTGGTTGTGTTTTATGTTTGGTTGGTTGGATTTTTTTGTTTGGTTGGTTGGATTTTTTGTTAGAGTTTTCTCTCTTTTTTTTTTTTTATAAAAAAGATTTGGTTTCCCCACAAGATGGAGATTTGTTAATCACAAGCAAACATTTTTTACAACAGATGGCTCCACTGCAGAGTCAATTTCTTGGTGAAAAGGGATTTTGTCAGAGGAAAGTGCTCGGCTCTGCTTTCCCCCAATCTCCCTCTTTTCCACATGGGCACTGGCACTAGGGTTGTGTGGTCAGTACAATATCAGCTAGAGGAGCCATATCCCAAGGTGAACCTGCACTGGAGTGGGTGCAGCACTCCCTGGGCATCCTTTTGCAATGCTTGACCACTCTTTCAGTGAAGAAATTTTTCTTAATATCCAATCCATGGAACTACTGGACATAGTCCAAGGAAGGGCCATGAGAATGATTAGGGGACTGGATCATCTCTCTGGTGATGAGAGGCTGAGAGACTCTCTCTTTAGCACTGAGAGGGGATCCTGTAAATGCATTTAAATATCTATCATGAGAATGGGGCTGGGGTGGCCAGTGACAGGACAAGGGGCGACAGACACAAACCAGAACACAGGAGATTTCACTTGAAGTTAAGGAGAAAATTCTTTACTTTGAGGGTGATCGAGGACTGGACCAGAGAGGTTGTGGAGTCTCCTCTGGAGGCTTTCAAAACCTGTCTAGATGTGTTCCTGTGCAACCTGATCTAGGTCTACATGCATTAGTAGGGGAGTTGAACTTGATGATCTTCAGAGGTCCTTTCCAACTCTCACCATTCTATCATTCTAGGAAACCTCCCCTTGCACAGCTGGAGGCCATTCCCTCTCCTTCTGTCACCAGTCATTGTGTCAGTCATTGAGCATCTAAAGGCAACTATGATCCTAGCAGCAAGGAGAAGATGGTTTTCTATTGAAGTCAATTTCTGAAGTTTACAATCCATGCTGGAGCAAGAGACAAAATTAAAATGTGAATTTACTCTTTGGATACCGGGGATGTTCATTCAGCTCAGCACAAATTACATGTCAAGGAAGTGCAATAAAGGAGTACAAAGCCAGAAGAAGAGAAACTGTAACTTGCTAACATCATTAATCACCATCAGTGTATCCTACTGGTGTCCTTGCAGAGCAGGTCACATACAGAGTGGAAGAGATTTCTTCAACTAATGAAAAAGATGATTAAAAAAAAGAAAAGATGCTGGAAGTGCCAGGGCAAAGGGAATTTGAGGCTGTCTCATGCTGTGATACATCCTAGGAATGCTCATGTTTGTGAAACTGGCAGGTGGTTTTCTGTCCTCTTAAGAGTATATTTATGTCTTACCAGATAAATGGCAGGAAAAGGTATTTATGGATTACACGGAGAAGGGACTCACCTGGAAGCCATAGGCACGGACTTACTGCAAGGGTATAAGTAAAAAAGATGCATTGCAAGCTGCCAGAACTATGATTTACATCTCTGCTAAAGTATAAATCAGCATCAAACAGCATCTTCTCTGAAACAGCTCTCCCAATATTGTTAGGATCTTTTTCTAGATGGGAAAAAACATATTGCAGAAGTTGCTTAAATTATGTTTGGGTGTACCCTGTTAAATGGGTTCTCTGACAGGGCTGATACTGTAATCATGGCATGTGTTGTGCAGTAGCTCTTCCCAGTCATTCGAAATCTGCTGGGCCAGAGGGGCAGGGAGAAGCTGTCAGTGGTGGTGTGCAGCAGCATAATCCAGCTCCCTGGCTGCCAGCCAGCATGGATAATAGACATTCATTTGGTAGGTGTTCCTCTGACAGAGCCCAGAGAAACTTCCCAGAGCAGTTGTTGCATTGGAGCAGCAGTCTGTGCCACCTCCACTCTGTACAGGTATTGTCAGCCCTCTCTTGCAAAACCTTGCTGCCACCTCACTTTGGAGGACAGACCTCCAGGTGCCTCACAGTGTGCAGCAAGGCTCTCTTTTGCTCCAGTGAAGGCTTGTCTTTCTTGCATCTACTCAAGTGACTCTTGCCTGAAGATGTGGACTCCACCCATACATGAGTTTCCCTGGTTCTGTGAATTTATTGCTTGAATTGGTTGCACACCAAAACCCATTCCTTCCACTAGCATGCATTGGTGTAAAAGGACCAAAATCTGTGAATTTCAACAGGAAACTTTAGCTGATAGTAGGCAGCAGGACATCTCTCAAGGATTGCTCCTGCACAGGGCAAAAGCCCTCTTCCACACGATCTTCTGGGAGCACCAAATCACACCAAGCTTATCTCCAAGGTGCCAGCAGGTCCCTCCTTCTCTCAGAAGCCTGAGGGTCAGATGTCAACAGTTGTGGCTCTCACGGTATTGCAGAACTGCCTGTGATAAGGGCAATGCTCACATGTACATGGGGAAGAGCTGCAGTGAAGGCCAAACTGAAGTTTAGCCAGGGTATAACCCAAGAGCTGATGGCCACCTCAAAACTCAGTGCCTTCTGCTCAGATCAGGGCATGCACCCTTCACTTTGCCTTTTCCATAGCAGCAGGTTCCCAAACCCTACATTTGGTGTCCTCAAGACACACTTGAGGAAACCCAATGCAAGTGTTCTTGGGTTGGCTCTGTGTGTATGAGAGCAACTGTGCTGATAACAACTAATGAGTTTGCAGAGTGTCTCCAGCATGATAGCAGCAGCTGCAGCTGGCCCCTGGGACGTTCCCCAGCCACAAAGTGAGTCAGCAGAATTGTTAATCCTGGAGCATTAGTGATCTGAGGAGGAAACTATGGAAGAGACACAGGTTGGTGCTTGGCCAGGATTATGGGGGGTTGTATCCTGTTCACACACTCAGCATAAAACTCAAATACAGGAGCCATGGAGGCTCTGCATGTGACAAGCTTGGGAGGAGTGACTACAAACACTACACTTGCTGTTTTCTCAAGCTTCTGGCAGGTTTAAGAGAGGGTTTTGTGAGTAAAAGACTCATCCAGGGAGATGAGTTATCTACAGAGTGCCCAGACGTGCCCAGCCCCACAGCCTAGAGAAGGTGGACAGGGATCATGATTGAAGTCTTGGATGCAGGTCTTTGTGACACCTTCTGCTGCTCCCAGAAATACCTGCAGTTTCAAAAACACCTAAAATACCAACATTGCAATTCTCAACCTCTCCTCTAACATCCAGGGCTCTGTTTCTGCATGTCAGTGAGTGCCTTAGACACTGCTGTAGGTTTTTAATTCTTATTCTTAAACACATTTTCCCTTCAGGGAGCTGCTGCACACAGAAATGTCAGAACAGGCTCTCTTTACCCACAGGTCATATTAATGAGCATCAGTGAAACATCCTCATATCTGAGCACCCCTGAGAAGGTAATTTGCCCTGTTAAGTAATATCATGCTCCTCAGCAGAGACAAATGAGGGCCAGGCCAGCACATAACATTCAAATGAATCGCTTCAGCTGATCTTTGGGACACCCCTAACAGCCCATGGAGAAAAGCTCTGTGATGCATGCTTCAAAGATGCTGCAATCCAAAATATTCCCAGAGTACTTGTTAGGCAAACCACAACTCTTTAGGGGATGTCTTCATGGTATGACTTTACCATATCTTTCACTTTCACCAGGTGTGAGATCTATATGACCATTTATATTCTGAAAAGCCTCAATTACTTCAAATCCTAGGGTGCTGCAGAAAATGGTGGCTCTTTTTTTCTTTTTTTTCTTTACTATAGCTAATTAAACCTTACTTTGTTCAAAGCATTTCAAAGAAAGAACAGCTGGAAGAAAACAAGCCCTCAAACTCCAAGAAATGAAGAAAGGATTGCTTTTTGCTTTTACAGAGACATCTAAATTGCACACACTTCAAAAAACAGAGCATTGGGATCAGCTCAAAGGAGTCATTTAAATAAGGATCTCTTCTTCTGTGGTTGCCACAAATATGGTACTGCTACTGGACAGTGTTGCAATCCCCTTTCCCCACCCCTTCCTCAATATAAACAACTTTTTAAAATCCAAGTAAGTCTTTGGAAGAGTCAGAGAAAAATTGTAGCCACCTTACATTGAAAGGTGCTCTACAAGCCAAGTGGAATGTGTCACATTTGGGTCTGTATTTGCTTCTGAGATCCTTACTCATTTCTGCCTTATGGTAATCTGGGGATGCTGTTCTGACCAGGTGCATCTGCTGAGAGGAAACAAATGGGAAGGCATTCCAGCACAGTGCTTTAAGGTTACCTCTCTGTCTTGATACGTAAAAGGCAATAGCACTATTTTCAGGCAGTTCTTGCATTTTTTAAAACTCTGATGATGTGAACATCAAGCTGGAGATGGATTAAACACAGGCTTTTGTTTGTAGAAAGGATCTTCCATCCTCACAAGACCCTGAGCCTTTCCATAGTTGTGTCCCACAGCTGACTCATTGCCATGGGTAAGGAGCAGGGAATATATGTTCAGTCACACAGCCCAGCTTGATTTAATTAGTGGCATTTTTAATTAAGCTTTACCACTAAAGTTGTATCAGGAGCCCACTTATATAAAACCCCCAAACGTTTAATGAAGACTTCCTTGGCATTAAAGAAGAAAGATGTGACTTCAGCTTAATTACTTAGACTAACAGAGGTAGAACTTGAATATATCTGAGAATTGATTGCAAGCTGTGTTCATCATTCAACCACCAAATTAAGGCTGCAAACAAAAGGATTTGCCATACACCCCATGGATGCCCTGCAGTGTTTACTGGGATGGTGGCTGTATGGTCTGATGACAGCTGAGATACAGGGTTTGGGACATTTTTACTGTTTATAGCAAACAATTTCTTAGACCTACAATTACACAATGTCAGAGAGGCTCTTGCTCTAAGTAGGCAGGTAATAGGATGCACAGTAGTGTTAGGTTTACTTGAAATTCTCAAATCAAGGGCCACATGTAGGATTTACCTAAATCTTGCCCAAGTAGAGCTGGACAATTAGAAACTCATGGATCTTACCATGACCAAAGTCCATTATCTGTGTTGGGAATCCTTGTTTCAGAGGGAGAGTTGTTGGTGAAGTTCTGCCTTCCTGATTTGCCTTCCAGGAAGGAGATGCTTGTGTGATTTGTGAGTCATTGCATGCTTGGAAGAAATGTCTAATTTGCCTGCTCATTGCCAGAGACATCCCAAGCTCATCATTTTCTACTAGGAAGTAGAGAGAACAGCCATTAAACCCAGCAGTGAAAGAAGAAAATCACATGCACAATTTGCTGCCTGTGCCTCTCCCCTGGGACTCTAGGGTTTAATACAATTTGGTGTATCCCAGCCGGTGGTGCTTGGCTGCTTTTAATTAAAAAAAAATTAAAGGATTTATGTTGGGATTAAATGGGATAATTATTGATTGATCTCTGCCTTCTAAATTGAAAAGCATTTGGATTAATCAGCTTTTAAGTAGGAAATCACTTGGCTCTGGACAGGAAGCCAGTCTCAGGCCCTGCACTTTGCCTCTGGTTTTATTTTGTCCTCTTCACTCAAACCCAATGGGAGATTTCTTTCTTCTCTTGTTGATTCATACTCACAGCTTAGAAGAAAACTGCTTTCATTGAGGTCACAATTGCTAAGATCACCCTACATTTGCAGGTTACCTTGATCTACCCAGAGAGAACATCTGCCAGTCTTTTTAGCATGCCTATGACCCAGCCAGGAGATCTGCCATCCTCTGAATCCCTTGTGCTGGGAACTGGACAAACCCCCTCTCAGGTAGGTCAAGTCAGTACTGAAATAGTCCACAGATGGAAAAACTCTTTGTACCAACAGTGATCTGTCTTCTGAATCCAGCAAAGCAGGTGGCCAAATAGTCAACAATCTGAAGGGACCTGTGAATAGGATCATAGAATCATTGAATCCTTTTGGTTGCAAGAGATCTTTAAGATCATCAGGTCCAACTGTTATCACAGCAGGGCTAGGCTGCCACTAAACCATGTCCCTCAGCACAACATCTACACACCTGCAGGGCTTAACAACCCTTACAGTGAAGAAATTTTCCTAACATCCAAACTAAACCTCCCCTACCACCACTTGAGGCTATTTCCTGTTGTCCTATCACTTGTTACTTGGAAGAACAGACTAACCCCCACCTTGCAACATCCTCTTTTCAGGTAGTTGTAGAGAGGGAGAAGGTGTCCCCTGAGCCTCCTTTTCTCCAGGTTAAACAACCTCAGATTCCTCAGACACTCCTTGTAAGACTTGTGCTCTAGACCATGCAACAGCTTTGTTGACCTTCTTTGGACCCTCTCCAGCACCTCAATAT
This sequence comes from Indicator indicator, assembly GCF_027791375.1. Classification (NCBI taxonomy): domain Eukaryota; kingdom Metazoa; phylum Chordata; class Aves; order Piciformes; family Indicatoridae; genus Indicator; species Indicator indicator. The sequence continues at coordinate 17,318,392 of NC_072029.1, forward strand.
CCTTCCTGGAGTGGGGGGGCCCAAAACTGCACATAGTATTTGGGGTGTGGTCACACTTCTCACCAGTGCTGAGAAAAGGGGGACAATCTCTTCTCTAGTCCTGCTGGCCACACTATTTCTGATACAAGCCAGGATGCTGCTGGGCTTAGTTCTGGGACTGTATATACCACCTCATCTATAGAAGCAGCTAGAAATTAGATTAAGCAGGTGAGGAAAGTGGTGGGACAGTGTGATCTAAAAATAAGAATGGCACACTCACAATAATAATATTCTCCAACCCCAGCTGTAGAAGAAGGCTGCTGACCTAAGCAATGCACGTTCAAGTTTCTACATTCATTCTGGAGCAGATACAGTGTAGTTGTGTGACCCTCACCTCTGCTTGGATTATTCCACTTGCATGGAAACAAAAGTTTTGTTAATTCCTAGGAAACCCTAAATGGAGAATGGAGAAATGAACAAGGAGTTTTAATGGGATTTATCAGCCTCTGCATAAAATTTTCATTTACCACGAGTCATGTTTCCAGTGTTAGAACTTAGAAACCAGATTTAACTTTAACCTTTTGTGAATGAGAACAATGTCCACATCACAGTCTTTTGTCTTCTACTTTATCTAATGTTGAGAATTTTCCTATTTTAATTTTTAAAAGTTCCTTCTTCTTCTAAAAGGAGAATTCCCATTCAAATGATTTTATTTTATTTTATTTTATTTTATTTTATTTTATTTTATTTTATTTTATTTTATTTTATTTTATTTTATTTTATTTTAAGATTCCCCATCAGAAGACAGGAGGATACCCACTCTGAGAGACTGTTTTACCAGGAAGCATTCCTGCTGAAGTACTCCAGTCATTGCAATGCCCATTCAGCACTGACTCACACATGAACCTCCCTCACATTGAATCTACCAAAGATAAGTGACCTGGGAGCATGGTGGCAGATTATCCCCTTCTGCAAATATAAGGCAATTCATACTTGAAAAGATGATTTGGGTTCTCACATAGTAGCCATCTCTATATTAATTGGAACTAAAGGACCTCATGAGAAAGGGTGGGTCCATGCATCCGTGTGTGGTCAGCACATCTCTCCACCATGTCCTTTAGCTATCCCCAGAGGTGATTTGATCACATGCAGCCATCAGGCACAAAGCTACACATGTCTCTGTGTCCCCAGACTGCAGTTCTCCCCTGGGCCTAGTGGTGCAGAGCTTGTGGATTGGGATGCAGATTCAAGGGGTCTGAAGAAGTCACTCTAGACCTGGGAGGATTTGCTTGGCCATGTTATACACCAGCTCCTTCTAGACAAACCATCTCAGATGTTTTCAATTCTTTCTGATTATCCAAGGCCTGCATAATGGTGGGGGGAAAAAAGGGAAGTTTTATTGTCTTTTCAAGAAGAGACTAAGGCACAATAAAACAAGTTGGTTGGAGAAGGTATCTGAATGAGCTTTTCTGCATAAGAATCATTAAATTAACAATGTGTTAGAGCTGGTGAGGTAAAAAAAATGAAGGCTAGACATGTTGTTTTGGATGAAGGCAAGAAAATGTAAAATTGACTCCTCTTGTCCTTTTCCTAAAGTAAACAAGTGGAGCAATACCAAGGAATGGGAATCAGAGGAGTGCAGAACCAACATGACCAATTGGTCAAGGCAAATAATCTTGCTCAAGATCTCTTCAAACTACTGCACTGATAAAACTTAAGCCCTCCCTCAGATCTGTCAGTCAAAAATAACTGTCCTTACTTATTATCTGATAACCACCTGTCTAATAATCTTCTGGGCTGACCAGAGGGAGGCAACACATTAAAGCCTTAGTCTCAGATCAGCCTCTGCATCTAAGAATAGGTCCCATGCCCCTTTAGAGGAGAATAAGAATCACTTGGATCACCAGTGCAGCTCTTCTCCATGTCCCAGACCACACATGGAAAGAAGAAGCTGAAGTACTCCTTAAAGTCATGATTAGACCTGCCCTGATACACGGGAGACTAGGACTGAGTTGCACTTTGCCAGACTATGTGTAGAATAGAATCATAGAATCAGTCAGGGTTAGAAGGGACCACAAGGATCATCCAGTTCCAACCCCCCTGCCATGGGCAGGGACACCTCACACTACATCAGGCTGGCCAGAGCCTCATCCAGCCTGGCCTTAAACACCTCCAGGGATGGGGCCTCAACCACCTCCCTGGACAACCCATTCCAGGCTCTCACCACTCTCATGGGGAAGAACTTCTTCCTTACATCCAGTCTGAATCTCCCCACTTCCAGCTTTATTCCATTCCCCCCAGTCCTATCACTACCTGATACAGCAGAGTATTTTCCTTAACAGTGTCCTAAGACGTGTATTTGGTCCTCATCCCCTGATTAACATGCGTACTGAGAGTCTGGTGTTGTCACCTCAAAATGAAGTAAGTGGCACAATCCTAGCAGTCAGTCAGAGACCTTTTTGACTTTCCTGCTTCCTGGTCTCAGCAGCCATACACGCTGGGCATCGAACGCTGGTCAAAAGCCTTCTCGCGTGCTAGCACCACTGAAGGGAGCACACAGCATGCTGGAGGTCAAGGCTGCCATTCAGCCAGGAAATGTGCAGATGGGAATCTCACAGACTGCAGCAAGAGTAAATGCTCTTGCATTTTGCTCAGCAAGAGCAAGTGCCCCAGTCCTACACCTTGGACAGAACAGCTGTACGCAGAAGACCTCCACAGACCTTTGGAGGACTTAGCAGCTGAGAGCAGCTTTGCAGAAAGGGTTCTGGTGGGTAATGAGTTGAATAGGAGTCTAAAAGCAGCCCTCATAATAATGAAGGTCTACCACATGTTAGGCTATATGAGCACAGGTGCAGCCAGAATGCCCAGGGATGTAATTGTTTCCTTCTCTTGAGCCTCATGAGGTCATATCTGGATTATTGTGTCCAGTTTTAGGCTTCCCAGTTCAAGGGAAGTATGACAAACTAGAGCTTGTCCAGTGGAGAGTCAACTTGATGGTTAAGATCCTGCAGCCTGGAGGGAAGACTAAAAGGGAACTACACTGTTATTTTCACCAACCTGATGTGGGATCAATGAGAAAATGGAACCATATACTTCTCCAAGGATGACCACAAAACCATAGAAAGCAATGACACGATTTGTGACAAAGGAAAATTCAATTAGAAATGGAACAGCCTGGAACAGGGACCCAGGGAGTCCATCCCATTCTTGCCTTTGCTGATATTCAACGTCTGAGTAGACAGAGCTCTGAACAACCTGATTTCACATCAAACACTTGAAATGAACCCTGCTTTGAGCAGGGCATTGGACCTCCAGAGGTCCTTTACAACCTGAAGAACCCCTTGATTTTATGGCACATTACTGACTTCCACTGCAGAAATCAAAGTTACAAACCACAGGTTTTATCCTAAGAGCTTCAGGCAATCTTTCAGATGCCTTCAGTCCATGCTTTTAAATACTTACATGTTAAAGCCTAGAGACCGAGAATCTGATCTGATATTCCCTGGGCAGGAATATCAGAGGAAGAGGCACACTGTGTGTGCAGGAGCTGGTATCACCAAGGAGACGCGCAGCACACTGTGGTCTGGGATTTCCCATGTGCTGAAGCCCGTGTGCTCCGTGACAGCTGAGAGGGAGCAACAAGCATCAGCAGACAAGCTGTGTCACTGTCAGTGGTAAGGCATATTTGGGCAGTAAACAACAGAAAGTCCACGTTTCTGGCTGATATTTATTGTGCATTTAGCAGGTCTTGCTTGTAGTAGGAGGACACTGTGCCTCATGCCTGAGAAGCCTCTCAGGCAGCAACTGCACTACCCCTGCAAGAGATATCCCCTTACCACCTCCTTGCAAGCAGAAATTAGGGCAGGGAGCAGCTGATGTCTTTCCTGCCCACATCACCAGGATCTGCTTAAGCAATCACCCCTGCATTTAGAGCCAGCCCCAATATGGGATGACTGAGCAAAGAAGGTAACTTTCACCCATCTCCTAGGAGCCCTGCAATGCATTTCTTTCTTCTCCTCCCCCACCACTTTTCCAGGACCTCAAACTCCCTCTGGGAACCGTCAGAGTTTTGAATGATTTATTCCAGTAATGGCTAAAGCCCTGCAGAGCCCAACCCCTTCTTCTCAGTGGCTGCTGGCTGTTTGGGACAGCGCAGGTCACCAGAGGGTGCTGCTGGGGCCCTCCTAGAGCCAGTTTAGAAGATGGAAATGAAAATCAAAGTGATCTTCTGCCCCCTGCTCCTTTTTTTCGGTGCCATGACCTGTGCATTTTCAGGCAGGTTGGCCTTTTCTGCTATGCACTCCTCATTCCTGTGAAAGCAGGCTGGGGAAAAACATCTTTCTTTGCAGTCTCAGGATTGCAGTATCCTGGAGAGATGCTGGTGTGTGTTCTCCTGAGATTTTGCTTAGGTGTATTTAAAAAAAATCACCTGGCAGCCCCTTGGTGTAGGAAGAGCAGGAGGGTTTGTAAGGCTAAGTGCTTGTCCATGGTTACACATTGCAAGGGTTTTTCAGCACCCCAGGGAGGAAAGCAGGGAATGTGCACCTGTGCACGTGTGCTGTGAACAGCACACACAGAATCACTTAAAAGCAGTAAATGCTAACACATTAGTTTCACAGAGAGGCAGGGAAGTCTGTCTGGACTTTTTGGCTTCTTGTATTTAAAGCTGCTGTTGTGACAGATTATCCCAGCAGTTTCTGAGGCATCCTTGAATTTAGCCTTCATGTTTCTCTACTGTTTGGTTTCAGCCAAGTTAATCCTGGCTGTCACTTGAGTGCAGTTAATGATGTTCCACTCAGAGATTTACAATTGTGCATAATGGGGCTCAAGTTCCTCCCTGCATTCTTCATGCTGCTTTTGGAGAGCTTCTGTCGGGTGCACAGGAGTTACCAGCTTTGAAAGGAGTGCCTGAAAATGAATTCTGCAGCCTTAAATGAGCTGCCTTATAATCCTTCTAGCTGCCTCAGATTAATACTATTTGCCAGCCACTGCCCCCTCTCTGGAAGAAAGGCACGTATTTTTAGCTTCTCAGCAAATCTGACACATTGGAGTTTCCCTTGCCTGGAATGTCACTGTCACCATTTCTAAGTGTTCTTCTTTAAACTCTTCTTAACTTTATGTAGTCCAGGACTGGGAGCTTAAGATCAGTAGTTCAAGCAGATGGTGGCAGTGGACACATATGTAATTATAATACATACAAGACTCACAGCCCCTGAGCTGGACCAGGGCAAAAAAAATACCAGCATAGGTTTGTAGAGTCACAGAAAGGCTCTTACTAAAGGTGAGCTTTGTGGTGGAGTCAACAGCTCTCCCCTGCCCATGGTTTTAATGTGCCCTGCACAGGCCACTTGTGGTTATATAATGCTGGCTCTGAAGCAGATGCTGCCATGTTCAGGCTGGAAGATTATAGCTGTCATGAAGGACTAATGGTGGCTTTCTGACAAATGCAGCCATCCCGGCAAGGCAGCCACTCTCCAGTGTCTCACTTGGTGTCTCTTCCCACAGCTGGGATGTTCTGCGCAGCTGGGATGGACACAGGGACCAGAGCAGAGGCTGAAATGGGACCCTGGGAGCAGGCAGCCTTGCAAAGCTACAACAAAACCCTAATAAATTCACAGGATCACAAGATGTTAGGGGTTGGAAGGGGCCTCCAAAGATCATTGAATCCAGCCCCCCCTGCCAGAACAGGACCACAGAATCTAGCACAGGTTGCACAGGAATGAATCCAGATGGGTCTTGAAAGTCTCCAGAGAAGGAGACTCCACAACTTCTCTGGGGAGCCTGTTCCAGTGCTCTATGACCACTTCAGCCAATGTTCTCCTGCTTGACCTATGGGATTCTGTAGGTGTACTAGAGGCTGTTACTGATGGACTGTAACAGTTGCTAGACGTGTCTTGGTCAGAGGAAGATGATATACCACGTCCAGGATGGTTAGTATGTTCCTGTGGTTAAGGTTCAGTCTGAGTGAGTATTTCTCCACATTCCTCTGATTCACCACATCGAGTGTATCGAGTGTCATTGTATTGCTCAGCACTGGGACTTGGCGTTGGCATGTGCAACACGATGCCACCACGAAAAGGAGCAGGTCCTTAACACACTGTGCTGTAACACTGAGCTATTGAAAGGCTGTGCTAACAACCCCAAATCTTCTCTGACTCTGTTTCAGAAAATCTCAGGCATCATCTTCTGGTGGCACAGGCATTTCCCCAGGCAGGCAGGAGACAGGAGGGAAGCAAATGCAAAAGTTCCAGCTGCTGTCCACAACAGCTCTGCTCCCATCCCTGCCCTTGAGAGACTTCCTGTATCTGAATGATCAACGCCAGTCCCTGCTACCCTGGAGGGGCTGCAAACACATCCTCCCAAGTGTCCTGCAGTTTGACAAAAAAGCCATTTCAGCCTGCTGACTCCCAGCACAGCCATTCAAAACCCTGGGCTGCTACATCATGTTAAAGTGATGGATGAGGAAGAGCTGTACACAGTGGATTCAAACCACTCCTTGTTAGTGCTTAAGGGTTGCTTCACATCTGGATCCCATTAAAAAAAAAAAAAAACAACAACCAAAAACAACTAACCTATCCAGTTTGGTGATCAAGTAAAACTCATCCAGGCATAATATTAAATGAGCAAGCATTTCTAGCATGACCATTACTGTCTGACTCGAGATATGTGCCACCACTAATGACTTTGTGCTACCTTTACGGAAAAAGCTAATACTGGGGATGGGATCCAACTGGATCCTTTTCCTCATGAAGTAAAATAATCAGCAGGCTGTCTCCTACTTATCCTTATTTGGTGTTTTCCAGCTTCATCTTTTCTGTTATCTGATGTCTGACAAAACAGGCCTTTTGGTACTGTTACCTGAGTCAAGCAAGGAGCTGAGAGGAGGTAGTGCTTCTGAGAGGAGTTGTGAGAGAATTCTCATCTTACCTCAGTCACTTCCTAAATCCCCACTGAGATGGGGTATTTCTAAGAAAAGCAAAAAGACATCTGAAAGTTAATGCAGGTGCCATAAATTTGCCTAATAATGTCCCCTGGGAAGTTCTACCTAAGAGATTCTTCTTGTCTGAATAACCACCCATTGAGTAGTGACAGGTGAGATGTATCAGAACCTCAATCACAGAGCACCTCCTTTATAAGGACAAGAGAGAGCTTGGGTTGTTCAGCCTAGATGAGTGAAAACTCCAGAGAGAGCTTGCAGCACCCTTCTAGTACCTAAAGGAGGTCTAGAGGAAAGATGGAAAGGGCCTCTTTATCAGGAAGTGTGGTGATAGAACAAGGGACTACAGTTCAAAACTATAAGATGGTTGACTTAGATTACATGTAAGGAGGAAATTCTTTACTGTGAGGGCTTTGAGATGCTGGAACAGGTTGCCAGAGAAGTTGGAAATACTCCCTCCCTGGAAGTGTTCAAGGCCAGGCTGGATGGAGCTTTGGGCATCTTGGTCTAGTGGAAGGTGTCCCTGCCCATGGCAGGAGGGTTGGAACTTGATGATCTTTAAGGTCCCTTTGAACTCAAACCATTCATTGATTCTATAAGGGAGGATTGGACCTTGCTGCACAACAGAGCCATGTATTAGCTTCTAATTAGCACTTTAATTATTCCTTTTTTTATAGTCTTCCACCACTCGTGTGCACTCACACTCCATCCATCCAGATGGAAAAGAGAGCAGATTCCTTGAGGGGTTAACGTGGGACATAATGCTTTGGTTGCACTTCAGGATCTTCTGAGGGTAGGTACCAGTGATACCTGATCTCATTTGAAATTTGTTGGCTTGCAGCAATCTAGTTAAAACAACACAGAGGTCAGAAGGGGCTGCCTAATTTACCCAAGATAGCAGATGAATCAGTTAATAGAGGGCTCTGTGCTCATGTCTGTGGTTACATTGCCACCAGCACCTGAGCTATGCAATGCTTGACTTGCAAAGGCATGTCTGCACAATTCTACAGCTCCCAGCAGTGGTATTACCAGAATAAAATCTTGGGCTCCAGCCACTGCCCAAACCACAAAGCCACCCTTCCCTCAGTAAACAGCAGCTGCTTCTCTTCCCAAAAGTGACCACGTTTCAGCAAAGGCTGTTGCAATGTAAGTATCTTCTTCTAACCCACCAGAAATGCATGAGCAAATTGTACTTAAGGGTTTGTTGTGTTCTTAAAGTGAGAGATACAAATGTGGAGCTGGATGGTCTTACTGGGTTTACTCATTCATGAGGAGTGCAAGAGCAAATGGCCACATATTTTCTCTTGAAGAGAAGCATTGTCAGCTGAATCCAACTGCAATTGGTTCAGTTACTTATGCAAGAATGTTAGAAGCCTTGAACCACAGGAGGAAGAGCAGAGATGCTTTCCTGAACCTAATTGTAGCAGAAGAGTGGCTGATCCATAGTACCATGGGCACATAACAATGCTGGCATTGGGGGGCCCATGCTACGTGTTTGCATCACAACTCCTGTGCTTCATTTGGGAAGCAACAAGAGACATGATTGCAAGTCATTGTGACTACACAGACTCTGACAGTCCCACAGGTCCAGCAGTATGCAGACAGGCAATATGTCATGGTGTACTGGAATCATTATCATCATAGAATGGATATGGCAGGGATTATTAACATGAGCACTACCATCAAAATCCCCAAGGGCTGTGATCACTTTCTTAGGCTATTCTGGAGAAAGCAAAGGGGATATAGGAGCCAAAAAATGTTATGGAAGATCAAGCAGGCTTCAAAGAACAACTTTCAGTTGCTGCTTCACATCAGGATATGCTTAACCCTCTTTTCCAACTTTGCATTAAGTTGGACATAGTCCAATTGTTAATAGCACATAAAGCATATCTAGTTATTTGAAGAGGATTAGGTGACCTTGGTTCTTTACAGCTTCAGCTACCAAGAGCAAAGCCTGCCTTGACTCATGGCTAGGGCTGGGCTTAACATACAGAGACCAGCACTATGTCTGTAGAGAAGCAGGCTGGAGCTGGGCAGAGCCTGGGGCAGCTCTCCTGACTCTGCAACCAAGTATGCACAGTGCTGTGCTGCAGCAGCTTGCAGCTCTCTGCTGCCTTAACAATGTTGGGATGCTTTCAGGTGCTACAAAACCCGCAGTGGGCAATGGAGACTTCCACCTCTGCAACAAAGCACAGCTTCAGACTGCAGTTCTGCTAGAAAGGAATTAAATTCTTTGGCCTGTAGCACTGACAGTAGTACCAGGGACATCTAATGTGAGCTGGATACCCAAGCTTGACCAAGGCTTGAAATTATTTGAGCCTGAATCCTCATGAAACAAAAGGCAGACTCAGGCACAGTATATTCAGAGAGAAAAGTGCAGAATCCAAATATATGAACATAATAAATAATTATATATATATAAACATATATATTTAAAATTATATGTACATATATTTTTAATATATTTAATATATAAATATTTATGAAAGATATAAATAATAATTAATAATTACTAAATACAGACATCATTTTGGTTCAGTCAGAGTGAATATAAAGTTGTCAATATAAAGTTGACCAAAAGATTCTAATTTAGAATTTTGTTCAGCTGTTGAGAGAAGAATATCTGCTGCTTCTGTCAGGGAAAGTCTTGGCAGAGAATCATTCTTCACCATCCATGAGCTGGAGATGGGACCTTATTGTGGCCTTCCAGTATCTGAAGGGGACCTACAGGAAAGCTGGGGAGGGACTTTTAGGATATCAGGTAGCAATAGGACTAGGGGGAATGGAGCAAAATTTGAAGTGAGTAGATTCAGATTGGATGTTAGGAAGAAGTTTTACACCATGAGGGTGGTGAGACACTGGAACAGGCTGCCCAGGGAGGTGGTAGAAGCCTCATCCCTGGAGGTGTTTAAGGCCAGGCTGGATGTGGCTCTGGCCAGCCTGATGTAGTGTGAGCTGTCCCTGCCCATGGCAGGGGGGTTGGAACTAGATGATCCTTGTGGTCCCTTCCAACCCTAACAATTCTATGAGTCTATGTTCATGCTGAGAGCCTGTGTGAGGGAAATGGAAGAGGAGCCATGGTGTTTCTGGAGAGCACATTGCCATGGCTGATACCTCTGGATTGTCATGCAGACTCCTGTAGAGCAGCCAGTGGCCCATTGAGCCTTGAACATTGGCCAGGAGCAAACCAAGACAGACTGCATCTGTCCCATGGCTAGAGGACATCAGTTGTCAATGCTCTTTGGCAAGCATCTAGCAAAGAAAAGGAGAATCCTTCTTTCCCTCTCTCAGCCACCTGGGTCTTGTCAAGTAGGCACTCTTGATAGAGACTGCAAGCATCAGCAGAAAGCTAACTTCTGGAGTTTGCCCATACTGCTTTTCCTGCTGATTTGTGGCAAAAGATTACATTTGCTTTATATAAAAGCCTTTTCTTGAGCACAGCTGAATGATTACCATTTTTTAATGTGCTATGACAAGGAGGACTGGGTCTTCCACCTCTTGGCCCTGCTGCAAGATCACTTTTAGCCTGCAGTGTCGTTTGAGTTTTCCTGCTGAGTGTGGCAGGAGACATACCAAGATTTCTTAGATGCCTCTCTGCTCTGAACAGAGGGACAGCTGCTGTTATGAGAGATGCCCAGAGCATCCTTGAACGATCAGCAGTAGTCATGCTGAATGCAGGGAGAGGAGGAAAGCTGATTTACTGCTGAGTCAGATGCATTTGTCTCACTCTGGCCTTGGGTCCTGTGATGATGTAGCTGTCACTAGCTAGATGAGTTGTCTCTAGAACAAGGTGCCTCCTGCCTCTCCCCATGATTCCCTGTAAATGGAAAAAAAAAAAGAGATATAGCAAGTAGGAAGCAACAATAAGAGCAAACTGCACTTCTGCACTCAATCTTGGGTCACCAGCTTCTTGGGGAAGGTTTCTAGTCTATCAGGTTTTCTCCCCAGGAGTGGTGACAGCAGCAGCCAGATTGTGCTTTACATTCCTTGTGGTCATCTTCTTGCAAGCCAGCAGACATTTGAACTCCACCGGTATCAGATTTTGTGGTCACTTTGTAATGCAAGCCCTTTTTGTGGTTCATTAATATTGAACTTGTTTTTAGAGTACAAAATAGCCTACCTTCTCTATCCTCTAAAAAATGAAGAGCATGTTTTGGTTCACACAAACATTCCCAGAAGCTCAGGATGGAGACATGGAGTTGTCTCCAGGTGTAATGCTTGCAAAAATTCCTCCTGCATCTGTGTACTTCCATGTGTACACACACACACACACACACGCATAGGGAGCTTTGCTTTTCTGGTTTTGTTTTTGACAACATGATGAAATTGGTTAGAGTTCCGAAAAAAAAAATAAAATCATCAGACATCCATTCCCTGAAGCCCTCAGTTTCTAGGAACCTAACAAGGAGAACTCTGAAACCACAATATGCCACACTTTTTGTGACTTGACACGAGTCAGGCTTTTCATCAGGACTGAACAGATGGAGAAGAGGCCTGTCTGGAGGACTTCCTGGGTTGCTCCCCAGATGAGTGAGGCCTTTTTCAAAGTGATTATTTCTATACCACTAAACCAGACATGGCCAGGCACAGACCTCAGTGCTGACACACTATCATCTGGACTGCAAAATTGCTTTGAGCACTGCACCACTTGCTCCCTGTAGGCTTTCTGGTAGTGGTGGCATCTTGTCAGTGTCCCCAGGTCAGCCCATGCCATCCTTATTTAATGCCTCTGTACCCTCACACTCCTTCCCATTTCTCATTGATTGCCTCTCCTCAGCAGCTGTATGTTCTACCTATGTTTCTTATCTCAACAGCTGTTTTCCCTCTCAGAAGGTCTTGAAGCCTTAGTAGAGGCAGTAAGCCCTGGTAAGTGAGCAGTGAAAGATCACAAGGACTGTTCTGATTTGGGTTAATTGTATCTTCCAAATATTTTTAAGAGTTTAAACTGGTTAAGGACTGCTCCTACTGAGCAGGTTGGAAGGTGAGACCTTGCTCAGGGAGGACCAAGTTTAGTCCTCTTTAGCTTCTGGGCAAGAAAGGCAACCTGTAACTCTTTTTAGTTACTTCCTTGGTTATAACCTGTATGAGTTGGATACACAGCACAAGATGTGGTCCATGCAGATAAACTGATCTGCCTGGCTCACTGTTTCCAAACTCCCTGTGTCTGAGGTTAACAGAGAACATGTGTTCATTGTGCTCACCTAAATCCTGCACCTAAAGTGAAAACATAAACAAACAAATGTCGTAAACTAATGTCTATCCTTACAGACCAGGATATCAGCAGAAAACTAGCACTTGGTACCAGTGTAAGGAATTTCAGCCACTTTGAAAGAGTGGGGGAATGAAACATGTCTGATGCTAGATGTGAGGCATTGCCAAGTTCTGCAAGCCAAGGAACGCTTGGTTCGTGTCGAAGGGACCGCCACCTCCTCACAGCTTTAGTCAGGGAGATGATGCCCTCAAGAAATTCTGTGCCTTGCAGGCAGACCTGTCTGACCCCATTAGCTTGGGAGGGAGATGAGTGTTTGGAATGGTAACTCTCATTCTGATTCTTTCATAGACCAATAAGACAGAGCACCAAGGTGCAAACATCAGAGTGACTCACCGCAAGCTGAGCTGAAATCGAGATTATATTGAAACATTAATAACAGCATCTTTACACCATGACATTTAGAAAACCAGCTCTAGCGATGGCAATGCAGAGTAGAAAGCAGACTTGGAGGGTGAAGAAGCAGTTTGTGGGCCTGACTGGAGAGCATGAATTCTTCCTTCAATAAAGAGATTTATTTGCTGAGTAGGTGATAACATCAAACTGACATCCCTGGAAAGAAAGCATCCCAATTTAGGACAGCATCACAGGCATGTTTTGCCAGTCACTGTGAAGGTATTTACATGCGTTTAATCCATGCAGTCAGCTGGTGTGAGAGTCAAAGCTCTCAAATTAGAGCTGGGTAAGGATCTTAAGCTTCAGGCTTCAGGGATTTGGACACAGCTCTGAGACCAGAACCGTGATACTTGCTGTCACCAACTACCTACAGAAAGAATGGAGAGGATAACAAAAACTGAGATTGCAAATTGCAAATATCATCAGATTAAAAAATTCCTACAGTGTCGTGGTTAATCTCATTCTTTACTCCAGGAAGCTCTCTTTAACTATATTTGGAGTTTACTCCAGGGCAGACTGCTAAGGAAGTCATGCTCTAGTTGCCTTTATGCAGGTGATAATGTGGTTTTACTGAAAGTCTACTTCAGTTGTGAGCATGTGAACCCAATTCCTTTCAAATGAAAGTAAGGGGGATTGCCCACTTTGAGCATGAAGGGGTGTGCTTTGTCCACCCTTTCCAACACACACTGGGACACTGCACTCTCATGATAGGTGCAAGTCAGCAATTCCCCCCCCACTCCCTGTGTCACATACAACCTTATAAAGCAACAGCCTTACTACCCCTGTTAGATTTGGACAGGGGCCACATCTACCACCTTCTGGAGCCTGGGTAGCTCTTCACCTTTTCCCTGTCAATGTCCGGAGGTGTTTCTATGCCAAACACTCTGAGAATGTGAAGGCTGACTAATCTTCAGGCTGATCTTCCCAGGGAGGCTGAGGTGTGAGGAAATCGCAGCTGCTGGGTAGCAGGTTCACACTCCGGCCCCAAAAGCTGTCAAGTCCTTGAGACCCTACCCAAAAATAATCTCTGCAGCCTTTGTGGATTATGGTTCCCAGCATAGGCATGCCATATGTGAAACGCAAGACCTTCTCATGGTGCAAGAACACGAGTCAACAGCAGGATGACAGTTCTTGGGGCTTAATTCTTGGTGGTCACACCTGACCTGTGGATACCTGACTGGTTTTTCCTTGTGTCATTCACTTCTGTTTTCACTAGGAACAATTTCTCTTTGGATGCGCTAAGGCAGCCTGATGTCAGACTCAGAAAAGGATCAGAAACCTGACCTCACCCAGATGAGCATTTTCCTTTCTGGTTAAGCACTAAAAGCTTGCAGCAAAATGAAGAAGACCTCCCTGGAGCCTAACAAGCCCCCATGCATGAGAAGTTAGGTGATTTTTCTGCTGGCCTCTGTTGTCTTCTTGGCAGATAAAGTGTGATTACTCCTTTAGCCTGGCTCTAGCTGCTTTTTCTCCAGGCACACTCTCCTAACAAAAGAAATTGCACATGGCTTGAACAGCAAAAAACTTGGGCCTTGAAACAGGGTATTGTAATCAGGATTTTTCTTTCTTATCCTGTACCAGCATCCAGCTCTGCAGTGTGCCCTGTTACATGGAGAGGACAGAAACATCTTGGCTTATAACTGCTAAGAGTAGCAGCACTGTGGTTGTCTATTACAGGTTTTCAGAGGGACTTTCCTCAGACAGTCAGAAGAAAGACAACTTGAATCTAAGCCCTTCAACACAACCCCGAGTTTTAAAAACAATATAATGAAAGAGGATCTTATTTCCAGTGGACAAAGGTTTTTAGCCCAGCACATCTTCTCTTTTCACTTACTTTACTGCCTTGCTTTATGTTACCATTTCTGGGAGGTGAATCCAGCCATGGGAGCCCCACATGCAGGAACACATCCATATTGCTGCCGTTTGCACCTCCCTGGAGAGGATAAGTCAGGGCAGCCTTTTGTGCAGTGAAACCCTGAGGCTGAAGAGCCTGTCCAGCTAAACCCTGCAATATTTCTAAGGGGATAAATGGACCATGGAGCAGCAGCCATGCAGATAAGCAGTTATCTATGCTGCACACACATGGAGGCATACATAGTGGCACAGCACAAGCCCCCCTGAGCTGCTCACACCTCTGCATCACTGCTGATGCTATTATGAGGAGCAGTGCCTGCTGCAAGTGATTTATTGAGCTTCACCCACCCAGCACACTACACACTATTCAGTAACTGCTTGTACCAAAGCAGAACTAGGCACTTGCAGGTTCCTACCCTCCACCTTGCTTCTCCACATTTTCTCCAAATACTTTTGATGAGAAGCACTTCACAGAAGTGTGGTGAGGGAGAGAGGTGCAGGGCTGATCTTACTTCTAAGATGCACAGCCATCCTTCCAGCTCCTCAAGGAAAACACAAAGTTCAATGGCTTTTGTCTCAAGCACCTTCCCATTCAATAGTGAAGTCAGAGTAACTGGGAAAGTCCAAATGAAAACAAGGGTTGGAAACTTGGCTCACTTAAGGGCAATTACTAAATTCCCTTTGGCTTTAGAGTAACTGAGATTGCATGGAAAACACAGGGATTTTAACGTATGGGTACAGAGTTCAAGTCACCTCTTAGCAACCTTTTAGCAGAACCACTTTGCATATGCTAATCCTGTCTCGGTCTTTGATCTTTTTCTCTTAAAGACCTAGTTTTTTTTTTTCCTAACATAGTTGTTGGAAAAAAAACAGAAAACTTGGAAATTTTACCAGGACATACTCTTGATATTTTGAGAGAAAAAAACCAAGTATGGTGGTGATGATGATGGTAATAGCAATAATAATAATGATGATGATGCTAATAATAATAAAGTAATAGAATATTATTTATACATTATTTTTATACACTAATATATTTATGATATAACAATATATCATAATTGTTATATTAGACTATACTATATTATGATGTTATGATATATTATACTATACTGTATTAGATTATACTACAGATTTTTATAATATTATATCATAAAGACATTAATGTATATTATTATTATTATTGTTGTTGTTATTATTCATAGAATCATATAATCAACCAGATTGGAAGAGACCTCCAAGATCATCCAGTCCAGCTGATCACCCAGCCCTAAGCAATCAACCAGACCATGGCACTAAGAGCCTCATCCAGTCTCCTCTTGAACATCTCCAGCGATGGTGACTCCACCACCTCCCTGGGCAGCCCATTCCAATGGGCAATCACCCTCTCTGTGAAGAACTTCCTCCTAACACCCAGCCTATACCTCCCCAGGCACAGCTTGAGCTGAGTATTATTACTGAGTTATTATTACTCTACAAGATATATTCCTTTGAAATTAAAAATACTACTTTATAAGCCATTCTGGTGATGTTTGTGCACAGGATTGTGGTTTCTGGGACAGTGCAGTATTAAATATAATTAATTTTTTTTTTGGACAAAAACAAATGGCAGGGGCTCACTACTCAGCATAAAACAATGAGCCTCCAGGGACAACAACTGCAGCAGCTGTCTCAGGAACTTTGTGGCAGCAGAGGCACGCGGGCTAGGAGCTGCTCAAAGCCCTGTTTGTCAGCTGGCTAAAATAGCTCAGCGGAGGTGCTGACAAACCCACAGCCACCCTGCAGCCCAACACCTCCAGCCCTCGTGGGGTTATCGGTGACGTTTGACTCCGAAGCATTTTTTTGCTGGCTGCCAATGGCTCTTCCCCCTTGGACTATTTGCTTTCACATGCTTTCCCTTTGACACGGCTGCTATTTCTTCGCAATATGTAAACACTCAGAAGGATTTCCATGTTTGTTCTTTGCCCGCCATGACCAGTCTTTGGCAGCTGGCTGGGAGAAGCGACATGAAGCAGCAGACCTTTTGCAGGCGTTTCATGCTTGCCTTTTTTTTTTTTTCTTTCTTTTTTTTTTTTTTTTCCTGGTGGTGTGCTCCTGTCTGTTTTCCTCTTGTCTTAAATCCACTTCTGCTCTTGTCTCAGCACCCTGGCACACAGAAAAATGCATTGCTACTGTCAGAAACATGACACTCGCTGTCATCCTACATGGGCGTCTTTTAGTGTGCGAGCCCAGCTGTGGCTTCACACAGCAAGGCATTGATATTTTTTTATTTCTTCTCTTCCTACAGCGACTTCTGATGATTATAAAAAAATCTCTTTAAATCTAAAGCAGGCTGCTAACACACGGCTTTTTCTAAGAAAACTGCCTGAATTTGTCTGCTCTGCTGTATCTGTCTTAACTCAGACTTCTTCCCCAAATGATCCTGCTATTTGGTAAGACAATTTGCATCAAAAGTAAGAAGGAACTGAAAGCACCACAAGAAATAAACATTTAAAAAAAAATCTCATGCTGAATCTGAAAGTTGCAGGCCCTAACTCTGATCACACAGACTTGATTTAATAGATCTGCAGCTTTGTAAAATCAAGATAATTGGACTAATTTTTAAGGAAAAAATAGCTATTTAAAAATTATGTTTACTAAGTTCTTTAAGTTCCTTGCTTTGGCTGGAAAAAGAAGAAATCCCTTTGGCAAAATATTTTAAAATTTCATCCTAAAAAAGAAAAAAAAAAGAAAAATCTGAAAGCTTTCATCAACTTCCCTAAGATCTTCACAAAAATAAGGAGAGTCTTACAACCTGAAGCAGGCACATCTACAGGATGCAAGTTTTCATAGTAGGGATTATGATGATGAATTTCATTCCCATGGACATTTTGAAAACAAATTCTAACCAGGAATTTCCTAAAGTATCCTAACATATCTCCACAGAGAGGTTTCATTTCTGCAAACTGCTCCTTCCAGCCAAAAATATCTTGCTGCAAAACTCTCATACAGATTTATTCTATACACATGATTAGTCAGAATTCATTTTATTAGATGACACATTTTAGCAAATGCTTATTTAAAAAAAAAAGATCTTTTCCACAAGCCAGACTGCCCCAGGTTAATTTAAAACATGATTAAAAATGGATTTTATTAAACTAATTCAAAGGACTGAGTGGACTTTTTCATTGCAGTTTAAACCAGCTCAATTTTGTTCTGTTTTAACATGATTAGGAACCTGCCATGTTTAAAGGGAAATCAGAGCACTGTAACCAAATTGGTGCTAGCCTGGCTGAAGATAAGGCTGATTCAGTCAATGCTGATAACAGCCAAGTCTGTGTCCCTTCTGAAACTCCTTCCAGGATTAAGGCATGCATGTGTTGGCAAGGATGTTCCTTTTTGTTAAGGATGAATCTTAACAGAAACTCATGTTTTAACAACCAAAATGCAAATCAATATAATTAAACTGGAAAGACATCCATATTACCATTAAGAAAACCTCATGTATATTTACTACTTTAAATCTCTAGGTGGGATCCCGTGTTTCCAATAAACCCCTTCCTCCTCTAACCAATTCTACCAGGTAGGATAGACTGAAATAGGCTCATCCTAACAATTACTGTCTTTGAAGAGAAGCTTTTGGGTCTGCTTCAAATTCATCTAAAGTACCCAGAAATTTTCCATCAATTTCAACAAGCTTTGGCTCAAATCTTTAATGCCTTGTAGTTAGCTTTACTGGAAGGGTTTTCATTGACAAGCCTTTTAACAAAAGTCATCATTCATTTCCCAAACAAATTTACTGAAAAAGTATCAGAGAAATAATAATAATATAAACATTGATAAAATAACCAAACCAAACCAGCACAGGAAATATTTGTTATCCTTATTTATTTAATAAAGAAACATAATAAACTTGAATTTGTCCAGGTACAAACAGCTTAATATGTCCTATGATATTGGCTGATATTTTTCTTGCTCTTTTCATAGCTTGAGTGATTCATGTGGTAGCCTTTATTGAATAAATCAACAGAAAAAAATGGTAGCACTCACCATGCCTATAGACAGTGTGGGCCAACTATTGAGTCAGTGTCTTTAAGTAAATCACTGCACCAGGAGGTTGTATCATTGCTAGATTTGGATCAGCATCTCCACCAGTAAAGATCTGCAAATGAGGTTAGTTGGGGTTTTTGAGGGGAGTTCTGAATGCCATTCAAAGACATCATTCCCTCTTCAGCTCTAGAGAAATGTGCCACAAAACAGAAAACTCAACAGAAAACCAACCTTCCAGTCACAAAGATTTTGAAAGTAATTTACAATTCCATTTTAGAAAGTTGCTCTGTAAACATCTCTAGTTAAGACCCCTTCTGTCAAGGTTTTTTTTTTTTTTGCATTCTGTTTTTTTTTTTTTTTTTACATATTTTGGGTAGAGGACAGAACCATTTGTAATTGCATCAGTACTAAAGGGTCTCACAGCAATGACAATAAAATGTTTAATGCAAGGGTGAAATGACCAGAGGAATGGCTCTTCTCTAAAATAATCACTGACCAGCTAATCATCCCCTACATCCTGTTCATTACTGGGCCTGACTCTTATTAATAATATAACTTGAATATTTTCTAATGCAAGTGATAACAGTCAAAAATATTGTTTTAAAGAGCATGACCAACACTTCACTGCTGAGTGCAGGCTGCCTTTTTGCTTGGATTTTGAACGGCTTATATTGTATATGAAAAAAAAATCATGTAAGAAATGCTCCTTTCTCTTAGTATTTCCCCCTCTTTTTTTTTTTTTTAATCTTAAAGATTCAAAAGGAAAAATCATTTTACCAGTTGTCAGCCAATAAATGCTTGTTCAGCACCTAATGAATGTACTATTTTCTAATTAAACAGTTTCATTATAGGCAGCAGCTCTTTGCTAATGATCAATAAATCCCATTGAAGAAAAAACATTTTAATCAGTTAAGTTGTGTCCTCTGAGTGTCAGCCACTCCATAAACTCACAAGATACATATATATGTATAGATATAGGGGTGTGTGTGTGTGTGTGTATATATATATATATATATATATATATGCAT
Source organism: Indicator indicator (assembly GCF_027791375.1). Taxonomy (NCBI): domain Eukaryota; kingdom Metazoa; phylum Chordata; class Aves; order Piciformes; family Indicatoridae; genus Indicator; species Indicator indicator. The sequence goes on from NC_072029.1 coordinate 17,337,884, forward strand.
ATAAATATAAAAATCACATACTCTTTCTGGGTGATATGTACAGTCAGAAGAACATTACAGCATAAATACACAGGGAATCTGTATAAAGTTTCTCTAATTTGAGAAGCCTTGAGCAAATTTGGTTGGTTGGTTTTGGTTTCTTTTTTTAAGGGGGGGAGGGGTTAGGGCTGGGGAGGGAGGGAAGAATAGAGTGTTGTCACTTCAAGGAACAAAGAGTAGTTCCCTTAAGTTAGAATCTAATTACACACAAGATTTAAAGGCAACAAAATGCCTGAAGGAACAGCCCTATGTTATACATCATAGACATGGGGTTAAAAGGGCAAGATAATATATAAGATAATATAATAATACTTCTATAGTACATTTCATTCTCTTATAGCACTTTGCAACCAGAAAGTCTTACGACACCCCTGTGAGGTAGGCAAGTATTATTATCCCCATTTTACAGATGGGTTAACTGAGGCACAGATAGGTTAAATTATTTGCCTAAAAATCATGTAGAAAGAATCAGGAATAGACCCCAGGAATCCTGATGGCAAATCCTCTGAATTAACTGATAGACCACACCCAAGTGAATGCCTGAGACACCTCTCAATGAATGGAGAGAATATATTAGCCCATATTTACACAGATACATAGTCATCCTTATGACATGTTCTCTTCACATATTCTGACTTGTTTAGAGGACAGATAACAGTGGCCATAGATGAACTTGACTGTAGCATGTCACTTTAATTCTTGTTGCCAACCCCATGTGGATTTTGACTCCTTTACAACCTGGGATGGAACTAAATTTCAACGACAATACACCTTAAATACATTCTTGGTATCTTTGCTTCTCCAAAGTGAAAAGCACATTACTCTTCCTTAAAGTGCATTACAGAAATCTCAAGATTTTCCACAAAGTCCAACCAAATCCAAATACAATCAGTCTGAAGGTGAAAAAGAAAGAACTTGTCTGTAACGATGGACTTGTCTCTGTATTCCATAAATACTTTCTCACATTCTATGGAGGCTGAAAATTTAACAATAAATAATAACCTAAGTTGGCGGGTAAAACCTCTAATACTTTTCTACGGTCACACCCCGTTGTCATTTCTTTGGCCTGAAGCTGATGGACATATCAACTGTAAATATTATTTTGCCTACAGGAATGAGTATATAGCTGTTTTCTAGAATTTTTTTTTCTTAATTGCTTTCTGCGTTTCTTACCCTTCTCCAGTAATCTGACTGCACCATCTGAGGAAATGAAAGATGGACGTTGAGTAGAAAGGATTCAAAACCTCAAAATATATGTACAGATCCAGAGGCAATTCCCCTCCCACCTTCTTGATCACACTGTCACAGCTGTTCTACACAGCCCAATTGGCATTGTTTTTAGGAATAGTAATAGTAGTAATATCGGTATTATTTTTGGAGTAATATTGTTGCACAGTTTCCAACAAGGCTGCTTAGCTCAGCATTCCTGGGGAAAACATAACCTGTCCCACTACCTGAAGAGAAACTTGGCCAGCATAGACGGTGCATGGGAGCACTACACACAAACATGATGCACACTACTGCTACGGTGAGTTGGGTTGTGGTTTGATTCAAAGCAGATTCTTGAAACATACTAAAAAATAAGTGCTTTTATTAACAGTTTTACAAACAGAATCCAGTACTGTCTAGTTTCCTGAAGGATAGAACAAGCCATTTCTCTCATTGCTTTGACATCACTTCCTTCTCTGTTTTGGTGGTGGTTTTTTTTGTGTGTGTGTGTGTGTGTTTCTGCTGATGATCAGCTGCAAATCCCAAGAGGGAGGATTTAGTGTAATAAACAATTAAAAGGTTGCTAATTTGATAGTTTACTTTGCAACAACTCTCCTCTTCAAGCGATGGGGATCCCGTAAGCTCCTATTACCTCGACTCAGAGTTCATCATGAAGCGTGTAAGGATCATTAATCTCCATGGAAAAAGAGACCTTTTTTTTTTTAAGTAAAAAAATATCAAATATAATAAATTTATGAAAGACCATTCACAACATATACAGTAAGTGTTACATCTTGCTACAGCAGCTGTGATATTTTTTTTTCTTTTTAGAATGCAAGGTCATACATTGCCATAAGTAAACACACTAATATGAGTAAGACCTTAAATGAATGTATACAGCCAGGCTTTATCTGTGGATAGATATACACTGTGTTTACTGTTTTACAGTCTAGCATATTTTTATTCACACCATTGATATAACAGCTGTGACCCTGCAAAGATTCTTCCTGTGCATATACAAATATAAATATTCAGCCAAGTCAAAAAGGGCAGGGTCAAAGGTTATATGACTTATTAGACTCCTGTAGTTAAGGGTAAAACCTCCACTGTTTCTTTTGCAACTAATTTTTAATAAGAAGGCTGCTTCAATTGTTGTGTAGTTACAGCTTTACATTCTGTAAACAATATTTTAAAGCATTCTAAACAAACATTTAAACAATTGATTCCTTATCCTTGTCTGGCGAGAGAAGACAATCTATAGCCTCATCACTTTTGCTCGAGTCTGTCATCTTCAGCTGGAGATTGTCACTCGTACCTCTGGTGACACTGTCGTAGGACGGAGGGAAAGATGTGGAGGACAGAGTTTCTGATTTGTCTATTGGCCTGCCGTAGTTTTCGTTCATCATGAACGCAATAAGTCCCTCCTTCTCGGGTGCATCATCCTCCAGGATGCTGTTCTCAAAAGTTCTGTGCCGGTACAAGTACGATGCCTGCTTCATTGAGCGCCGAAACAAATGTCTCCTGTAGGCTCGTTGGATGACAATGGCCGAGACCTCTTCTTGTTTCCTTCTGAGAGTCGTTGTAATAGGTTCATAAGAAATCTTAGATGGATTTGCCGCCATGAACTTTTCTTCCATCTGTATTTTAAGGGCATCCATCTCTCCGGATTCTCCTAGCACCCTTTTTGTAAAAGCAAACAAAATATCCAAGCAATGGATCCTGTCTCCACTGACCATGGGCAGATCCATTGCTATGAGTTTGATTTTGTTTGGTTTCGCTATCCGCAAAGGTTCTGACAGCGCATCTGCAAAGTCTGAAAGTGCAGAATACTCAATAAACTGAGTGGCTTCAGGGTCAAACTTCTCCCAGATTTCATAGAACATATCAAAATCATCCTCGCTTAGAGGCTCTGTACTTTCCTCAGTGGCTACACTGAAGTTCTCTAAAATAATGGCTATATACATGTTTACAACAATTAGAAATGATATAATGATATAAGTAACAAAGAATAAAATCCCTACGGCAGGGCTTCCACAGTCTCCCTTTGAACCATTTGCATTTGGAAGGTTTGGGTCACAATACGGCGGTCCAGTGTTTAAAATAGGGTTGAGAAGCCCATCCCAGCCAGCTGATGTGGTGATTTGGAAGAGACACAGCATGCTGTTCGCAAAGGTTTGGAAGTTGAACATGTCATCAATCCCATGCTCTTTCTTCACATAGGCGAAGTTAGCCATGCCAAAAATGGCATAAATGAACATGACCAGAAAAAGCAAGAGGCCAATGTTGAACAGAGCAGGCAGGGACATCATTAAGGCAAACAGGAGAGTTCGAATTCCTTTGGCTCCCCGGATGAGCCTTAGGATCCGGCCAATCCGAGCCAAGCGAATGACTCTGAAGAGCGTAGGAGAGAAGAAATATTTCTGGATGATGTCAGAAAGTACAGTGCCTTGAAAAGAAGAGACAAACAGCAACTTAGAGCATTAGAAATAATCCCAGACTTCTCTTTAAAGCAATCACTCAAGATTATGGACAAAATCACTGGGAAGTTCCCCAGACTGAATGACCCATGAGAAAGAGAATGGCATTGTTAGTGTTTTCAGGCCCATTTAATCCACGCAGACTTTGCTGAGACTATGAGCAAAGATGTTACTGGTAGCAGCAGTATTATTAAGCCTGTCTATTTGGAGTGAGAATCCAGCATCAACTCAGATAGGACACAGATATCTGCAGCTTTTGGCCGTGATCCACCTGAGAAATTTATTGTGAGTGCAGTTTAGAATTTTTCTGGTATGACAATATTTTTGTCTGTAAAGCCTTGGCAAGTCAGCACTGAAATGCTGATGTGTTGGGTCTGTTTTTCTGAGCCGCCACCAGAACGGTGCAGGTGTCTACTGGAAATCTGCTTGGCTGTTTGTTTGCTTATTAATTTTGCTTTTTTGATGGTCTGGGGGGGAATTAAGGGCTAAGATTGTACTAGCAAGGAAAAGAGTTTGCAGCCCTGTAGCTAAACTTTTCCCGAAGTAACAGAGCAGCTTAGTCTAGACTGTCTAACACAACAGTCCCTGTTTGCATTGAGCTGTATTGAGTTAATGTCTCCGAGCCCAGCCTGGAAGAAGGCTCACTGTCATGGTTCCAGTCCCCTGACACTGAAATGACCTGGCTGGTCATGGAGCAGGAAGAGCTATGACCAATATGACAACTCTGGTTGGCTTGCTATGGGCATATCCAGAGCAAGGTCCTGATGACAGATAGGTGGTAGTGATGCTCCCTGAATGACACAAATTTGTGAAATCCAGGTGGTTTAAGGCTCCCAAATCACAGATTGCTCTCTGGGCACCAGAGACCTCCTGCACTGGGATCTTGCAGGTTCCCCAGAGAGAATTTAGAGCAACAGGAGCATCAGTCAAAGAGAGGATGACTCTGTTTTCCTAACATGACACTTCTTCATGCACCTATTCCCTCCTTCAAAATGTAAACTTTTTCTGAAGACCCAAATTTTGAGTTCCTTCTGCTCACTGGTCAGTTGATAATCTTCCATTTGCTACTTTATTTCCAACTTCAGTGAAAACTCTTGGCAGGATTTCAGATTGACATTAGAACTGCACTTCTGTAGCACCTAACATACGGCCTCTAGTTGGGGCTGTAGAAAAGCAAAAGGCACAAAATTTCACAATGAACCTGCATCTTTCTGTTTCATCCTTTGAATATATGAGGTTGTGGAGCTCCAGTGTCAACAGAGCTGAGAACAGCCCAACTCACTGCACCTGCCCAAACAGTCCCTGAAGGACTATTTCATACTGTTGTAATAAAAAGCAAATAGCAAACCAATAGCAATTCACATGTCCTTTTTTCATGTGGCTTGTTGAAGTCTCTGTCTTTGGTTGTTATGTAGAAATAGGGTTAAGTGTCTGGTGCCAGTTCTCAACAACATTTTATCAGCAGGAACCATTAAGTATGTATTGAAACCAACACATGGCTCGATAAACCTCATAATGTTGCTGATCACAGTAGTTATTGCTTGGCAATTGTATGTTGTGTTATGGTGATGTTAAAAAAAGTATTCCTAGGGCCCATAGGATCACAGGATGTTACAGGTTGGAAGGCACCTTTAAAGATCAGATCATTGAGTCCAACCCCCCTGCCAGAGCAGGACCATAGAATCTAGCACAGGTAGCACAGGAATACATCCAGATCGGTCTTGAAAGTCTCCAGAGAAGGAAACTCCACTACCTCTCTGGGGAGTGAAGAAGTTCCTGCTTATGTCGAGGTGGAACCTCCTGTGCTGTAGTTTATATACATTACCTCTTGTCCTATCACAAGGTGCAACAGAGAAGAGCCTGTGCCCTCCTTCTTGACACCCTTCTCAGTTTTCTCCAGACTAAAAAGCCCCAGGGCTCTCAGCCTCTCCTCATAGGGTGGTGCTCCAGACCCTTAATCATCTGGGTAGCCCTCTGTTGGTCTCTCTTGAGCAGTTCCCTGTCCCTCTTGAACTAGGGAGCCCAAAACTGGATGCAATATTCCAGGTGTGGTCTCACCAGGGCAGAGTAGAGGGGGAGGAGAACCTCCCTCCATCTGCTGGACACACTCCTCTTAATGCACCCCAGGATACCATTGGCCCTCTTGGCCACAAGGGCACATTGCTGGCCCATGGATAAGTTGTTACCCACCAGGACTCCCAGGTCCTTCTCCACAGGGCTGCTCTCTGAGTTGTAACTCAGTCTTTAACTTTGTCCCATCAATTTGATGCCTGGCTTTTCAACTTTGGAGTTTGGTTAAAAAATCCAGGTTCACCTACCTACGATAGACAGAATCACGACAACAAAGTCAAATATATTCCAGCCATTGGTGAAGTAATAGTGCCGCAGAGCCAGCATTTTGAAGATGCACTCCCCAGTGAAGATGGCAACAAAAAGCATGTTGATTTTATGGAGGATGTTCACTTTTTCTTGACTTTGGTCATCTGTTTCCACCATCATGGTAATCATGTTAAGGCAGATGAGAATCATGATGGAGACATCAAAGGCTTGTTTTGAGACAACATCAAAAATAAAACCTTGGTATTTGTTCTGGAGGAAAGAAGATTCAGTTAGGCAATCTGAACCATGTCAGCACCATTACATCAGTGACCCTGACTGATCAGAAAGTAGTGGAAAATAGACTATATACTGTTTCTGAACTTCATAAACTTAAGGATAACAATGAATGGTTATGTGGCAGAGTTTTCAAAACCCATTAAGTCCTAATGCTTCTTGAGATTTCTGAAAAAAAAGACCCTGGAATTGAGCCATGAATTCATTCAATGCAGGCATGTAGCCACTGGTATATATAAATCTGGCTTACAGTCAATATTGCAGAACAGTGGAAATTTTGTATCATAGGTCAATGGACATGCAAATATTATCCAAAATCAAAACATCTGAACACTAAGTGGCCTTCATCTGGGAGTGATCACCCTTTCTACACTGCATTTATTCTATTATTCTGCTTATTCTATTAAATAAATGTTCAGTTACTACACAAAGTTCAACTGAATGATGCCATTCTTACCAGTGGCCTTGGGATTGGCTTTTGAGGTTTTTTAGATCCCAGCTTTTTCATTGCATTATAATACTTTTTCTGTTCTTCTGTCATAAAGATGTCCTGGCCACCTAAGTATAGGGTGAGAACAAAGATATTATTTTTGATGAAAAGAACACCACTGACCCCATCCATAGTTCAGGGCTGCATGCTCTTCTGTTTCCTGAATTCTTTTTTCATGTAGTTTTCATCAAAATATCTAAAGAGCCTGAGGAGATGCAGTGCTAGGAGCTGCTTATTGCATGGTGGCAAAGGGCAAGGAGACACAGAGCAGTGCAGGCAGCCAGGAGCAAGAGTCAGATTATGTCTGCACTTGAGGTAGGTCTGGGTTGAGAGGGGAAAACATAAAGACTACCAGCTCTTTGTTTATAGGCTACAAAGCAGTGAGAAATGCAGTACTCAGACCACGCTGCTTCTTCCTGACCCAGGCAGGGACATGAAGGGTTGAGGAGAACAGCTTGCAGTGCTCTGAGGGACAGTGGTGGCTGTGCATGAGGGACAGTGAGGTGGCCTGTGCTCCTGTGGCAGAGTTTGTGCTCAGGATCCTGTCTTCATGGAGGTGCTTTTCTTCTTTCTGTGGGGAATACCATCCCCCAGCCTGTGTTATCATGATGCTTAGGCTGTGGGGACATTAGGAGCTGCTACAACTGCTCTTTTGTGAAAGTCCTGCAAGGTAGTTTCTTTGGCTGTTCTGTCAATGCTGATCTTGAGGCTAATGTGGCAAAGCCACTGCTTCTAAATTGCTCCCTTGCCCTGGTCTCTACAGTAATCACAGTGTGATGTGTACCATATGCACTACTTATCTTTTTCTTTTGTTGGTTAAAATTGTCAATGATGACACCAATGAAGAGGTTCAATGTGAAGAAAGACCCAAAGATGATGAAAATCACAAAGTACAGGTACATGTATAAATTATATTCCCATTCAGGCTGCTCCTCACACTGCAAAGGGAAAAGGGAAAAATGACACCATCTCTGCACACATCAAAATATTACCACAGTTGAAAGGAAATTGTCCATGGCAATAAAGATTATGAAACAGGAAAAACATACATCAGTTGTGCAGAACTGAGAGCTACATTTTTTTTTTAATCTTAGGGTCAATATGTTTTGGGAACAGCTGCAAAAATAAAAGGTGTCTGCAAATGTCTTATCCAGGGTGAGACAGGGACTGGCAACCTGCATGTATTTTGTTGTTGTTGCCATTGTTGGAGAACACCATGAATGCTCCAAGAGTCAATGGGAAAAGGAAATTATTCATTTCCTTGTAGTGACCTACCTCTCGTGAATCCACTGCTGCATACATAATATCCATCCATCCTTTAAATGTGGCCTGAAAAAAAAAAAAGAACAAAACCAACCACAAAATACTAATTAGGAAAATTAAGTAAGTACATCTTGACATGATTATATCATCTCTGTGATGCCTTTGCAAAAGGCAATGCTGAGCATGCTCTTCAGAGTTAATGAATTGCCTCTTCGTTAAAGCCATATGAATCCATGAGTTTATGTTCAATTAGATATTGAAAATCATTCCAGAATGGTTTTCTCCTGGGTTCTCTCATTCATGTTTTCTGATTTTCTGCACTTGTAGAGATAAAACAGATAAAAACCAATAATAAAAGATATTTTTAAAAGGAGAAAAAAAAATAACACGACAATTAAATGTTTGGAAATCTTTACCTTGCAAATTTTAACTAGTGAAGAGAAGTGGCTACATAGGACAATGCAGAGTGCTGTCCTGCAGAAGTTTCTGACCAGGTAAGATGGATCCTATCCATATCACAGGTTCAGTCTATGTTGTAGGATCCCACTGAAGCCTGGGTTTTGCCTTCTTTAAAACAGGGGAAATCAAGGCAAAGTTAAAGCCCAGGGAGTCACAGATGACTTGGCAGGAGCAAAAGCAATCAACCCCTGCCTATGAACCTGGCCTTGGAAACTCAATCTGCTTTGCTGTCTTAAACCAGGGATTTTAATTATTTTTTAAAAAGTGTTTAAACAAAGAGGGGTTCCACCAAAGTCAGTGTCTCTTACTGCAACCTGCAGTGAAGAAAGGGCTGTGGCAACACTCCTGGGAGAAGCACATGGAAGTGATTTTTTTATTATTCTCTAGCAAAACTGTGACTCTGCTCTCAATATTTGCCTCTCATTAGACACACCTGATGTCAAACATACCTAGCACTGGGTCTGGCTGTGGCCTAAGCCATGTTGCCTTTGTATTACTTCTCTGGGGTTGTTTCTCATTTGACTTCTGACCCATTTAGACTTACCCTGGATTTAAAATCAGCATGAGCAGATTGTGAGGCATTTTTAGATTTATTAATTTAATCAGATTTACACTAGCATGCATCAAAGACCCACACCAAATATTTTTCCTGTATCCTTCTGACACTTAGGTTGAATTTTCTCCTGGTGAGTAGGCACACAACTCCAGATAAAGCTAACAGGAATTTGTCCAGTAGTTCCCAGGAGAAATCCAGGCTTTTTTTTTTTGTTTTGTTGAAGTAGGGACCATTTAGCAGTTGAAGAAAGGCTTAATTATACACTCTTTGTTATTAAATTAAATCTTGGAAATAATGCTGCCTTCTCATTTCCCTCTGAAGGCTACAGAGCCAAAGGAAGATGTACAAGAGGTCAACCATAGTTCTCATGGAAATAAATATATAAAATAGTGTTTCAAAGGTCACAGTCACTTTTATCTAGTGGTTGAAAAAGATTAACCCCTACACACACACAAATCAGAACTTCCTGGAAAATCTATTCCATGCTACTCTGTGTTAAACAAACATTTTAGATGTCAAGTGTTTACAGGAATGATCAGCAGTTTTATTGAAGCAAATAATTATTGGAACCTGTTAAGCCAATCCTCCTTAACTATTCTCATATTTTCCTTTTTGGCTGTTCTCTTTCTAATCTGATGGAAGATTTTCTGGTGGCATTACAGCCGTTTGCAGCTTCCAGCTCAAAGTGCCATTCAGGAAGGATGGGCAGAATGAAACAAGAAATCCTTTCCCTATGGCACAAAACCTTAGCCTTTAGTTTTCTCCCACTTGGGAGGAAATATTTTCTGTTGAGTAGCTATTTTACTCCTTGATGTGTACCACAGGCACGAGAGACTCTACCACAAGGCACATGGTCTATGGTGATAACAGATGATGAAGTGATCTGACAAAAATAAATATTAAGAGACTGAAGTACTATGATTTTTCTGGCTTTCCCAGTTGTCCAGAAGTGAGAGAACTAGAAATCCATGGGGCTTCTGGAAAGCTTCCCTAGACACTTAATCTACAAAGGGTAAAAGAAACTGAGAATGAAAGAAATATAACACTGGAGAAAGAAATTATTTATCTGGAATTAGTAACCACTTACAGCCTGGATAAGAAAGTGACAAAATCTTCATGGGAGTGTTTGTGATATTATCCTGCCTGGAAGCTATCCAGAGAAACACCATTTTCTACTGAAACTGTCATGTGATGAGATTATCTACTGACAAACTCATCTTGGGATGGGATTACATTTTGTTATTTGACTGGTGGTTAGAACTGTGATGAAATAAATGAAATAAATTAGTGAGGAGGAGGATAGGTGGAATGGCACTAGCTGCCCTTAGATCATTTATTGTATAACCAAAAGGTGCCTTAAATAAAACAAGCTTTTAAATCTATGAAGTTGTTTGGTAATTTATTTTTTTCCCCTAGAAAAGGACTGCAACAGTGCAGGAAACTTGACTAGTTTTGATGGCAGAAATACTGACCTTCTCATTTGTCTGAAATGAATCTTTTAAGCATTACTTGGTAACAGAAGCTTCTGAAAGCCTCCCATGCTGCAGCCAAACTACACATTCAAGTTGGCTATGCTGACTCCACTACCTGCTGGCTTTTCTGCTGAATTTATAAATTTGTTCAGTACCACCATAGCAGCAATTTTATTCCCCACATTTATGTTTATTTTGCATTTAAGATGTTTTGCTTTCCACCGAGCATTGGACCCACCAGAGTTACGGTGCTGGGCTACATGGGCTCCAAGGGCACTGCCTCTGCTCTGCTTGAATAACCACCAGCAATTCCTCATGGAAATACTGCTTACTCCTCTTTGGACATAGGGAGAAATCTACACTGTTGCACCAGTTTATGGTTTGCTCAGAAGCACAGACTTTTTTGCATCCACAGAGAAAGCAAAATCTAGCATTAGAGGCTACAGAAGTGCAACTCAGCGACTTCAGACCCACGCCGCTGTCTCGTCCCCCTTCTCTGGCTGATCTATGATCTCAGTCATGACTTTGGACCTGGCATGAGGAGTTGGTTGAACTTTATGGCTCCTGATTGCTCCTGGCCTAGGAGTGCTTCTGTTCTCATTCCTTATCTGGAGTCCCAAAGTGACAAAGAGTTGTAGGACATATTAGATGTTAAGTCTGTTTTAACTTTTTCAAGCAAGCCAGATGCTGCATGAGAGACCTTTTGTTTTCTTGCTGTTCTTCAAATGGATTGCTGGAATTTCAAGACACATTGCAAAAAAATATATGGAGGTCATCCTATCATGAAAGGAAGGATCCTGCAAAGGAAATGCAAAACTCCTACTGGAAATTTAAAGTATTTCTTTGTTCAGCTCAAATACAGATCTGTAGAATATAGGTGCTGTGATCTGCAAAGCAATTCTGGGAATATAGAAAAAGCATTACTGAAGCACTGAGTTGTAGCAATAATTTTTTTCCTAATAGATTAGGGTGTTAAATCCCCAGAAGAGTGAATCATCCTTCTTGCAAATTAAAAAGTCATGATAATGAAGAACTTTTCCTCTTCTTGAATGAGGCATTTCTCTTGTATGTAGAGTGGCCAGAGACTGTCTCCTATTTTAGCGAAGTGTTGTGAGCCATCCTGTTTTTCAGTGGGAGAAGCTTGAAACTTGTCAGACCACTTCACATGAATGTTTTCTCAAAAACATTGAAGTGGCAACTTCAGAAAAGCGTAGAATTATAGAATTGTTAAAGTTTGAAAAGATCTCCAAGATCACCGAGTACAACCATAAGATCCATCATGTTGTGAGGTAGGAAAAGAGCAAAGAATATTTGGGGAAGGTTTCAGCTACACTTTTAAGTTTGCCTCTGGATGGTAGTAAGCCTTCAAGTTTTCATAGTAGCAACTTCTCATTTCTTTCAAGGATGCTGGAGAAGTAAAACCAGAACATTAGGAAGGCAGATTTATTTTATGTATTTCCATTTGGATTTTCAGACATCCAGAGGTAACATCAGATTTTAAAGAGTGTGTTGCTGTAGCTGGAAATGTCAACAGTCAAAAGACAAGTACTACTTCAAAGCTTGTATTTTGGATCCTGCAAGGTTGTAACTCAAAGGTTTATCTCATCACTGCTACCCCCAGTGTGTGCAAAGATGTCTCTGTCTCTTTAGGAGAGCTGAGCTGTTAACTGATCCCCTGCAATCCCTATAGTAGCTTGCTTGTGAAATGTGACCCCATATGGAGGATATTTGGCAAAGGAGTGCCTGTAACAGACACTCTTCGGCACACACAGTCTGGTAAAGGAGATCCAGATGTTTGGGCCACTTCTCTGTGAGTGTTGTCTTCACACTTTATTGCCTAAGACCGTTGTTGGCAGCCGACATAAGAGCTCCAGGTGCAGGATAAAAGTTAAAATCAATCCTTACTGGCATCTGACTCCTGCCCTTTCCCCTGAGAGAGGGATCCAGCACCTGCTGTTGAAACTGAGCGTGGTTTTAGGGCTCCCTCATTTCCTGCCATAATCAGTTTGTCCAGCCTGCACAGACTCTACATTTATAGCACTTTTGTACTTCTGCAACTGAAAAACCTGCCTCTCTGCTACTTAACACAGGATCACAGGTTCAAAAGAAACCTGCAAGGCCATCAAGCCCATTCTCAGCTGGAAACCAGCAATACTAGTCCATCCCTTCATAAATGTGCTGAGATCCACCTTATGACCAGTTATATTTCTTCCACCACCTCTTGAGTCCCACTTGCTGAATGCAGCCGGTATCACCAGTGCCAAGAGCCCAAGAACTAATACTGCAGAAGAGTAAAAGAGGTTGCTTCAGGATACTCCTTAAGCAATGCCAATTTATGAAAAGTGGAAAAGCTGGAACCTGAATCTTACAGAAGAAATGGTAAAGGAATAAGTAGTACACTGATGGAGTTTTTTCACCAAACTATGCATCTGCTATGTAGCTATGGATGAGAGAAGAAGCTTCAGTTAAGGCGCAGTATTTTAAACCTAGAAATTTTTGCTCAGCTAGATTGGATGTTTAAATAAAAGACAAAGAAAGCACTATAGAGAAGAGAAAATCTCATTAAAGACGTTCAATGTGAATTAATCTACCCTGCATGGGTGAGCTGAAAAAGACAAAAGCTCTTGCACACATCAAGCTCAGCTTTATGTCATGGAAAGAACCAAAAGTGGTGATGCCCTTTCTAACCTTACTGCTTTCCAGAGGGTATGAAAGCAAAGACTTGATGGACAGTGGTCAGATTTCATACTCAAGTGTAGGTACACCATGAACAGAGTATATTGAGATATCCATTTCTGCAAGAAAGGAAAGCTACTTTGTGAAGCTGTTTTATGCATCTGTGACAGAGAAAAAAAAGATCTAGGAGAAAGTAAACTTGCATCATGGGAAACAGAAGGATTGATAGATTTGATGGGGACCCGTGAGGGGTTCATGTCCTCTTGGAAGGGCAGGTGGGGGCCCAGGCATCCTCCCCAGAAACAAATAAGGATGAAGTGAGCGTCTTGCTTAATGCTGCATTCATAAATACAACAAACACTCCCAGTACATATCCAGCCCTGGCCATCACTGGGCTTCAGAGCAAATTAGGAACAATTCAAGTATCATTAACACTATTTCACATGAGGGCCCTATGGAATCAAAACACAAAACAGTTTGTCTAAAATCATTCAGCAGTCCAGTGGAAGAGCCTGGACAAGATGATGGAATCTCATGTGGCTCTATCGATCAGATTATGCTGCATCACAACACAGCAGATCTCAGTGAACACAGCACATTATCCATGTTACACATTTGCTGCTGCAAAGGATTATAAAAGTGGCTTAGTTCTGTCTTTATAGATCAAATATTGCCATCAGCTTTAAACTCAGAAGTCTCCTCTCTGATATGCTCTCACCACCTTTCCAGAGAGACCAGGCTGTGTGGAGTTACAGAGATCTGATCACCATCACATTTCATAATTAGGGTGAATTTGACTATTTATGTTTAGCATAGCAAATGAGGGGAAGAAACAGAATGAGAGGCATTAGTGTCCTTCTTGAACATCTCCATGGAAGCTAAGCAGAGGACTTAATTTAAGATTAAGGTATGTGAAGTCCCAGGCTGTTGAGGAAGGCCAGTACAATCTTTCTGCATAAACAGTCCTCCTTGGGCCATGACTTTTTGTTTCTGGAACTGAATTTTGCTCTGGAATACAATGTTGACAAAACAGTCTTTAATTCTCCTCAATCAGCTCCCAGAGAACTATATTATCAATGCAACAGAAACTCAGATTAAAACCAGAAGCTTCCATAAAGATCTCTAGGCCAAATTTATACTCCATGACTCATTTACACTTGAGGAAAGCATAAATACCCATCCTCCTGCTGGGTAATGCTTGAAAATGCAGAAAATCATAGAGGTTAACCCAAGCCTTTAAACCGATCATTTCAATGGGAACAAGTAACATTTGCCCATTAGTTTCTGGTGGTCACACTTACCACTTGTAGCAGAGCCAGGTACCCAGCACCAACATTATCAAAGTTGACTTTAACTTTTGTCCAGTAGAACGTGCCTGACACATTATAGAGTATACAGTCACTCATGTTGTTAATAATTTTGGAGTCTAAAGGCATATCTCCTTCTGTCTTATTAATGCACTTCCCAAACTTCCCAGCAAAGAGGTTCACTCCCATGATGCTAAAGATGAGCCAGAAGATGAGGCAGACGAGAAGAACATTCATGATGGAAGGGATGGCTCCCACGAGGGCATTGACCACCACCTTGGGCGAAAAAGGAGAGGAAAACCAGAACTCATGTCAGCACTTATATAGACATTTGGCTAACAAGCTGTTGTGCACCCTTTATTAACTAGGTTGAACTCTCACATGGTGACAGATAGGTAACTACTAACACTAACTACTAACACTACCTAAGGACCCAAACATCACTAAAGCCTTCACACATGAGAATTTTTTTGCCTTTTGGAACTGAAGAAATAATCTGTTGGCAACCCATCCACAGGCTGATATTTTTTCGAGAGAACTCTCTTAATTCAAGAGCAATCTGTGATGTCATCTTGACCTGTCAGAACCTACTGGATAATACACTTTAGTCAAACTATCTCTTGTATTCATACAATTAATTTGAAACAGCTAGAGTACATCACAGTGCCTCAAGAAGGACAAAAAGAGATTTCTGAAATCTTTTACTGAATTCTGGCCTCCATAGTCCCTGGGATGTGAACTCTAGCTTTGATAAATTTTCCGTATTTAAATAATAACTGATTGAGGCATACTGTACTAAGCCAGCTTCCCTGTTTGATCAGTGTGCATGATTAAAACAGTGAAATCATTCTAATTTAATGACAAATGCACCCTTTTCTTCTGTGACATGCTATAAAGTTCCTACAGACCATCTCAGGCAAGGCTGTAAATCCCAGTGTAAAAACATACATAAAAATGAAAAGCAAAAGGAGCTTGTCAATGGACACCATCCTGAAGCCATGCAAAAGAAATAAACCTCATACCATCTACAGACCCTCTACAGCTGTTAGGTTTGAATGCAGCATTATAGCATCAGTACCTCAACCAGGCAAGATTATGGAATCGTAGAATCAGTCAGGGTTGGAAGGGACCACAAGGATCATCCAGTTCCAACCCCCCTGCCATGGGCAGGGACACCTCACACTACATCAGGCTGGCCAGAGCCTCATCCAGCCTGGCTGCAAACACCTCCAGGGATGGGGCCTCAACCACCTCCCTGGACAACCCATTCCAGGCTCTCACCACTCTCATGGGGAAGAACTTCTTCCTTACATCCAGCCTGAATCTCCCCACTTCCAGCTTTATTCCATTCCCCCTAGTCTTATCACTACCTGATATCCTAAAAAGTCCCTCCCCAGCTTTCTTGTAGCCCCCTTCAGATACTGGAAGACCACAATAAAGTCACCTCAGAGCCTTCTCTTCTCCAGACTGAACAGCCCCAACTCTCTCAGTCTGTCCTCACAGGAGAGGTGCCCCAGCCCTCTGATCATCCTCGTAATGCACATCATTTACTCTTTTGAGCATCAAGACATTTATGCACGCCCAGTGTTATACTAGAGACATTTTTTGAGGCAAGAACACTATCATAAAATGTAGTTTCCCCCTTCCTATGTCAATAAAGTTTCTCCATATTCACAGCTTTTGGAAAAGCTTCTGTTGCACAGTCCAGGCAAAGCTGTGTGACAGCATTGCTGAAGACACCAGCCCCACTGCACGACTTTGTCTCCATCTCTGTCTCATGCTTTGGAGATTAAAATCTGGTAGGCAGACACTAAGCTCTTCTCCATCTACATTTCTGAAATTGAGACAAGGTGATATTGATCCATACAAATTAAATTTTCTTCCAATATTGAATCTGATTATAGAAGATGTCAGCTCCTGCTTTCTCTTTTCCTAGTGGCCAATTTTCTGACAAGCTTCTAATGTAACATTTGTTTCTGCACAATTTTTGCATCGCTGAGGAAGAAAAATACCCGGAAGAATAAAATGGGATTCATGCATGTATAGCAGCAGCTTCATCTACAATATACAATACAAAATTATGTAAATCTCCCCAAACCCAGATTTATATTTTGTGCTTTTATGAATGAAGCTAATTTTCACACAGGAAAAAGCTGCTTGACCAATTTTTGTTTTCATTTTTTTTTCTCTGTATAGTTCCATTCCTGATGGCTTTTCAATCTTTTTTTTCAGTTTTTTTTTTTTTTTGGCTAATTTTAGCTTTCAGTTTTGAACATTAATCAATTTCTAACTTCATTGTTTTAAGACCAAATGTACTGCATTAGCCAAAATCACAACCAATTTCCAAGTCAAGGATTTATTTGGATATAGCCTCAGCCCTTGTCAAAGTAGCTTTCATTTCCTGTTGTATGAGACAATATTTTTGTTCACTTTTAATCCATGTCAGCACAAAGCCACTCCACTTATGTTACATATGCTGATGAACTCAGCTCCCACCCACAAGCCCCGTGACAGGACACAGACATCCAGATTTCAGCAGTGCAAGAGAGGGCCATGCCTGCATCCTGCTTTTCTCCTTCTGCTGAATTATGTTCAATGGTTTGTAGATAACAAAACACGACATGAGGCTGGAGCAAATGCTGTAACACCTCTCCAACTGAATTATTAACAGGGGCTTTCATTCTTCTCTCGCTGCTTCTGCTCTTATACTAGTGTGATGCCATTTGGTCTGCTGGAAGCACTCCTGATCTGCACCGAGACCGGTGTGAGGACATAAAGAGCTGGGTACACACAGGCAAGTTATTGTTGTAAATTCTTGTTCAAAGTTTAGTTGCAAACCTCATCATGGAAAGGGCTGAATTTCTGCTGTGCCTAGGAATAGCAATGTGTGTAAGAAAAGGCTTCAGACTTCTTGGTTTCTGTCAATACCTTTATAGGTGAAACCACCTTGCGGGTGACTTCTTTAGGGATAGCCTAGAAACTAAGGACCCTCTGCCCTAAGCCATTGTGGTGCAGATCTGTAGCCTGTGCCTGGCCCCCAGCTCTCCTGATCTCAGAAGCCAGCTCCTCAGCTGCAGCTGATTCAGATTTTAAATCCAGAAAGAGACTTGAACGATGTGTTAATCTTCCCTTTGCTACAACAGAGCCCTCCAGACTCCCCACAGTAATTGCAGGCCCAGGCTATAAACCCTAGCCAAGAGAGTGCACAGCTTTTGCAAAGACACCTAATTTACAGTGTCATGATGTCAAATAACAGACAAAAAGTTTATCATTTACAATCTGTTCTTGGTGTCCTTTGCCCTCACTGTTAGAAACAGTGCCATATTCTATATTTTTAGGTTGAATGTATTGCACTTGAGGCACTAGTTGGATGTTGTTAGGTATCTTCTCCTATCATTCCCATTTTCACTGCAGGTGAGTCACCACTGAATCTTGCTTTGGGTAATTAAAAAAAACCTGTCATGTTTCCTTCTTATTTCTAATCACCCTTGTATCTCCCTGCAGAGACTTTCTCACTTTTAACACACCATGACCAGCAGTTTGGTGGAATTCCAGTACTGAAGGGCTGCCCTCTCCCTCTGCTTGCTGGATTATTTCCCTGCATATTGTCACCTCATTTATTGGACATGCCCAAGAGCTTGTGTCCTTTTGAACAGTTACCCAAATCCCTAAGTCCTTCTCAGCTGCTGTTTTCCAAGAAATGTCCCCTGGAGTGACCTACTTTCCTCCTCCCCAGGTGTACAATGTATGTGGTTTCATTACTATGGATACTGTACAATCGATCTGATTTTCACTGTAATCCAGAGCAGTCAGCAAAATTCCCTTATCCATAACATCACTTACTGCTCCACTCGCTTTGTGTGTCTTCAGCAAAGATTTTACACTTTCTTCCAGATGCTGTTAAAGTCCAGATTAAGGACAGCTCCTATTCTGAACGATTCCTCACCCTGAGACACTCATTACTGCATTTACAGTGTCATCCCTGTTTACAATTTCTTTTGGAGATCCATCATCCATTTAAACTAAATTTAAAATATCTTTACTTGGCTTGGTAGAAAGCTCATGTTTTTATCAGACTGTCCCATGGTATCAGATTCCTCTCTGAAATCTAAGGATATTATATCAGCGCAGTTACCGTCATCAGCATAATTTGTAATCAAATCAAAGGACCATATCAGTTTTACAAGAACTATTCCCATGAAATCATGCTAACTAGCATTAATTATGCTATTTCTTTCCTGCATGTATCTTGTAGCAGCCTCACCATGACTTTGCCTCGTATCATTTTCACATTAAATGGTCTATCATCATCCCACTCATCCTTTTAAAATACTGCAATAACCTGTCTTGCTGGGAAGAAATTTGTAGGGAAGTGGCACCTCTGAAATAATTCCTTGATGAACAGCAAATGGGGAGACATGGGCAACTTCATGATTCTGGACAGGCAGACCTAAGTTAATTGACACTGAGCTCTAGTATGATCTGGAAAGCAGTGGGTGAGGCAGAGTGGTGGCATGTGCATGGAAACTGCTGGGTTGTACAGCAACTATAATTTGGAATAGTGGTCTTACTGGGATCTTTTGGGGGAATAGAGAGGCAGGATGGCAAAAGCTCAGCCTTATTTTGTAGACCTTTCATGAAATGGAAGCTGCTGAGGCTTGTGGCCTGTCTGAGGATGGGAAAAGTCTGACAGTAACAGGTCCTCTTGGACATCCAAGTGCTACTCTTTGCCTTAGGACCAACCATTTCCAAAATTTAGGTACAACATCAGTGAAATAAGTCTCTTACTTCAGTATAAATGAGAACTGATGTGATCCTGTTCCAGCCACACAGAGATCTTTCAAGTTATTCAAGAAAAAGTTATTATAATAGAGCAAACAATTATTATTTTCTTACTGTCAGTGTTTGCTTCTCAACATTATCATTATTTAATCCAGCACTGCTCTGGCAATTTTCCTGTGCATTTTGGAGCATATGAACTCCTAATAATGAAAGGTCTAACTGTCCCTAGTCGTGTTAAGTGTGGTTAGGCAAACTGAAAACAAAATGATTTGATTTTCCAATAGCACGTACTCTCAATTACACTTTATCATAGTTTACAAGCTAATTCAGTAGCTCCAATAGCTCAGAATGACTGAATATATTTCAGCTGCAGCCACAGAACACAAAAGAAAAGGGATGTTCAGTCAGGCACCAAGGAAGCTACAACTGCAAGCATGTTAGGAAAGAAACTTGCTGGGCTGATACAATTCTCTATGCCATGTAAGATCTCCACCACCAACACATTATCTTGCTAGTCTCAGATAGAGATGTGAAGTTTTTGATGTTCTTTCCTAGTTCAGCTTCACTTTCCTGATGCTTTGGGCTACTCTTCCCACTGCTTTTCAGGTTTGAGTCACAGAATGGTTTGGCAAAATCATGGATGAACGTTGTTGTGCCAGCTTAGAATATTTCAAAGGGTTTTCCCTTGAATTTGAAAATACATCAGTAGAAGCTCAGCCTTCAAAAAGCAGATTTAAACTGATTTGATAGAGTCCATGCACAAATCACTCTGGTAGCTAAACCAGTGCAGCTTCTGCTGATACCAACTTCTCCTTAATTTGTGAATGGTTCATAAAGACTGGAGTAAGGTCATCAGATGACACAGCAGTGAGAGCTTTAATTAATGTCAGTTGTGCACCATCACTTTGTGCCAGCTGAGATCCACAGTTTGCTTTTTGGCTTATTTTATGAATAACCTTTAGAATATTGCCTGTGTTCACTGACAAGAGTGTGGTGAAGAAAACACTTCAGGTTTGCATGATCAGAAGAATAGAGCCTTGTGAATCCTTTTATCTTAGTACTAAGACAGGGGAGAATGATCTGCAACTAGATTTATCCTATCTTCATCTACAAAAATAATGTGATTTAGATAATCACAGGGTTTATGGAACAAAGTCATAGATCCCCAAATCTGGTCATTAACAGAAGAGGCAAAGTTGGGGTACAGGGTTTTCATAAATTTCTCTGTCCCCATATTTCCAGTGTTCTCTCAGTCATTTGTCTCTCCATCCCTAAGCCTGTCTTACTATGAGGATATTATAATGAGAACAGTTAATTTTTAGGAACTTAGTGCATGAACTACACAATTTAGTCTCTGATGATTGGAACCAAAATTTTGTCTACAACTAAGCTTTACCCTGAACATACCTCACTATGAAAGCTGTAGCATTTTTGTTGGCCTAGCAGAAGGATTTGGGACTGTCACACAATATAAATTGCTTTATGTGTAATTTTGTCACAGATTTGCTTTATCTTGCTAAGCGATCTGCAAGATTAGCAGCAACCCCAGCTCATTCAGAACACATTTGTCATCACCTGCAAGGCACGCATGGTGCAAGGAGTTAAATAACTTGCTTATCTAGACAATAATTGACCAGTGTAGCAGGTAGGCTTAACAAATAAACAGCTCTGCTATGTGGGTATAGCTGCATCACAAAGGAATGCAGAAGGGAAAGAGATAGGTGCACAACATGGAGCAACAAACCCAAGATACATGGTTTTAATATTAATCCAGACATTCTACATTAAAACTGCAATCTGTTCAAAGGAAAGATTTTATATATTCATTCATTTACCTTCTCTGTCTTTAGCATTTCTAATTTTTCCTTTAATTATTAGTAAAAAAGTCCTTAAGATCTTTCCCAGTCAGTCTAATTTTAATACATGTCAAAGGCATGGAACAAACTTGTAGCTCGGCTATTCCCCTGATACACCTTATAATTGAGAGGTAACTGTTAGCCAGATGTTTCCTTGGTCAAAAAGCTGTATTTTTAAAGTTCAACATGACAAGTCAGACAGCAGGATTAGTTTATCATTAAATCCACCAGAGGATAAAGCTGTAATGAGATAATTACAACAAAGGAGGGATTTCTGATTTTGTTGTTTTTATACAGCATTATCTTTCATTTCCTTTGGCAGACAAAACAAAGAGAAAGCCACGTGCAACAGTTCCCTGTTACAAGCTTGATGTCACATGGTTGAGCTTTGATTGATGCTTTATATACTCTTACCCTCATCCCTTCAAATCGTGACAATGCTCTCAATGGCCGCAGAGCTCGGAGGGTCCTGAGGGATTTAATGGGCCCCATCTCAGAGTATCCAAGTGTATTGGCGATGAGGCTAATTAAAGAGACCTGAATGGAGACACAAAGCAACAATTCAAAATGTTAGCACACACTTGCCATTTGCCTTCTCTTCTGACTTGCCTTCCTTTAAAAGAGCGAGCTGGTTAGTGGAATAGTGAGGGGGAAAAAAAGTATCTTAAATGGAAGCCATTAAATTAGACCAACACAATAATAAGAAGATTTTTACATTCACACATATACAGAACTCTCAGAAATCTACAAAACTTTTGTTGCCACTTTAAGGCAAAATATGTAGAAATACTTCCAAAGGTGTTGGTTTGCTTTTAGCTAAGCAGAGAGAAATCCTCTTAACATCAGCTTGCCCAAAGTGGATGCGAAAGGAGATCACTGTTACAGATGTCACTGTGCTGTGATGCCTGTGCTGTAGGTTTCTCGTACACTCTTCAAGGTGTATCTTCTACTACTGTAAACATGAGTTACATAAGTGCTATAATTTAGGGCTTTCTGGATGAAAGCACCTGTAAAATCTGACCATTTCCAGCAGAGATAAAAGATTTTAGTATTACTGTTTAATGACTAATCTTGAACTTACTGATTAGAAACAAGTCTCCTAGACTGCAGCTAGGTATGACTCTATACTATAGACTCTTAAGGAATTATGCACATGACTCTGATTGTGGACTTTTCACTTTTTCTGGTCTCTGCACAGCCTCAAAAGGAGAAGGAAACTTGACAGCTGCTCAGTGTTGAGGTTCATCCCTCTCAAATACTATTTCTTTGAAATAAACTATCTGTTTTCAAATCTGGAGATGGCATGGAGGGGTTCAATGCTCATCATGTTCTCAGAGCTTTTACAGTGCCAGGCTGGTCAGAAATATGGATGCAATCAACCACAGGACTGGAGCCTGGCTGAACTGAATGGCAGTGGAGATTACAGGCCAGGTTAACAAACACATGGAGCACCTGGGATTTGCATGCTCGAATCAGTGTTCACAGTCTGAATTCTTACTGAGCAGGGAGTGAGAAACAATCAACTTTCTAACATCATAAGCAGCATGCCAATTTGCATGTATTAAAAAAAGAACAAAAAATTAATAGCTACACATCATAAAATATTTTTTTAGAAGAGAGAGACCTATGCATATTGATTATCACACTTGCCTTACTGCCATTTTATTTTAGCTGTTTCCACAGCCCCAGTCATCACAGTATTATATTATCTCTCACCAGTGATGACTGTGCAAACCTTACTTGGGAGGACTGTCTTTTATTGTTATTTTAAAGGCAGCAGCTAAGCCTAAACCCAAGGATATTTCTACACTGTGTAAAGAGTAGGTGGTTACTGTAAAAGGAAACTTGAGGCCACCCCACAAAGACAGACAGCTCTGTCTGGTGGAAAACAACCCTTTTCATTTGAGGATGAGATGATTTTTCCTCTGAATCCACTGCTGGCTGACCAACCCAGTGTCACCCATGAGGTCTGTGATAAAGCAGGATAACACATGCCTGGCCCTCTAAGTCACAAGACAGTAGCTGTGGAACAACCTTTCTCCGGAATATGCATTCATTTATGTACAAGCACTGTCAGCCCAGATAAGCATCTTTGTAAATCTTGCTCAATTTCTTAAATTATTTACCTATTGATGGCTTTATCATGGCATGTGGGTGACAGCAAGCCTAAGGGCAGGAGGTCTCAGAGACGCCATGCCTGGGCTAGATGCAGTAGCTTGGTTATCTGCCAGGAGAAGGCAGCACACCTCTGCAGACGACTAAGTGGCAGAGAGGCTGACTGTCATGCTTTAACATGTCAGTCTTTAACAAGGTGTGACACAAACTCACCTTCCTTGTACAGACTCAGCAGCTGACACAGAAGGAAGGTCTTCATAAACATTTCTGCGTTTTAGAGATGAGTGTGCTACAAAAACATCACAGCACACAGGCAGGTAGGACTCAAGGTCTGATGTCTGAGGCCCCTTAGACACTGGGGAGGTAAAAATCACCCCTGAAGCCCTTGCTTCCAGCTCTCAGAAAGCAGATCTGAACCCATGACATGAGCATGCCTAAGCAGTTATTTCAGAGTAAGTAATGCTATAAGTTTGATGTGCTCCTTTCAACTAAATCCTACTCAGGCAATGGTCACAGATGAAGATGAATCTGGCCTTAACTTAAAAACCATCTCAAACTCACCAATATTTCCACACTGATGTAGCATTCAGGGTTTTTTCTGTCTTCTCTATTTCTTACCAGACTTATTACACCATGTACTCTGAAGTTGCATTAACCTATAGTCCAAACCCTCCTCCTTTCATTTGCTGTCCTCATTAACTTAATGTTGTCTAAATAATGAGAATGGGCTGAAAGATTTGTCTAATAGCAGTCAGCAAGTGTGTAGCATATTTATATACTAAAGCCATTCAAATAAATCATCTTATACCTGGTAATATTGAGCTATCATGATAGGAATAACACTGTGGCACATATTTCTGTCATTGGTGGAAAATTTATTGCAGAAAATGGCCTTAACCCCACAAAGCCTTGGACCTTCTTACCCAGAAAGGTTGGAGGAATCAGGAAAACAGCTTTTGTGTATATATATATATATATATATATATATATATATATATATATATATATATATATACACTTTTATATATATGAGAAAATAGCATCCTCAGTGACAGAAACCAAGATCATAGAGACATAAAATTGTTTTGGTTGGAAAAGACCTTTAAGACCATCAAGTTCAAACATTATCTAACCTCTACCAAGTTTCATGCTAAACCGTGTGGCTCAGCATCACATCTCTGCTTCTTTTAAACACCTCCAGGGATGGGGATTCAAACATCTCCCCGAGGAGCCTGTTCCAGATCCGTACACTCACATATCATTTGTAAAATGAACATAGAGATCAAGCTTCACTCACAATGACTGAAAGTCAGAGCTTCTCAAGGTCTTCAAACTGCCTTGGTTCATGCATCTGTGTGCTTTCTCCTTCACCCAGGATTTATGTCCTACAACTTCTCTTTCTCTCAAGGCAAAAGATACTCTGTTCAAATCTTGCAAGACCAGGCTTTGGATCTGAGAGGGTTACAATTTTCTTTAGAGTGCAGTAAATGTCACCCTGAAACACATCACAGGTGCTGTTGTCCTCCTGACACAGATTTACACAGCATTAGATATCTCTTCAGAGGATTAGACCATGAAGCTGTGTGATATTTGGCAATGATTTACAAGGCTGGAATCAGAACTGAGTTTCAGACAACTTGTTTAAAAGCTTGGGTGTTGGTTTTGAAGGTATCCCCGTCAAATTTTATTTAGAAGAGAATTACTAACGCAGTGACTTGGCCATTTGGACTTGATTAAAAGTGACCTGGAAGGCTATTTTCAGGAAAAAAATCAAGCAGCTTTCAAAATTGGTACTGACTGCCCCACATAATCATAGCAAAAGTTGAAGTCAGCTGTTTCTGTTGCTTTTTTCTTGTTTGTTTTTTTGTTACAAGGCTGTGCAGCCCAGAGCTGCTGTAAGATTCTGCTCTGTACTCTGCTCACTATCAGAAATGTGCTGGCACCCAGAAAACACCTCCAGGGTCAGCGTAACCTCCGCATTCACAATATGGAACACATTCAGTATCTATTTGCAAATAGCTTCACAGGTGTTTCAGAAAAAAAGCACCTCTGAAGACCAGGCAGCATTATGGACAGCAGGTGAAGTCTAAGGAGTCCCTATTCCTCAGGACCATTTGCCATAAGATGCTCAACTTGATGTTGGGCTTGAGCTTTCACCTCATCTTCACATTTCTCATGGCATGTAAGCTGAAGGGTCTCTCATCCCTCACCCTTCTGGCCCAAGAAGCCTTATTATTGTTTGCCTTTGCTCTAGCTACTAGCAGTTCCTTTGAGGGTCTTTACAGAACCTGCTAGATCTTACAAAGAAGCTTGCCCCTGTTCCTTACTTTGCCCAGAGATGGCTTTCTCTATGTATCTATAAAAATACAGATTTATAGATTATATCTATAACTATATACTTACTGTACTTATACTGTATTTCTCTACTTGTGTATTTCTACATATTTCCACACATGCAGGTTTACCTATATAGATTTTACAATGGTTTGTGTCACAGTCTCCTGGGGATGGGTAAAGGGAGAAAGAAACGAACCACAGAGCTGTCATTTTTGCCATTTTTAGTGTTATGCTCAAGTTAAAAATGAGTTTTTTTACATCTTGTGACTGCACTGAACAATAGAAACACCAGCCATGGGGATTAGTAGGTGTGTGGCTTGGTGTTCTGAAAGCCAGTTTCCTGTCATCTCTGTGGCTTAGTGGCATTAGCAACTCGAATCTAAAGTGCTCTATTGTAGGGCAATCATACGTGTTTCCAAGGAAAAATCAGGAGGAATCAATAAATTTAGACTGCTAGAACACAGGCAATGGTCTCTGAAGAGAGGTTAGCCTCGCTGATAACTCTTCAGATTTCTTCTCTTCTAATGAGATTAATGTCTGCATTCCTTCATTATTTTACCAGCCCACTTCTAGATTATATTAGACCAAAAAAGAGTCTTGTCCAGGCATTTGGATGTTTTTTTCAGTAACTGCCACACTTTATTTTATTTTTATTTTACTGTTTTAGTGGAATATTATCATCCCTGAGATGAGAAATACTACTCATGTGATTGCACCCAGGTGGCATCCCTGTAGTGTTGGATTCCCAGTGTGACCATATTGGTGCTCACAGTAATTCACCAGTTAACAGATAATCCAGTGTTTTGGACTGTTAAATTATTCTCTATGAACAGGGAGATAAAGCTACACAACAGGTACATATGTCTTCATTATCTGACAGTGACTTAAGAAACCAGTGTTGAAAAGCAGTGTAAACCTCACCAAAGCTGTCAGAAGGGAATTTTAAGGCTGAAGAAAAACAATTATAAAGTAGGAAGTGCCATAACGCAGCTTCCTTCCAGCACCCACAGGACAAATGGTCTTTAATCAAGAGATCCCAAGCTCTTTTCCCCAAGTAGCTATTGCATTAAAAGAGTAGTAGGGTTCCTCCCTCTGCCCATACATTTTTATAGCATTTTAATAGCATATCAGTACCATGCACAGACTCCCCTAGCCATGAAATTGTGCTGGTGGCAGTAATCCAAAGGACACAGACTTTGGGAACACCTGAGGCTGACAGTTTCCTACAGTTAGGAGGTGGGTTTGAGTAGGAACAGAGGCTCTCTTTTTTCTGTTCCTTTCCACCAGCCTAAAAGTACATCACTTCAGATAACCAGCGAGCATCTGCTGGACTGAGCTGGAAGCAGACCTGAGCACCACTACTCAAAGACAGGTCCTACTTGGTAGAGATCACATTTTTTAATTAGCCTCAGAACACCACTGAGATGAATTAATAGCAGAGCCCAGGGAAAAAGGAGCTCTGCCTGATCAACTGTAAAAATCCTCCTTGGCTGGTCATATAAATCCAAAAACCCATGAGAACAACAGGAACCTCTACTAAATGTCTGCCTGCCGCAGCACACAGCTGGGATTGATATCCTCCAAGCTGCTGTCCTGAGGAGAAGAGACCTCTTTCCCACTTTGGGCAAGAAAGTATGTTTTATGCAGCTAGGGATTTCATCAAATTAACCTGTTTGTTCAAATTAGGGAGGAGGGAAAAAAAGGACATCCAAAAGGGAGCACAGCAGCTGAGTTGAAAGCTCTGACCACTTATTTAAATAAGCAGTTTCAGCTAATGCAGGTGCCCAGTGCTTTCAAATAGCTTTTGTGTGCCCCAGGAACACCTACCTCTTCCTCTATAATTGTGCCAAAAAAAAAAAAAAAAAAAGAAAAAAAAAAGAAAAAAAAGAAAAAAGGAAGAAAGAGAGCTTGGATTACTTCAGGTGCCTCTTTTCAGTCCAGTCTGGTTTCTCCTGACCACTGCTGCCAAGCAGAGGACTAGCCACAGAAATCTTCACATCCTGAGCTACAGCCAAGTGTGTTTAAGAGCCAGACTGTGGTCTCAAGTTGCACTCCTTGACTGGAAAAGGAACAAAATGTAAACTGGAACCATACCCCAAACACAAACTGGAAAGGGGCATTTTCCCTAGGAACTGAAATATATGAAAATTCTTGTTACCATACTAAAACACTGTTGGGAGAAAAGAGCTTATAATGTGGTTGGTACTCCCCTGTGTGAGGCCGCATCTGGAGTACTCTGTTCAGTTCTGGGCTCCCCAGTTCAAGAGAGACAGAGAAGTGGGGGAGAGAGTCCAGTAGAGGGCTATGAAAACGTTTAGGGGACTGAAGCATGTTACTTATGAGAAGAGGCTGAGAGACCTGGGG
This sequence comes from Indicator indicator, assembly GCF_027791375.1. Classification (NCBI taxonomy): domain Eukaryota; kingdom Metazoa; phylum Chordata; class Aves; order Piciformes; family Indicatoridae; genus Indicator; species Indicator indicator. The sequence goes on from NC_072029.1 coordinate 17,365,899, forward strand.
CTGTTTAGGCTGGAGAAGAACAAGAGGGGATCTTATCAATGCTTTCCGATATCTAAATCTGGCAAGTGTCAAGAGGATGGGGCCAGACAATTTAAGAGGACGAGGGACAACGAGCATAAACTATGACATAGGAAGTTCCACCTAAACATAAGGAAAAAAAATCTTCAGTTTGAGGGTGCCAGAGCACTGGGACAGGATACCCAGAGAGCTGGTGAAGTCTCCTCTGGAGACTTTCAAAACCTGCCTGGACACATTACTGTGCAACCTGACCTAGGTAAATCTGCTTTAGCAGAGGGTTTGGACTAGATGGTCCCTAGAGGTCCTTTCCAAGCCCTACCATTCAGTGCTTCTGTGATTTAGTTTCTACCATTTCAGAGCAAATTTTATTATAACATTTTTAAAATTGTCTCTTTACCCTTTTTTGAGCAGATTTTATTGCAACATTTTTTAGAACATCTCTTTACCCTTTCACTCTGACACTGCATTTTCTGCCATACAGGTGCCTAACGACATGATTGCAGCTGACAATCCAGAAATTGCATGCTAGGAATAAAGGGCAGAAAGCTAAAGGGCAGTCTCCAAATTAGGACACCAGAGAGAGACTGTGACCCCAACCAAATTCTCACCTCAGCTACCTGTTTCCTTGAATCACAATCCTCACATTCAAGCAAAGATGAGGAAATCCTTAGGGCTGTTCTGGAGCTAGTCTGTGGTATGGAGATGAAAGCACATCCAGAAATGAGTTAATGAACAGCTTCCCTCCCTGGCAGTGGAGTTCATTACTGCTTGTGGAGTGCTCTTGTGGATTATAATATGATGGGCTACATGAGTGCCTAGATTAATTATAAACAAAAATTATCTCCTGGAAAGCCTGATGCTACTTCTTATAATTCAGGTTAAAAAACATCATACACTCTTCTCTTCCCTCCTCTGCCCAGGGTATTTTCTCTATTTATTTATTTTTGGTTTCTCTGTCTACTATTCAAACTAAGGCTGTGAAACTCTGTTAACAGTTTGCCTTCAAAGCTTCTTCCCTGGTTCTCATCTCCATGCTTTCTGAAGCCACGTTTCCATTTCAGAGGGCAGTCTTGCTGCAGGCAGCATGTGCCACTCCTGTTGGCTTAAATGTTTTAAAACAAGTCATTTCTGTATCATAATTGCTTCCAGGCAGTTTCCAGAAGAATCTCTTTATGTCTTGCTGTTCTCTTAATCTGTCACCTTTCCCACACCTGCTCAGGCTTTTCTAACAACTCCAGTCAATTCCCAAGTCAGATGGCTGTGAACCAAGAATTAAACCTCAGTTAATTTCTGAGGGCAAATCAAATGACCTGCTGCTGCAAGCTTACATCCAGTGAGATGGCAAATTGTCTTTGCAGTTTTCCCACTCCACACTTACCAAAGGAATTTTCAGCTTGCCTCAAATCACCTTTTCACTGTAAATAGGCAACTTTGCCAGGTATCTAAGCTCCATTTATCAGTGCTCGATAGGGATGGCAGGAGGATCATTTTGAATTTTAGGGAATCACATGATAGTCCTTGATCAGCCAAATCTTGGTCAACACCTGAAGTCCTTCTTCTTGTTGCAACCATTGTTGCTATGTGGGGGCACCTACCTTGAAAAGTCTGGGAACTCTGCTGGGAGTTACAGCAAAAAAATTTGTTCATCATCAGCCACATTCTGCTTCTCAGAATGCAGATGCCAGGAGGAAACAGCCTTGATTCTATTGTTCTATGATTTAGGGCAGCTAAAGGGGAAAGATATTCTTCCCTTAAAGAGATCTCCAAAACCATGTCACAATTCATCCCAGTGTGCCTTCTTGATGCTGAATGCCTTTGTCAGAAGTAGACAGGAATATGCTTGATTATTATTTGAAGAAAACATTATAATGCCAGAGGTGTGCATAGTGATTACTGAGAGGACATTTCCCTGGGGGCTCAGCCCTATTGACTCTGATGCATTTCCGTCCCAGCTGGTTGGAGGTGAGGTGCTTGAGCTAAAGGCATGCTTATTTCTGGGCAGGATGATGAAAAAGAACAACATAAACACCCCCCCCCCTCCCCCCCTCCAAACACAACAAAACCAACAAACCCAAACCCCACACACCAAAACAAAAAACCAAAACCAAAACCAAAACCAACTCAAACCCAACCCAAACCACAAAAAAACAAACAAACAAAAACCCACAAAACCAACCAAAGAAACACTCCCCCCAAAAAAAAACAAACAAAAAAAGCCCAAACAAACAAACAAAAACAACCAAAAAGAGAAAAATCTGTTTAGGCTGTTTCCACAAGGTGCTGTTCTGGATTTGCTTGATTCCCTAAAGCACTTATTTAATCAGATGTTCCAAATCAATATGAAAAATACCAAGTTGATGCAGTCCTAGCTTGAAAATCACCTCTGTTTAGTTAGATTCCTGAAACTGATTGAGCTTGGTATTGAATATGTTATGACGGAAAGGGATTCTGAAGAATCAGAGAATTCCTGGGTTCAGCCAGAAAGACAATGGTATAAATAGGAGTTAGGTATTGGAAGTAGGAGACTTCATCCTCATTTGCCTTAACACAAAGCACTCCAAAGCCAGTCATACCAGGCTAGGAGTTCAGCACAATGTCTCTATACCACTGGGACACAGCTTTCAAGTTTTATATCAATTCCTTTCATTTTTTCCCCCCTGTTACTGAAGAATCCCTAACACCTCTGCAGGCAGCTTCCCTCACTAATTTCTCCATTCCCTTTCTACCTAGCATCAGTCTCTTGAGCTGCACCTGGTCATCCTGTGTGGAGCCACAAGGGTGGTGGGAACACATTTTCAGTTTGCAACAGTTGGGGTTGCAAAGCTGCTGGGAGAGGAACTGTAGGACAATCCTCTTCCATCCCTAGAGAGCATGTGGGACTCTATCAGGACTGTTAAACACAGTCCACACGTCCCTCCCAGCTCTGATCCTCCATGCAAGAGAGAGACACCATAGTATAAGGAGTTTATCTGCTAAACCCACAGCAAGGAAAGGGCCAAGCAAGCTGTATGCAAGAACTCCAGGCTTTTATTCATTGTTTTCCTCCTGAGCATATTCTATAAAAGGACATTGAAAAGTGCTTCATCTTTAAATAACTTCAAGAAATAAAACTGGTTGGTAAACCTAGTTCAGCACAATTTGAATTGAGGTGGACTTTTTTTTTTTTTTGTCCCCCCAAAAGTTGAAATTCTCTCTCAGCAATGGAAATTCTTCAGTAATTGCAGTGTTTCTTCATATTGCAACCAGTTCACAAGGTGTTGGCAAGTGGTGAGCTACACCTTTGGACTTTTCTTCTCACCTTTGTTTACTTTCCATTTCCCTACAGCTGCAGTGTGCTTTGTCTGAAACGGGGCTTGTACTTCCACTGAAAAAGCCTAGGTGCCCTCCTTTTAGCATCCATGTGGTAACATTTGGTGCAAACCAAGACAAGACATTTGGATATCTTGCATGTCTTATGCTGAGATAAAATGCAGGGAGGCAGAAGGGAGATTTACAGCATTGGATGACCTGCTAACACACATTAAAACCACTTATCTTCATGTGGATTTTTTTTTTCACTTATTCTAAAGTAGCTAAAATGTAGCAAACCAGCCCCTTTTTTCTTTTTTCTTCCCTTCAAAGCCAGGATTCCTGGAGTGGGATTCTCTTTCCTATTACTTATCTGGGAGGTTTATGTGCTATCAGCACAGGCCCAGAAGAATGTGTGCTGACACATCTTCAAAAATCCCATCTAAGTGTTTGCTTTGAGGAACCAGAAGAAAACTAGTCGAAAAATGAACACTAAAGTAATGGTGCCCTGTTGTCACCCACAGATTTTTGATAACTCAGAGAGAGCACCAATAAGGTCACTCTTAAGATGCTTTCCCAAGTGACAAGATGTATTATTTTTGCTTTGCCTTGGCTGTATTTTTGCCATCCTGCTCCTGTGTGCTTTCCTGAACAGAAACTAGATGAAATTCACCTGCTTTTCGGATAATTTTCCAAGAATACAAATTGGATTCCAGTGCTGTTTGGGAACAACTCATTACAGCAGATTGTGTAATTACTGGCAAAGCAAACAGAAATCACCTTGCTAATCAACAGGGAATACAGATGTGGGAAAAAAAAAAAACAATTAAAGTAATCATAAGCCATCAATATTTACTCCACAGAGCAAGTTTTTAATTGTCACTTAAAGACAATCCAAGGGCATAATTTAATTCAATTCAATTTTTAACTAGGGACAGAAAGACTGTTTCCAATTGTTCATCTCAAACTCAAAGATTATTAACTGCTTCTTAAACTCATCTGGCAGTGCAGTATTTGAAGTAGAAATCTTGCAGCAAGTGCTTTCCAGGAACTATCTCAGAAACCACACTATCTGTATTTTCTAAGCATTCAGTGAAAACAATGGTAAATTTAATGACTAAACATCCACAAGCAGTTCTCAAACAAGCAAACAGGAAATTTGGCAGCCAACAGGAAATTTGGAGAGCTGCTCAGGGGGGAACAGAGAGCTCTAGGTGCAAATTCAGCAGCTTCAGGCAAACAGCAGGGATGTGTTATAACCATTCACAAAAGGAATGGGAGGAGTGTGAAACACATGTATATTTTACTTCCTTAAAAGCACCTACAAAATCCTGTCTAGTGGACCTTTTGAATAACTCATTTGAGATGTCTGATCTCCAAATCCGCTGCTGAGCCTTGCTTGAACTGTTTTGCAGAGAGATATTCTGCTTAAAGCTTTTGGGAGGCCCTGCTTCCATGGCTTTCTGGGAAAAGGGATGGAAAGAACACCAGGGAAGTTTTAGGTTGGATATTAGAAGAAAATTCTTCACTGAACAGGTTCTCAACCACTGGAACAGGCTCCCCAGGGAGGTGGTTGAATCCCCTTTCCTGGAGGTGACTAAAAGAGGCAGAGTTGTGGTGCTGAGAGACATGATTTAGCACCAGAGGTCGAGTTAGATAGTGGTTGGGCTCCGCAATATCTTTTCCAACCAAACTGATTCTGTGACTCTACCATTCTCTGAACAATCCTTTATCCATGATGGCTCAGCTGGAGAGAAACCAGTGATGATCCTCCCCTCCTCACTGCAGGATATAGCTTTAGGACCCATTGCTGCAAAGGGATGAAGGGGAAGGAGGCTGCCAGCATTTCTAAAAAGCAACTGCTTAAGAAAACAGCTTTTCCCAATTATCAAATCTTGAAAGATGGGATAATCTTAGAAAGAATTGGCGGAGGAACACTCATCTCTGAAATTAGTAAATGACAATTAGTGAGTTTTCTAAGCCTGGATTGGGGCTAACCTTTTGGTCAATTAAATTGAACCCCAAAGCTGTAATGGAGATGATGGATCTTTAATAATGGACTTTTGTAATGATGTTAGTGACCATTTAAGAGGATTTTTCTGTGCATGCTGCAGGCAATGAAACTTGGCTGTGACTTTTTTTCCTAAGCATTCCCTAATGAGTGAAGGACTTTGCATCCTTTTCCTAAGAGCTTTCTCATGACAGCTTCTGTAGGGTACCAGTCTCTCCCCTCTGCCTTCAGTGCATGAGTAGCAAGTGAGTAAGCTGTTGACTGCAACATCTCCAGTCTTTGAATGATGCTAAGCTCCAGACTGATGCTTTTCCTGAACTGACCACTGCAATGGAATAATCCATCCCCTGTCAGCAGAGACTGGGACACTCTCGGAACTAACTGGCTGAAGCTCAAAACTAGACAAGCTCAAGATAATATTTATAGGTCAGAGGAAACAATTGAAAGGAACATCAAACATGACACCAGCATGCACGAGTGGTGGATTTTATCTGCCCCTTGTTTCAAATCCTGACTGTCTCTGTCTGTTGCGGGACACGTCTGGTTGAGAGCACTCTTCATCAACATTCATTTTGGATGCCATGTGCCTCCATCTCCAGCCAAGTTCACATTCCTTGTTTAATCTGCTTTGTAGGAAGAGGGTTTGATTGCATGAATGCTTGGAAAATATCTCTTCTTTGCAGAAATATTTGCTTGTGCATGCTAGCAAAGAGGGTTGTGCATAAACACCATTGCTGGTGGCGATACTGCTGTCTGTTTACCCTTCAGATATGCTGCAGTCTCTGATTTTTCCTCATTTGAAAAGAGCTGTACACTGAGTGCCCACCACTCCAATTCATAAGCACAGAGAGGTGTAGAAGGGGGCTACTTTTAGCAGTGTATTTATTATTTGCAAGGAGGTAACACGTACAGATGTGCATTAGCACTGATTGTCCTGTGTATTCAGATTGCAGCAAACACACAAGGCATCTTTCTCAGGTGTCCTACGTTGAAAGGAGTCCTGTACTATGTGGTTTGAGTACTCCCTTCTCCCTTCCTCCCAAAGAAATCTGTTGCAGGATTGTTGACAGGACTTTATTGTATTGCAATGTATTTAAAAGCACTCTTCTATGGTTTTGCTACACTAGCACACTTCTTTGAGATGCAGAGAAGCCCATTATCAGAGATCATCCTTTAGGGATTCTACATCTAGCAAAAATAGCTCTCAGTTTGTGGATTACTGTGTGTTTTGCTGTTCAGGCTTTGCAAGACAGAATTTTCTTTACTAATCCACAATTGTCAGATGGAGCCTTTGCTGTTCCACTGGCCCAAATCAGTGTCAAAGGTCTTTCACGAGGCAGGGTAAGTACAAATGAAAATAAAATAAATTCAGCAGCATTATGCTTTTACCCCCTCTGGGTTCACTTCCCATTTAGATATAGTGAATACTTGCAAATTTTGAGCTGCTTTTATGAATTATTCACAAGAGAAAAAAGATTCTGAGTTGCATTTGTACAATGAGAGAAAACAGATGATAGATGGTTTCACATGTCCAACGAAAAATCAACCATCGCAGCTTGAATTTTGAATACTGACACCCAACTGCTAATGAATAATTTGCAGATCAGGAATTTTTAAGTGAATAATTTTAAACAAATAAATTTGAGAAAATCAGACAAGTGGTTCATCTGCTTCTTTTGGAGTAGCTAATTCACCCATTCACTCCCTTTCTGCAGCTCAGTTGCAGTGATTTGGTTCTCAAAGGACCAAAAAGAAAATGTAAATGGAAGTAAAAAGTGTGCTGGAAAAAATGATAGCATGTTACTCTGCCAACTCAGAGTGGCAGGGTGTGTGAGCAATAGGGTAGGAGAAGAGCATCTGTTAAACCTGCTAAAAATATTGTACCAGGTTCTCACAATCTGCATTGGGAAATGACTTTGGAGAAAAGAATGGGCTCGAGGAAAAGCTTTACTTGTTGAGAACCCCAAAGGACAAGCCATTTCCTAGGGTCATAGAATCACAGAATTCTTTAGACTGGAAAAGATCTTTAAGATTGAGTCCAACCATTAAATCAGTCAAGTGAGTCAATCAGTAACTAAAACAACTCAAGGCTGGAGCAACATTTAGGTTAGTTTGGGAACCTGTAGAAATAAAATGTAAATGGGGATTAGGAAAAAAAAAAACAATACAAAAAAACCAAACCAAACCCCTCTAGGCCAGTAAAAAGGCTCTGGGGTAGATTTTCTGAGAATAAGAGGAGTCCCAAGGGCCTGTGCTCCCCTTTCCCCCATAGCACTGTTTTATTCTGTATGAGCTCTGGACGCATGACAGGGCTGGTGAAGCCTCTTTCACCAGCCCATCTTGGCTGCCTCTGTCTTCTGTCATTATCTTCACAAAGCCCACCATTAAAAGGCAAACAAGTTGGGCTTACCTACTGACTTTGCATTCTTTTATAGCTCTTGATCCAAGTTTTTTTTTTTAACATAGAGGTCAGATTTTAACTCAGTTTTTGTTCCACTCTCTGGTATTAATTAGATGTCATGCTACATAGTATGTGTTCTTAACAAGTGTGGATCTCATTTCAAATGATTAATGAGGTAGAACAGCTCCAAACAGTTTTGGTGCATTAATTGTGCAAACTGTTGTTCCCATTAGGAAGACCCCAACTCATAGCTGTGACAATATTCAGCCCCTCATCCAGCCCTTCTAGTCTTCAGAAGCTCATTAAAACAACAACTCCAATAATAAATTCCTGGAAGTCCATATAATACTTTAGGTGAGTCCTATTAGTCCCATTTTAGAGATGGAGAAACAAGGAAAGAAAAGTTACCACTTGACCTCACCCACAGCAAGCAGAGTTTTCAGGATTGGGCTATAAGTGAGGGACTGGTGCTTTCCAACTTTGTGGTTAAATAATTAAACCAGGTCTTCCACTTTTCTTTAAGCTAATCTGTGAAAAATGAGTGCCTTCCCTTTACAAGGTTTCCAAGCATGTTATGAAAAGAGGAAATTTATGACTTACAATTTATGTAGCACTTCCTTTTCATAAATCAATTTATTAAAGCTCTGGAGAAGCTTCCAAAGGCTCTGATCCAGCAGTACACTTAGATGTGTCCATAACTTCAAAGAAGTCAATTGTCCCATTGAAGTGCTTTCCTGGACTAGGGCCAAAGAAATTGCTGTTCTCCCCTGTGTCGAGGCTCAGATGTAAAATGGGGCAAAATAATTCATCAAAAGTTTAATAAGTTACACAGTCATGGCAGAGCTCTGCCAGCCTTCTGCATTAATACCTCAAGTTAATAAGAAATGGCCTCAGGGAGATAATTGCCTCCTTATTGGTACGCTGTGCTGAAATGTCAAACCTCACCTGGAGCTGAGCAGCAGTGTTGCTCCCTCCCTGAATCTGGCAGATCCCACATCCAGGAAACATGAAGCTTTGGAGGGGACATAGTACTAGCAACTCTCCTGGGGCATGAGCTCCCTTTCATTCAGCTACTATTTCTTTTAAGGACTATCCTCCCAGGAGAATGAAGCGTTTGGGTATTTCAAGGATTTGGAGTATTCTGTAAGGTTTGGGATAGTGAAATCACTTTGACAAGAGGACTATTCACACCTTTTTCTGGACTCCTTCACTGGTAAATACTTGAGAGACAGTACTGAACATACTGTTATATGTTGCTGGCAGCCTCCCTGGGAAGCTATGCCAAGGACAACTTCTCTAATCTGCTGAAAGACTTGCGTGTTGAGGTCATGTGTGGAGCAGTCAGAAGTAACCAGACCTTGTGCTAGCTGCAAGTGTGGAAGGGGATGTTAAATGCTGAAAGCAAGAGGGAGTTCCTAGGGACAAGAAGGGAATGTGACTCGAATTAGCAGGGTGACACTTCTCTGTAATGACACAGAGCAGTCTTCTCCACCCTGGCAAGCTGATTCCTAGGGATGTAGGTTTACATATCAAGACCCTCTTTGAGCTTTGCCTGCTAGAGTTGTTACTCAGAATCAGAGTGCTGGCTATCGTTTTGCGAGCACAAAGCTGACAGACTTAACAGCCCATCCTTACACGTTAGAAAATCCAACACCAGAAACACCATATTCCCAAAATGATACTTACATCTACAATGAGGAAATCCAGCCAGCACCAGGCATTGGTGAAATACTTCTTGAAGCCATAAGCCACCCATTTCAGGAGCATCTCCAAGACAAAGATGTATGTGAATACTTTGTCAGCATATTCCAGCATGGTTTTTATGTTTTTTCGATCTTCAAGGTAAATATCTTCAAAAGCCTGCAAGTACAAAAGACTGATTAAAACTTTCTCCTGAGCTATGCTGGAAGGCATGGGTGCTGTGCCAGAAGGCATGGGTGCTTTGCCAGAAGGCATGGGTGCTGTGCTGGAAGGCATGGGTGCTGCACTGCAAGTTTGTAGTAGTATTATTATAGGGGCTATCATGTATTGTCAGCAATTTCTGATATATTTCAATGTTATCATCATCAAGAGTGCAAGGAACAGATAGGAGGTCTGTTGCCCTCATAAAGGACACATGCATAATACCCTCTCCAGCCTCTGCTGGCTGTATTGACTAGACGTCCTTTGAGTGTGAGAAGAGCTTAAGCACCCTAAATTTGGGAAAGTGCATCTGTGAGCAGGTTACCACCCCAAGCTGCCCAAGGGCATGCTGCCTCAGCTTCCCTTGGCTGTGCCACTGCCATCAAAGCATCTCAGACGTCAGAAGGCACAGGAGACAGAATCTGACCCTTTTTAGTCAAATATGTCTTATTGCTAAAGATGAAAAATTGGGTTATTAACCTATGTGTGCTATAGAGTACTGAAGTTCCCTGGCTTCTGTTCAGCCATCACATTTCAGGTAGCTATAGCTATCTGCTTCAAGAAATGCTCATTATTATTCACTTAACCGACCAATTATGTTTTAAAGGTCAAGGTACCTATCTACCCATCTCATCTGTCTCTCTAACTGATCTAATGCAGGGCATCATCAAAGAACTTTCAGTATCTGTATCAAATACAAGCAACTTAATAACCCCTTTAAAATATTGAAGATATAAACCAATATGCCTACTAAAATAAAACAGAGAAAGTTGATCACAATTTATCTTTCCCTTTCTAAAGTACATCAAATAAAATGGAGGATCCTAGTGTCAGGGTTGCAGAAACATGGCCTTGTTTGGGGCTTCGAGCTCAAGCAGTGGATCTGCTTCCCTAGCTACTCTACTGACTGTCATTACAAAAGCTGCTTCCATGTTCATGTAAGCTGGATAACCCAAGACTATAGTTTGGTTCCACCATGTGAGCCAGAAACTTGGCTGCAAGAAAGAGTAGTCTTTGAGAGAGTCTGTGCTAATCATTTTAATTATCTGCATTTACATATTTCAAGATCTGTAGCTACTTTCTGAAGAACTTTTCAAAGTTAGCGAACAGCCAGTGCCTGGAGATACAAGAAGTGTGTTACTTGTCACTCAAGCAGTCACAATGCTCTTTTGCCTGCCAGGGAACAGCAATTAATCTGACAAGAAAGCTTTGGCAGCCTCTGCCAGAGCTTGTCCATTTGTCCCCACACTTTAGGGTGACGTTTGCGCTGCGACTCAGGCTCCTATCTTGCCTTCAAAAATGATATTTCAAGGGTGTGAAAGAGCTGTTGGAGAAAGCCACAGAAAACAATACACAGAGATTGGAGTTTATCAACTCTTGTAGGGGATCACTCACTTTGTCAGATGACTTGCTGTACTTTGCAATTACTGCAAAAATAACAACAAACTATTTAAAGTGGTTTCCTGCTCTCCCTCCTTTGCTCTCCCTATTTTCTACTAACCTGTCAAAAAGTACATTGTTTTGTCTACTGAAAGCACACTGTGAGTCAGGAAGCAGCTTAATAAGGGATGAAAAATATGCTACCTGAATGCCTCAGGTGCACTGTACTCCTGCACAAGCTATGAATATTACCCAGATGGCAAAACTTTGGTGCTTTGCATTTTTTTCCTGGTGACAAGGGATGAAATCTTTGCAATATAAAGTATCTTTAAGACTATTTCTTCTGCTTTGCTTTGTATGTTAAATAAAGAGCTAAACAGAATACCTGCAGTGTTATCCACAACTGCTACTAAAACACAGGCTCCTGGATTGGGTGCTTATCACTTATATACCCAAGAAAGGGTTTTGGATCTCTTGCAGTAAGCTCCAGATATATTTTGATGGCTTAACTACTACACACAAATACATGCTGGCCTTTAAATTTCCTTAAGAACTTAGCATGTCCCAGGGATAGAGCCTCAGGAGCTTAGTTTTTAGAAGAGCTCACCCTAGAATAACAGAAGACAAAAGCTGGGTGCTGCCTTCAACATCTCCAATTCAAACACTGAAGTGCAGTGCTGATACGTGTCAGAATGCAGCATCATTTGCCCTTATAGAGAGCTGCATTGGCTAAACTGAAAATCATCAAAAAAAAAAAAAAAAGTAAATGAATGCATGCAGTGGAAATTAAATGAGATTTATACTGCAGTGCTCAGTATCTAAAGCACTTTTAATTACATATGTAAGGAAGTGTATTTATCTAAAGTGCATTATAGCAAGCGACGTGCCCCCTTTAAAAGGTGTTAAAAAATTAACATGCTGATTCTCAAACTGCTGCAAAAACTGTCAGAATCCATTGATTTCAGCAAAACTATGACAAAATTCAGCAGTCTACTGTTTACCCAAGTTTTTCAGCCTCTTACTTTTCATAATAAAATAAGATCCCCTGGGTGAAATTTCAGCCCATTCCTGGCGGACCAGGAGAACAGTCCAGTCCTTTCCTTTTTGCATCAACATTTATGTATTTCCACCTTCTTGTGTCCCTGGAGAGATTTTCCTTAAACTACATAAACACAGCACTTCTGTGTTTTCCTCTCTATTTTTTAGGCCACTGATAATTTGTGTTTCTCTCCTCTGGAGTTTCTTCAATTAGCCCATGTCTTTCCCAAAGTACAATGCCCAGAGCTGAAGCTAGTGCTCCAGCTGAGGTCTCCTTGATGCCAACTGGAGTGGAAGAACATGCTTATTTACACAGCCCAGTGGGGTGTTCAGCTTTTGTGTGGTGCTGTGATGTAGTTTATCTATCCTCTTTGTTGCCTGTTCTCTCTCCAGCTCTTTTTAGTAAATCTGTTACCTTACCAGTCATCCTGCATTGTACCTTTCTGCTTGTGATTATTGCTGATGAGGTGAAGCAGGCATCTTTCTAAGGTGATGTTCCTCTTACTATTTCAGGCAGATTCATCTGTTTGGCCAAAGTTTCTCCTGACCTTCAGAAATGTGAGTATAACCTGTCCAAACATGTCACTGCCCGCAAATTTAGTAGGTGTATTTCTTACTCCATTATGGAGGAGAAAATTCAATGCCTGAAGAACCTTTGCTCTACACTCAGATGAAAACTTGAGAGAAATCCCACCACCTACAATGACATTTCCTGACATGAAAATAAGCAACTTAAACACATGCTCCCACTGCTATGAAGAGTTCAGAGAGCTCTATACAGAGAAGACCTAGTACACAGACCTAGTACACAGGGGGATCTAAGAAGGAGAGGATTCCTCCTAAGTAATCAGGGCAAAGACCACCTAGCCTCCATATATATGGAGATGCCAACAGGAGCTATCTGTGCATGGAAGATACAGTGGTTTAAGCTAAGGTGTATTCAAGACACGACAGACACCCAAAAGCTCCATGAGTAGCACTGGTTCAGTGCTCTTTATGTCTTTTTATGATTTTCCTTTGCTAGTTACAAAATGGGCTTAAAAAAAAAAAAAAGGAAAAGAAAGAGAAAGAGAGAAAGAGAGAAAAAGAGAAAGAAAAAAGAGAAAGAGAAAAAGAAAAAGAAAAAGAAAGAGAAAAAGAAAAAGAAAGAAAGAGAAAGAGAAAGAGAAAGAGAAAGAGAAAGAGAAAGAGAAAGAGAAAGAGAAAGAGAAAGAGAAAAAGAAGAAGAAAAAGAAAAAGAAAAAGAAAAAGAAAAAGAAAAAGAAAAAGAAAAAGAAAAAGAAAAGAAAAAGAAAAAGAAAAAGAAAAAGAAAAAGAAAAAGAAAAAGAAAAAGAAAAAGAAAAAGAAAAAGAAAAAGAAAAAAAAGAAAAAGAAAAAGAAAAAGAAAAAGAAAAAGAAAAAGAAAAAGAAAAAGAAAAAGAAAAAGAAAAAGAAAAAGAAAAAGAAAAAGAAAAAGAAAAAGAAAAAGAAAAAGAAAAAGAAAAAGAAAAAGAAAAAGAAAAAGAAAAAGAAAAAGAAAAAGAAAAAGAAAAAGAAAAAGAAAAAGAAAAAGGAAAAGAAAAAGAAAAAGAAAAAGAAAAAGAAAAAGAAAAGAAGAAAAAAGAAAGGGAAAAGGAAAAGGAAAAGGAAAAGGAAAAGGAAAAGGAAAAGGAAAAGGAAAAGGAAAAGGAAAAGGAAAAGGAAAAGGAAAAGGAAAAGGAAAAGGAAAAGGAAAAGGAAAAGGAAAAGGAAAAGGAAAAGGAAAAGGAAAAGGAAAAGGAAAAGGAAAAGGAAAAGGAAAAGGAAAAGGAAAAGAAAGGAAAAAAAGGAAAAAGGCATCCCTGGAGCATAATACAAGTCTCCAGATGGGAACTGCTATGGAGCACTTATGGGATGATAAAGTAGTAACTCTGGGATACTTCTGTGCAGACTTCCTTAAGGATTTGCTTTGCAAAACATGTCCATGCCGCAATTTTATGTTATAACAGAGGAAAGTTTCCCTACCCTATAGTAAAGTCAGGTGAAATCAGACAAGCTAAAAATCAGTAATGGCTCATAAAATCTTAGAGACAGGTAACTGGAGAACACTTTCTGTGAGACCCATGTCCACTTTCAAGCAGGTAGGAAATCCTGTTACACTTACCAGGGCTCCACTGCTCAGCAGGATCATGAATATGATGAACGTTTCAAACCAGTTGTGTTCGACGATTCTGTAGCAGGTTTTCCGCAGCCTCCACCAAATTTTGCCTGGAAATTTTGTGATGTCCACGGAACAACACGGGAAGAATCGTACACAAACTGAAAAGGAGCAAACAAAAAACAAAGCAGTTGTTTAAAAAAAAAGCCCATTTAATTCCTAAACTGTGATAAGGAGCTGCTAAACAGTATTTCTTCTAACAATACACTGGCTGCATGGAACTTCTGTCTTGTTTTTGTCACCAGCCTCTTCTGCTCTGCCTTTCACTTCCCCCTCTCGCTCTATTAAAAAAACATTCAAAATCACTTCAAATATGTCCCAATGATTTCTACCAATGATTTTTATGATACAGAATATATTGGCCACGAGTCACCAGTGCAATAGGTCAATCATATTTGTGTTAACTGAGCTCTGACAGTGGCCCTGATCAGGAACTAATTACTCTATCAGGGTATTACCAACATCTTCCACATCCTTTTGAATGGAGAAAGGATATTTTCTTGCTGATATTGATACCACTAGAATGACTGATGCAATTTGATGAAAGGGAGATGAGGGGAGGAAGTGCTACAGAAGAGACTCAGACAGCAAAAGCAGGAACAGATTTTGGTCTCTTGAACTCTCATGAGCTTATCAAGGCATTAGAACAACTTCCCAAATATATTTAGGTGGTTAAATCACCTTTGATGTCAGCAGAAATTTAGATATCCAGTCCACAGCAGGTTCTCCAGTGCTTCATAGCACTTTCTGACCTTGGTTATGAACACTGTGTGAGAGTTAAGTATTGTGGTCACAATGGGCACCACACCAGGATTTCAGGTAGGCAAAACCACGGTCATTTTTAGTTTCCTTAGCAACATTTGCTATAGAAAAGGATATTGTCACTGGTAGTAGACAGATCTATCTCTCCTATTTAATAAAACACCTTGTGCATTGCCTTGTGCTGAATAAGAACTTAATATTTTGTGAGAGGATTCCCTGGTAGCTAGGACTTGTCCTTTTCTAGACTGGACATTCAGCCTTATGTCAGACAGTTTGACTCGAATTTCATAACATTTCCTCATGTGAAAGAGCCCCAGAAACTACTTTATTTTTAGAAAATGAGCTTTTTACCCTACATTTAATCCATGTGCTGTACAGAAAGAGATTTGGCTATAGAGACTTATCAGTCTCATCATGAGAAAAAAACAACAACACAGGCCAATTGCTTCCGTAGCTGAAAGGTGGCCAAGGGCACTGCCGTGTCTCGAAGCACACAACAACTGCTTGGAAGCGACAAGGGAGGACATCTCACTATGGTGATGCAATGCAATGTTATTGCACATAGAAATAATATTTAAGCAAGGAAGCTTAGGAAGGAAAGAGGGTGAGTGCCAAGGTTAGGAAGACAGCAGATGCTGCTAATTCAAGGTGGCATAACTGAGCTGCTTGAACTGCAAGTGATATGCAAGGAGATCAAGTACAACTCTTGGGATGCCAGGATCCCCAAGCAGCTGGAAGTGGGGCTGTGCTGGCAGCAGGCTCTGCCAGGAGGAGGAGAGCTGCTGAAACTGCTGTGGTACTCCCAGCATTTTCTGTAAATTTTTATTATTCCAGATACCTACTATGTTTCATACATGAACCACTCCCAGAGCTCCCTTTTGCCTCACATATCTGAGATTTTGGTTAGGTGTAGGCTTTTGGCTGTGTGAAATTTTGGCATGGGTCTAGCAGAACAGTAAAATGCAAAGGTAACAGGTTAGTGATGCAAGTAACTACCTGTCCTCTAGATGCCTGCATCCCACAGACCCACACCAGTACTAGGATCCCTGAGCTAACATACTCACATGGCAGTTCTGCTTAAAGATGCCGATGCAGTATAAGCCCACCAGCATGGCATGACAGAGGGGGCTACTGGAAAAACTCTTACACCACTTCTCACCCCACAACCTGTATGGTCATCACCATCTTTCGGGTGCCTGGTCCACACTCAGTGCTGTTATGCACATGCACTGGTCACCTGATGGTCAACTCAGCTTTGTATCAGGAAGACCAAAGAGTTAGATTTATCATTCATCAGGTGAACAGCCTAATGAGCAGGTTGTTCACTATGGAAGTGTGGATTTCTCATGTTGAAGCAGAAGTCCCCCATTATACTGAAAGTAATCATTGTTTCTAGCAGAAAAAACTTTCCACGAGCCTACCTTGTTCCCAGACACAGTTTCAACTTGGAAAAAAAATCAGCTTTTTTTTACAACTATAAACATTTGTCCAGAAAGTTTCCCCTCTTTACTCCCAAGTTACTTCCCAGATGAATACTTAGCTTTTCAGTCTCTCAGACAAATGCCTAGGCTCAGCTAGTAACAGGCTTAACATGCTCTGTCATCCTCTTACAGCACAGAAATGCTCTCTAAGTACTGTTGGAAAAGGTTAGGATCTTCCAGGAAGTGGTTTTTCCCACTGTAAGACAGTTGGATGAATCATTCCCTGGAGGAGTCTGCCTCTGTCTTTTCACTACATGGGAAGCCTACATCATTACCTGAGCACAGCTAAAATTAGTGGATCACCTTCAAATTAAATACTAATGAGCAGAGCACCACAAGTTCCAAAGTCACTTCATTTGTGATGGAAAACACTTACAAAAGGGTAAAAACAGGCTGACTCAGTCAGCTTTCATCTGATAATCTACATATAGAGAGAGGCATTTTTAAAGACAGAAAGCCAGCTAGGACTAGTATTATCTTTTTTCTTTTTTTTTTTTTAAGTGCTTTTTGATGGCTTTCATGCAATTCCAGTCTAAAAAAGAAAAAAAAAGAGAAGGCCTAGTTACTGACAGTAATACCTTGAAAAATCCAAAATAGCTTCTCAGATGAGTCAGCCCAAAATCACAGTGCTATTAAATCCTATGCTTTTGATTGGGCCCAATTCAGAAATGTTTAGACCAGATTCTGATACAATTACTAATGTCAAGTAGCACTCCCATGAAAAATTATGCTGGCTGCAATTCAGATGCAATGCTATTTTTAACCATTTATAAATTAAACAGAAAAAAAAAAAAGAAAAAAAGTGGAAAGAAGAAAAAAGAAAAGTGATCAGAAACAGATCTTCTCACCAGTTAGTGAACCTCTATTTCCAATTCAAATTCTTTGATTTCTTTCAGTGAATGTTTTGTCATACCTGTGCTTTTCTGGACTCTCCTAATGCTGATAGCCTATTGTTCTGGTGACCTTGATCCAAGCTTAAATGCTGAATTAGAAGCTTCACATAACCAAATGAAAGAAATTTGGTCAGAATTCTAATAGTTTTGATGTTTGTTTTTTTTTTTCCTTTTTTGTGAAATCGAAATATCAAAAGCATTCCAATATTTTTAAGGCATAACCTGGTGAGGGCCTGAGCAACCATAATTCCAGCTGGCTTCTCTAACAATGAAAGTGGTCAGCAGAGCCCAGATTTGAGGTTTTGAAAGCTACTTTATCCACAGGAAGACGACTTCATTAACACTTTTTAGCACAGCAAGCGTTAAGGCAGGAATAAACACTTTGGCATTTCTTGTAACAGCATTACTCATACTGCCTTGTCTAATAGATTTGTGCTAGCCCCCCTGAAATCAATGCTGATAGGGAACAGGGTGTGCAGAAGAAGCAGAACCCCTTGAGAATTAGTCAGGACTGCATTAATATTGGGCTACTTTTTTTTTTTTTTTTTTTTTTTTTTTTTGAGGCACTGTAGTTTATATTGGGCTACATCTTTTTTAAGAGTAAACTGACTCATTTCGACAGTGGCCTTTTGAGCAGCAGGTTACTACTCTAGAGAAACACAGAACAGCAGAAAAAGCCTCCCCAAAGGGTCAGGTTAGTTGCTGGTAAATCAGCAAAGCTGCACTGAGCTGCATCAGTGGTCAGCGTGCCCAAGAACAACATCTGCCTTCAGTTCACATTTGAACATTCCACACTACCTCTCACAAAACAGACACTTAATTACCAAGAAACCTTTCCAAATCCATCAGTACCACATTATTTACTCTTCGGTTTTTATGACACAGGTATTGTTCCCTTCAGTCGTTGGCATATCCTATAGCACAATCACAAACTGCAGACGAAAATGTGTCTTGAACTTCAGCTTCCACTGCAGATGTGACAGAGAAAGCTCTTGCTTAAGCATCTGCCACAATGATAAACAAGTCACTGAAAAAACAAACCCACAACGAACAGGCAGGGGGAATTGAATTTACAATGCTTTTTGTGTGAATTTCCTTTGGTTCCCACATTCACGTTTCCTAGCCTGGTGCATTATAATCATGGAGCTGTTAAGACCTGATTGCATTAAGCTTTGTGCTCTGGGAAAAAAAAAAAAAAACACAACTCTCTGTAAATGTGGGAGCTATACCGTAAAAACTTGCTCCTGCATCCATGAGAGCTAAGCCTACTGATTTCAGGGTAAAGACTGTGAATCCACTGCTTGTTCACATCAATATATACATTTAAATTCATGTAAAATTAATAGGCATGTTTTGGATGGATTGGGCTGCTGATTCTCTTGAATCAACCAAGAAGACCAGTTCTATCCTGTCATCCAGTAAGCCTGGTATTTTGTATTCATAGTACAGTAATTTTGTTACTATCTTTGCACAGGAGATCCCAATTATTTGGACATTCATCTTTAGAACAAAACAATATTTTGCTTAGCTTTGAATGCTGGTTACAGCATTGCTTGGCTTGACACATGGAAAATACAGCCTCCTCAGCATAAACTCCAGCAGGCAGGTATTTCAGAACATGGTTTTAATACATGTATATCCGACAAGCTGGGTTTCTAATGACCACTCTGGCTAGCTGTGCATGTTCTTAAGCAAGCAAGCAAGCCTAGCTGTAGTCCTTTTGCAAGACTACAGATGTCTCTCCATGCTGGAGGAAACTTGATTTCCTTATTTAACCCCTTTCTTGCCTTCTGGCCCCACCAACCCCTTGGCGTGCATGGCTGGGGTTAATATTGGGCATCTCTAGGGCTGACATGGAAGAGATTTGCCATCAACTGGCTCCAGCATTTGAGTATCTGAGACACATACAGAGATTTGAGTCTTTCCTCAGGTACTACAACCATGTGCCGCCAAGAGAGCATCTGACAAAGACACAGTCTGCCAGGTGATTTTGCTCTTTCAAGAGCAGGTACATTTCTCATGTATCTCTTCAAAACTTATTCTCTTGGAGGTCACAATAAATGACAATGCAGTGCCTTGAAGCGAAGGCAGTGGGTAGCCTGCCCTCTGCCCTCTGCCAATGCCAGCCCTGCCTTGAGTGAAGGGGTGGAATCTAGAGTTGAAATGTAGAGATCCTGTCTAACCTGAATTAATTTAATTCTTTACAAGCCATGGGACTGTAAGAATCCTATGATATCTGAAAATTGTATGCAACGAAATACTAACATGGCCTTCCTGATGGAAAAACACACAGGATCTTGGGTATTTTGGTGAGAGGAAAGAGAAACTTGGGTTTGTTCCATGTTGTTTTGTGTGTCCTTTTTACCTTTTTTCTTTTTTCCTAGGATGACAACGCATTTTGCTGGGCTTGGTTTGGTTTTCTTTAGCTTTTAAACACCATATCTCATGGCAGTCCCTACAGCTGAATTCAGATTTTCTCGGTTTCAACAGCCTGGGTCTGCTCCTCTTTGCTTGCTCATTTCTAAACAGCCGCTAACTGTGGTTGGAGAGGGCGTAACACAGATCCCACCCCATCAGAGGAGCTTCACTAGCACATGGCCTTTTCCAGCTGCGATAATCGCTCCTATGTGGTCACATGAAGATCTAGTTTTGGGTGCCCTTGGTGTCACGAGTTGAGACCAACCTCGTGTAGAGCAAGGTAGCTCATTCTTGCGTGACCATCTGATGATACCCGCTTGAAACCTTTGCCAGCGGGCACTGGCTGGGGAATTACGCTCAAGGACTTGGTGAAAACTTTCTCCTATTAGGGTCTGGGAGAGAGGAGCGTGCTGAGGCCAGGGGGGCTCTCTTTGGATGACCTTCTGTGAGACACAGAAGATAATGTCCAAACAGATAGCAATTTTTGATGCAGAGAACACATACCAACGGAGGTAACAGGACTGGAGTGTTGCAAGGCATCCCTAGGAAAAAAAATCCCTAAACAGCTGGCATTGCCTAGGTGTTGCTTTCCCATCAACTGGTGACACAAATGGTCTCTCCATTTCTATCAGGTTTTTCCCAGCAATACTTGGTAGCTGACAGAGCTGTGACCCTACCTTGGCTTCGCCTTTCCTAACCCAAGAATATTCCCCATCGACCCTAATCAAAGCTATTTTGAGATGATAACGAATTAACAAGTCTCCCCATGAAAAAATGACCTATGGCTTATCTGGGTCACCCAACTCCGGGAAAACTGTGACCTCAGCAACTTCCAGCAACTATTTCAAGAACATGCATTATCTCCATTGCTTTTGTTATCTAAAAAAGGGGCCTGAATTTGGAACATATTTGTTCAGGACATAACCTACGCTGGATGTGTTGAGAAATGTCATAGTTTGAATTCAGAGGGCTGGTGAGCTTACACAGTAAGAACTTAACCCATCCCCTCCTGCTCTCCCTCTCCATCTCACCTAATCTCCCTCTTTCACAAATACTAGCTGGTCATCCTCCTGGAAACAGCAAATACTCTCACATCTCTTTATTACAAGACAGTAAAGGCCATTCTAGATTATTTTGGCCAGTGCATGACCATCAACGTTCCCATTTTAGAACTTTATAACCGTGTGGTATCTTAGGTAACTAGACTGTTTGCTCACTTTCTTGTTTGCTTTTTATCTAGACTGAAATGATAACTGCATGAGGTTTAATTGCAATGTTAAGTCTGAGTAAAAATATTGGAAAGTACTTCATAGAAGATGATAGGAAAGCATTTTGATCCTCATCATAAATTAACACAAACGTTAGTGCCATTGCAGTAAGAATCATTTGGACTTTCAGTTTATTGCACTTTCACTTGGAATTTTATGAGTGGACGTTCATGTGTTGAGTTTATACACTTTTGCCAAATCCATGAGGAACGTGATCACACTTAGCCTACATGGCAGCCTCTGAGAAATCTGCATGGGGATGCTACACACAGGAAAGCAGAGTATATATGTTGGGCAGGATGTCACCTCCAACTGCACCCACAGTCCCCCCAGACACCTTGCACTGGGCCAAGGGCTGGGAGCAGGTTTTCCTTCCCATTCAGAGTTCAAGACTCAGCTGGGCGTTCTCTGGGTGAAGAGGAAAATGCTCTGACTTGTGGGACTGGTGGGAAACTAGGAGAGATGAAGAATAAAAGACAAACAGCAAGAGCAAGGATGCTCAGGGTGAAGGGAGCAGAAACTTGAATGTCATCCACCACAAACTTGGGGTTCAGCCTGCAGTATCTTCATTCCTACATTTCTCTACTGCCAGGTTGACAAATAGGCTTCAAAGGTAGCATAATACTTCCAGTGATCCATCTAAGAGAGTATCATTTGCTACCCTGAGTCCCATTGTCAGCAGTGGAGGTCTGACAATCTGTTCCTGCACAATGGAACTTCAGGTAATTTTAAGAAAAAGCAAACTGCAGAGTGCTGCTGCTCTGAGAATGAATCAGGGCTGGGCACTGAATGAAGTGATGGGTTGTGTGATGTCCACCTTAATTCTTTTAAAAACAGGAAGGTGACCATGGCCAACCATGGCTTCCAAATTTGTAAATCAGCATCTGACTAGCCCTGGTCTTACAGCACAGGCTTGTTTCAGCATTTATAATACAATTTATCTCTGCTGTGTACAACAGAGATTGCTATTCACTAGCCTCATTAAGAAATACATTGTGAAAGAATGAAAGCACCAGATCTATTTTCTAAATGCTGTTGTATGGGCCAGAACAGTTACACCATGCTTTCTTCCATAACTGCATTAATTTTTGGCTACTGATTTTAAGCAGAGCTGCCAACACAATGTTTAGATCCTAGGGACATTTGTAAGCCCTGCAGGGCTCCCTTACCTCATTCAATCATCTTTCTCACAGATATAGAGATGCACATTTTTGCTGACTTCAGGGGCATTCAAATACCCAGCAAATAATCTCTGTCTGACCCCATCTGAGCAGCTCTGTTTTTATTTAAAATAGTTCTTGGATTTTCAAGGGAATACAGTAACATTCAGCTAACTTTTCCTAACCCAGTTTTAAAGGAAAACAAGGAATCTGAGATAATATTTGGCATAAAACTCATTCGAGGAGAAATAGCTTAAGATGTTATTTACTTTATAGATTCACTTTAAGATAGACCTTCTGTTGTAGTTGGGTTTTGAAGAAGGCAACTGTTAAAAATGGAACAAAAAGATGCTGCAATTAAGTATTAAAGGAGTTATGTAAATGTGAATTGTTGTTATCTAAAATAATTAAGTAAAATACCATTTACATACCACATCCTGGTCAGATGAATATTACTAGATATGCTAATTTTAACACCCTTTAAAATAAATGGAAAAGAGTCCCTGGCACTCAGGAACTATTCAGGCAGTTTCTGCTAACTACCTACACCCATTTAAGCAACACAAACAGATCCTGATCTGGTCAGTTCTCCACACATACAGGAAGGCAAAAACCTTCATTGGCCAAGTCAGAAAAACCAACATTTAAAAAGCTCAAACCCTTCATTGCACAGATTATGATTAGAAATATCCTAGGAGTGAGAAGCTGCATAGTCATTTAGAGCATGCTTTTGGCTTTTCTCACCTTGGAAATTCAAAGACTAATGACAACAAGTGGTTTTGGAGTATGTATTTGGAGCATTACAGTATCTAAGAAATCAAGTGCAGTCAGAGCAATGCAGACTAAAGGTGGAGAGATGTTCACTAAGAGAAGAGAAGTGTTCTTTTCTCAATATTGCAGTGAAATATGCAGGCCCTTACCTTCCGGGAAGCAATCTTCAGGCTCCATCAGCTCCTCAGCAAACTCAGGGATCTGCTCCAGCAGTTCTGCAGGATTTGTCAAATCCACTGTGCTGCCTTCAGAAAGACTGATTTCATCAAGCTTGTTGTCAGCGAGAGCAAAGATGAGGAAAACAAATTGATCAATTGCCCCAGAGGAAGTAGCTGAGTTTTTATTCTACTAAGCAATATCCCAGCTAAAGCCACCACAACAGAGACATTGCCATGCACTTCACATGGTGCCTGTCCTCAGGTACCAGCTCTGCCTACGCTGCAATGAGCTAACAGTTGACTCATCAACAAGAGCAACACCGAAAAGTTAACACACAGAACTTACATTTTAAAGAAAAAGGGAAGCAAACTGTAGAAAGACAGTGAACAGCCATTGAGTATTAGTGGTAGGTGGAAGCTTGGAATGATGGAACTGCTCAGGATTTTAAGGCTTGTACATACCGGAGGCTCATACCTTCAGATTGCAGGGGCTGGGGGGAGCACAGTAGTGGAACATAGTTCCTAAAATGTTGAAGGATGAATCTGGTGGGTTGTGTTGGGTTCCTGTCTCTGGGGCCTCATTCCTGAGACTTCCCACCCACCTCTGATGGGTGAAACGTGCACCTTGGCAGTCAGGACCATGCTCTGCTCTCTGCTGCCACAGCTTCTCCAAGATGAGCAGAAATCACTCTGCCACCAGGAAGCTATGGTCACATGAAGCTACAGGCACACACCTGGGAGAGGGCTCTTCCACCTGCCTCATCTTGGGCTTGTTCCCACCACATCAGGTGGTCCCTTGCTTCTTGGTCACACACTTCTGATCTCAAGGTGATGTAGGAGGGACTTTTAAAAGCCTTTCAGAATCTCTACCATATGCCTGAAATATTTGACATCACCATCTTAGGCATGTTGTATAAATTCAGTGTTTCTCAAATCCTTCTTTGCAAAATAGGGACAAGAATACTCCCTCTCCCTGAAGCATTGGTTGTCTTATCTATTTAGAGCAGGAACTCTCAAGTAGACCTGGGTCAAAATTTCTAGGGAATATAGTATTTTAAAAAGTTGTTTTAGAGGCTGGATTTGCTATTAAAAGAGGTAAGATACCTGATTAAATGTCACCCAAGTATGAAATAGAAATTTCATTTCAGGTTGAAACTTTCTTTTAACAGATTCAAAATATTTTCTTTAGAAGAAAGCTGGATTTCTTTTCCATATTTTATTTTACTAGTTAAAATGAAACTTTTCTATTTTGGGTTAATGCAAAATTGTGTTTTACTTGATTGTTCAGGCCACTAAGGTGAAAGATTTAAGAAGTACCCAACCCTGCTCACCCTTTTTAATTGTTTAATTTTTTCCTGACTGTATTAGGGCACTGTAAGTGGGCAACACCAAAGCTGGCATTTTCCATAGGTCACATCAATGAGAAATAGCTACAAGC
Source organism: Indicator indicator (assembly GCF_027791375.1). Lineage (NCBI taxonomy): Eukaryota > Metazoa > Chordata > Aves > Piciformes > Indicatoridae > Indicator > Indicator indicator. The sequence continues at coordinate 17,390,463 of NC_072029.1, forward strand.
AGGAGTCAGGAGAAGTGGATTATTTGTTTACTGTCTTATTTAGTCGTTTGAGTGCCTACTGAAATTGTTTTGTGCTTCATCTTGCAATACTATTGTCTGAACTAAAAAACAAATGAGGACAATAATACTTACTCATGCTTTTAAACAACCTATGAGATAGTTATATGAGAAATGGCACCTAAATATTATTTTCATGAAGATGATGGTGATGGGAGTTAGAGAATAGGCACAGCTTTAGACATTTATTATTAATGTGAAAATGGGCCCTCTCTTTTCCAGCATACACAGTCAATGCAAAATTTATAGCTGAATTCAGAGAAATGCTGAACCTGGGTAAAATGGTCAAGATTGAACATTCCAGCAATGCTTGCAAGCGGGGATGGAAGCTACTTGTTTGCAATTAGCTGCAGCATCCAGAAGGTCATAATCTTAGCTAGAGTTTTTAATGCTCTACTGAAAAGGACTGCAAACAATCAAGAGACATTTTAAAAAAGAGCCAGAGCAGAAAGCACAGGTCAAATACATGGATAAAGCTTCTAAAAAAATCCATATTCAGAATGCAGCTGCTGTACAGAGCCCATTTTCTACAGACTACCAATGGTATATGATGGTGGAAAAAAATACCATGCCAAGTTTTAGCACAGTCAGAGCTTTCTGTATTGTTCATTAGGGAACGCCTTTAGTCATTGTTCTGTTATGAAGATAGCAAAACAGAGATTACCAAAACAGTCCTAAATCATATACAGCTGTAGGATGTAGAAAATATGGGCTCTGGTGAGAAAAGAAGTCTTGTTGGATATAATTCTCACCAACAGACAGAAGTCAGAGTAAATAGTGAGAACAACGCCAGCTCACTAGCATTGCCAGTGAGAGAGCTGGATTTAGCAGAGACAGGTTAGGAAATCTACTGAACACACTATGATGCAATTATGATAGATTACAAGGAAGGCATCTTAAAGAACCAAGAATTCTCAAGAGTTATTTGTCAGGAGGACTTTTCAGAAAATATTAGAATCCATCAATGTCAAAGGGAGGTGGGGAACATGCAAAACAAAATAGACAGGATTTGTTCTGAAAAGCCTTCATTAAAGAGACAGCAAACATGGGTTCAGAAAACACTGGGCAAAGGTTTGAGGGTCGAAAGTGGGACTAGAAAAAGAAGGAACTATACATATGAGAGAGAATGGAAAGATTAGGAAAGCTCTTAGGAAAGAAGCAAAGCTTACTCTTTGCCAGGAAGGTTAAAGGGATTAAGAAGGTTTTCATGAACTCAGCAATGGAAAAAAAAGAGCTAGAGATATAATAACAATTGATGGGGGAGATGTAACTAATCAAAATTCAGTTGCCTAAGAAAATAAACTATTTTAAAAAGAATCCAACAAGGGGATCAATAAAAAGAGGGGAGAGAGCCTGTCAGACTGAATACAAATGTAAATAGAGAAATATCTAGAAAGCCTGAAACATATGCAAATCATCAGATCCAGACAAGGCACATTGCAGGGCATAAAGGGATCCGATACACCAAGTTAACACACCATTAGCAATCAATAGTGAATGCTCATGGAAAATTGGAAAGCGCCCAGGAGAGAGGCAATAAGTAAACACAACACTGAGCTTAGAGAAGAGGAAAAGGGAATAATCATGGGAGCCACAGATCACTAAACACGGGCTGTAGCCTGTGATTAAAGTAAATTAAATAAAGGCTCAGAGAAGAAAAGGAGAATGGGTTTTTGGGGGGTGAAATATTATAGAGACGTAAAGGCAGAGAGCTGGTTCTTCTCTATGCTAAGGCTCCTCTACACAAACAGGGCACAAAGAGGCCAAAAGAAGGCAAAAAGGCAAATACAAAAATCTTCTTTTTCCTTCTTGGAACAAAAGAATGGAGTAGTGTACTGGGCAGAGACAATAGGATCTATCACTAGCCTCTTTGGGAGACCTCCTGGTGCATATATCCATGCTGCAGAAGCTAGTTCTAAGTGTATTTCTGGGTGGAGAGGCTGCTTTAACCTGACCAGGGCTTCCACACACCCTATTTGTGTCTGTAACAGTGGCAAATTGATATGAATGAGGTTTTTAAAAAATCCTTTAGCAGTGTGATGCTTAAATATCACTGAAAGCTGATGTTTGGTCAAGGCTTAACTCTTATATCCCTTGCTCTCTCTCTCCCTCACCTCTGATAATCACAGCCTTAATGTACCAAACTGACATATGATAGAGAAACCTTCAAAAAATACCTAGAGATCTGTTATAGAAAAGTCTGCTTTTAAAATAAATTGTAATTGGCTTGAATTCATCCATTGCTGTGTGGAAAAAAAGCCATCCTAAGGAGGCAAACACAACACAAACTTTATCTTCAGAGGAGGAGAGCTACAGGGATTAGAGTCAGCATTATCTTCACTAAAGATATAGAAGAGATACTGACCAATATAGTCCTGATACTAGCTGATAACATTAAGCTGGAGAGAGTATTGAAACCGAGGATTCAGAAAGGAAAAGAGAAGTGAAATATGGACAGGATACAGCAAAATGGGACTTGGGTCAAAACAGTCCAAATGAGAGAGTTCAGGGAAAAATTCAGTTGAAGTCTTGGAAACCTGGAGTAGTATTAAAAAATTAGACTTGGTTTTGCCGTGGAATATAACAATACAGAAAATCTATATGGAAGAATCACGTCTAGAAAATGTTACTACTTCCTCTCCTTCTGATTCTGTGGATTTTCTACTTGGGATGTTGTGCTTAATCTTTGACAAAACAACTCCAAAAAGGAGCAGTTGAGGGAACTGCAAAAAATAAAAGTCAGATAGAGGGCACAGAGATACTAATTTACAAGAAATAATTAAATAGGAGAACGATGGCATGTGGCTTCAGGGGGTAAGTCAAAGACAAAAGGAAGGAAACAACAGTATTAAATTAAGTTATACCAATTCATAAAAAGATAATGATGGATAAAACTGGTAAAAGAGAGCAGTGAAATGGCACTTTCAAAGGAAAAAAAAGTCCTGGGCATTAAGGCAATATACCCAGCCATGACATTTTTTTTAAACAGCTGAAATGTTCTCTTTAGTAAATGAAGAAATCTAGCTGATACATTTAGAGGTGGATTCTACAAAGCTGTATAAAATATCTTGTGGGGTAGTGTTTTGGCAGAGAAATCAACCAATTTGTTCTCTGAGGACTAATCCCACCTGTGACATCAATGTTTTTATTTCTATGGTGTCTTTTGGATGCTATATATAGGATGAATTTATAATGTATCCTTTTCTGACATCAACAGTGTTTTATTCAGAACACATGCAGTGCTTCCTGTTGTTGACTGAATCACTCAAAGCCCTGCCTCTTGGGCATGCCAAATCTATCACTCCTTCACAGTTGCTGGCTTTATTTGGCTAGTTGCAAGGTTCTTGGGGCATCCATCATAAAGACAATTAGCATGTCCTTGTGTGCCAGGACAAAGACTACTTCTGAATAGGAGGACTGGAAGTATGTAATGTCCACACGAGATCTGGCCTTCAAAAATAGCATCCTTTGGGCTTTGCTCTTTCATGTTGGCATCCGTAGCCTCATGTGAACTTCCATTTGATTTCAAGTCATCCCTGGATTATTGCCATATTCCTCCACCTCTTTCTAAGTGGCCACAAATAGAATCAATTATACTCCACTACAGAAAGGACCCTTTGAAAGTTGAGGGAGGAAATTGGGATTATTACTTTATCAGGATGATGCTGAATATATCAAGGCTAGAATGTTCCTGATTTATCATGACATTTTGTTATGGCATTTAAAAAAGGACATTGTTTTCCAGCCTCCATGTTAGCATCATGGGGTTTATTTATCTCAAAAAGACATTTAGGCATGAAGGATACCTAATCCCCTAAGAGAAAATTTCCTGAAACTGTCTTCTAATTCCTCCTAGGTACAATGCTTTATATTATTATTTTAAAGTTTTGGCTTTCTTTGGTAAATATATACTTTTTTTTATTTTTTCGCCTGAGATTGAAAAATCAAATATTCAGGTCTCCTTCCTCTTAAGTTTGAGACCTTTTGTTTTGGAAGATGAAGTTCAATAGACCAAGAAGGATTGCTCCTTAAAGAAATGCTTCCCAGAGAGAGGATTTCTGGTTCCTGTAAGCAGAATTTAGCTCACCTAAGTGTACAGCTCACTTATATACACTGGGTTCCCTTTACAATCAGTCAAAAGAAACAGACACTTTTAGAAGATGATTCATCTGACTTAATTTCAATGTTGATTTCAGTCGGAGATGAGACATATTTACCTAACTACATTGCCTCCAGATCCTCATGGACTATAAAGGGGCCTCAAATGACAAGTTCAGATGCAGAAGTCTTCATTTAATTCAGTAAATTCTACCCCATATGACAATATGAATCAGCAGCCCTGGAGAAGATGAGCTCTGTGATGAGTCTGTTTCCCGTTGCCCTGTCAAGATTTCATGGGATCAAGTCCTACTGGGCACAAACTTGCTAGAGGTTTTACAGCAGAACTGGGAAAGATATGATGCATATTGATCCCCCAAATCTACCACTAATTCAAGGAGCTAAAGAGTTCCCTAGACTCTCAGGACATCACCCAGTTCCTGATTTCAAAGACAGGATTCTTTCTAACAATGAATGCAATGATATGTCAATAAAATGCTAAATATGAATGGGAAAAAAATGCCAACCATAGGAAACTGAAAATAAATGTCCATGTGTCCACATAAGGAAACAATGATTGAGCTCCACTTTGGCCAACATCAACTGAATGACACCAAGGCTTACTATTTAGTTAGCATCTTCATGTCAGCTATTTAAATGGTTGCACCTTTCTTGGGTGCATGTGCTAACAGGGGAAAAAAAAGCTAATCTGTGACAGAGAGGATACCCTCCAGTGAACTCAAAGCACAGATCTGCCAAGTCAGCAGATGCCATTCTTAGAGCTACTTTTTAGTGGAAAAAACCCACACACTATTTTCTCCTAAAAGAAGACAGCAACATTATAGATGATTTTATGTTGTGTTTTTTTTTTTTTAATTTCTGTGGGTTTGTTTGGTTTTCCAAAGCCTCTTAGAATCTCATCTTATTTCACAATGCACCTTTTACAAGCTTTCCAATTATTTTTATAACAACAAATATCTTTTTTACTAAAACTGTATAATACCTGCTGTGCACAGTTGCTTTCCTACCCCTTGACCAATGTGTTTTTGCAAGCCATAAACACCACATAAATCGGTGGCATGCACTATGGAGCTGGTGCAATGAATTGCATGCAGTACTAGGCAGGAAAGTTATTTCTGTTACCTCTTTTTGCCCTACTGGAGGTGGTGGCTCAGCCTTCAACTGCTTATCCACGTGCAACTCACTTAACTCTTCACAAATCTCAGAATTCTGACTCCGGACACCTGGGCTTTGGCATCGCTGCCCCCTCAGCTGCAGCTGTTTTTCCTGCTGGAAATAATCCTAGATGGGTTTATTTTCTTTTCTTTGATAGCATGCTTATTTCTTAAAGGGAACTTCCCAGCTAGGAAAGAAATTAACCTAGACTATACTTGTCAGGGGATGACATCTCAAAGTAAATGGCAAGAAACAAGATAACACAAGCTTATGCTGTAACTTTCGAGCTTTCACAACTGGATGTGTCAAGATATCTGGCTGTAGGAAATGGAAATACAAATAAGCCAATATTTTTTCTCAGATATTGCTGCAGTGGGAGGAAATGCATTTAAAATCTCCATGTTGAGTCTGGGTTTGAGACACAAACTTCCCCCAGTGACCTGAGGCACACAGAAAGGCATTGCAGTTCAGTTGAATATCTGAGGGCTGTACTCTGAGGTGGTGGGGTCAAGTGGTGATAGCCACTGTTACACCTGGAGAAAGGCACCAGCACAACACCCAGTACTGTGCTATGAGCCTGTTTGAAACAGTGGGAAGAAAAGCACAAGCAGAGGAGTCAAGATACACATTGAAGGGGAGGAAAACACAAAGTTTATTCTGAGAGAAAAAAGGCATCTAAAAGTTGATGTGGAAAAACTGCAGATAAACACATAAAAGTAAGTAGCTCCTGTTCAGCAAAACACTTAAGGCTACTTTGCACCCATTAATGCCAACAAAGCTAACCACAGGTTGAAAGGAAAGCACATCCTTAGGCACTTCCTTAAAAACAGATGGACTCTGGAACCACAGAATCATAGAATGGTAAGGGTTGGAAGGGACCCCTGGAGATCATAAAGTCCATCCCACTTGCCAAAGAAGGATCACCTAGGGCAGGCCATAGAGGGTTTTCAAATTCTCTAGGTAAGGCAACTCCACAACCTCTCTTGGTCAAAGCAGTATTTTTTTTTTCCTGCAAACACACCTGACTTGACCCTGTGCTTGTATGAACAGTGCCATTAAATACAGCCACTTCTTCCTGGGGTGATGATTATTGCTGCTGAGCTCTCTGGAAGTGCTCCCAGGACTAATGGCAGAAGAGAGAGCATGTTTGCAAGGCTGGTCCCCACATCTGGAGGTCCAGGTTCGCTGCTGGTATAAATCAGTGTGGCTTTATTGATTCAGCTAAGACAGGGATTTCTCTGAAAACTCTGCAGCTTATCACAGAACTACCATTCTTCATGCCATTACTAAGACTGCTACTAAAATATTAATAAAACTCTAGCTGGTTTCAAAGAGGTGTGCTGAATTGCTTACAGAAGGACTTCCATGCTGAGAAAAAAATACAAGCATACCAGGATTTCAACAGTAATTATTTAAACCCATTTATCTTTCACTTGTCCACCTTTTTTTTTTTTTCTTTTTTTCCCCCCTCTTGCTTGACTGACATTCAACGTTGTTCATATATTGAGTTTCCCTTCCCCAGGCAACCACAGCCTACCTGCCTCAGTTCTAAAGCCACATCACCATAGGAAGTCTCTCAAGAGGTACAAGGAGCAAAAAACCACTTTATTCCAAATATAACTATCTGAAAGAACAGATGACACAAAGGAAGCAGTTGGTTAAGCAAATTGCTCTCCGTATAAATACTTTCAGACTCTCAGGTTCGTACCAGTCCTTTCAAATGTCTTTCTGTGTTTCTAGCAAATTAATTTAAAATCAAATTACTTGTTTCCTGCTTCAGAAGGCATGTGGTCTAAAACATATTCTAACTTTAGTAAATTAAATTATGGATGCCCAAGCCTGTACCCTCTGCATAAGAATGTACTACATACAGTTCCTAGGCACAGTTTAGCACCAGACTTCACAGGCCAGAGACTGCCCCATAACCATTGAGTAACAGTTCTGCCCCTGCCCAAAAAGTAACTCTTTAAGGTATGTCTTTAGAAACAGTGTAATATCCAGGGGAGAAGCTAACATGGAAAGCACTGTATGCACAACTAAGGCACTCAGCCATAAAAAGTCCTTTTCTTTTTTTTTTTTTTTTTTTAATGCAATGTGCATACAGCTTAGTACTAAGTAATCTTAATGGCATGTTATTGGTCACAGCACTAAAACAACAGAAACAATTGTTTCATGTTACAAGTGCAATGGAATCTGAGGTGACATCTCAAGTTCACTTATGCAGAAAGGTTGTGCACTCAGATTCATTAGAAATTAGGCAGAGTATGAGAACAGACTATGTAATTCAGCTGATCTAACAAATATTTAAGTTGTAAAGCCAATTACTGCACTAAGATAGAGTCCATTGCCCAGCTGACACCACTTCTCTTTTACTAACCCCTTTGTAAGGCACCAATACTTTGCAACACTGCTGGAGACTAAACTCCAGGAAACACAGACCCAGCAGCTTCCCAGAAATCATCCTTGTACCAAGTATCTGAAGAGTTAATGCTAATTGAAACTGATTAAATATATCCTGGTAAATTGTCTGATGTGTATGTGCTTGGAAAATGACCCAGTTCATCATGCAAATTGCTAAGTTTGGGGAAAATTTCTAAGAGAAATAAACTCAGACTAAGAATCTGGTTGTATAGTTTGATCCCAAAAGCAGTATTAGGGAATCAGCAGAGTTTTTGCAAGCAACCGTTGTCATCCCTTGTAAGCCACTGTCATGGAATGGAGCAGTCAATCATTTCCACCACACAGCACCTGAGGATCAGCACAGACCTGTCTAGGAAAAGGTGCCTTTGGTCTGTGTTGAACTGTTTGCTTTTGTTCTGATTCCAGATGATCAGTTCTTTTGGCAGCATCAGGCTTATCTCCCGTAAAGCTCCCACCGTGGGTGGTTTATATAATTTGTTTTTAATTTTTGTAGCAAGTGCCACGTTGCCAAGGCAATACACATTATGTTAGTATTTATTGATTCTGTTGTCCTCATAATTTATAAAGTAAAATCATTCAGTAATATAAAAACTTGGTGAATGCAAATGGAGGGTTGGGAGCACAGGACAGCTCCTTTAAAGCATAAACCAAAAGTTTGCTGACATCTGCTCTCATATGGTCCCTAAAAATCTGCCAACACCTTACAAGTAATGAGTACATGGTGAAGGTTGGACCCACTGTTGTCCCCTTGCATGTTGCAGGCCATTTGGAGCACCAGAAAAACACCAACTGGATTGAAAATGGAGCGTTATCTGGATGACATCTCAAGTGCGTTTGTGCATGGACCCACATACTTGTTTGCTGACACAAACAAATATAAAGGCTCCACACTGTGTTGTGCCTCTGAAAAGCACAGACTGCCTAATTGTCTCAGGCTCAAATGGGGATTAGTGCAAATGCCACTCCTTTGGAAGGAGGACTTGCTGTTGGCAAAACAAGATAAATACCTGTCATCAGCACAGATTAATTTTATTCCTTCCCCATGGAAAGATAACTTTTTTCCATCTTGTGCAAACAAATTTAGAAAGAGGATCCCAGGACCTGCCTTTCAGAGAGAGATCATTTCAAATGTGTTCTACTGATGCTTCAGTTGCTTCCCAGATCATAACCCTGGCTTGTAACATTTGTTCCCTGTTGTGCGAAAGAAGATGTGCAAAGCCTTTGATAGCAGGAAACTTCCTCTCCCAAGCAGGTGGGGAGGCAAGAAATGAGAACTGTCTCTGAAGCCCTCATGCTTGCAATTGTCACTGTAGAGCTGGCAAGCAACAATGAAGGATGTGGTGGGATCAAGTTAATTTTATCTTTCTCAGGGTGTCTCTTGTGAGACAGCACAAATGCAACTGCCCTTTACTCAGTCCACAATGAAATGGGAAGCTTCTCCCTATGTATCTTCTCTAACATATGCATCCCTCTGACTCTTTGAGGATCAAAGTTGAGACAGTAATGGGATTTTATGGATGTTCAGGTTGTGCAGTCACTTTTTAAGAATGAGCTGGTCAGGACCTAGAGCAGTGAAAGGTTGTCCTGGCCCACCCACATCCAAGTCTGCACATGCTTGGCCATACAGGTGGGATTCTGCTTTACCATGGGGTGAAATCTGTCTGCTTGTCAAAGGAAACATCAGCAGTAGACAAGGATGTTGGCAACAGAAATATCTCTGCTTTAGCCATTCATAGACAACTGATGCCATGAAACTGAGCCTTCTTGTGAAACACAGCTCAACAGAGCAGCTATTAGTCCTTGAACAGACTATGACATATTTTAACCTGCAAAGCTTCCTACAGCTGTTTTTTGGATATGAAAACCATAATAAGAGTTACGTGTATAGTAAACCCAAATCAGCAGCATGGCACATGTAGCTACAAGAAGACTGTTTACTCTGTCAGTAATTGTTGATGTTTGTATTCCTCCTTGTAGACAGCTACAGATTTCATAAAAATCCTGTGCCTGGTAGCAATTGGCATCATTTCTCTGCAACAGTTTGCTTCTAGTAACTGGCACCCTTCTTCTGCAAAGAAGCCAAGAAGTAATGATTGAGAAAATTGAACTGTTTATATCCTACCTCTGCACAAGTGGAGAAGCAAGCAGATTGTAATGCTGCTGAGACACAGCAAGCTTACATTACTGCCTGGGTGGCACCTGTTCTGTGTGTAAAGTAAACAGGAGACTACAGTCTGCAGAGCTGTCGGGCTGACAACTCTCAGATATGCTGAACTCAGTCTTTCTGAGAAGCCTTCAAAAATCCGAGCTAAAATGGGAGAGAAATAAATAACCACAAACTGGGGAAATGAATCACAGGTTCTTATTACAAGAACAGATCATTTATGATCTTGATTCTCCTCTCACAAGTGTAAAACCTTGTAGCACTGATAAAATCAGTGGGTTTATCTTTCTGTATGTTTAGCATGAGAAGAAAATTCACATCAGGAAAATCCCCTTGCTCCCTTAAGATTAATATCACTTACTCTGCTAGGAATTAAAAAAAAAAAAAAAAGTTTGTGTGCAGCTGTCAGTTTTAAGTGTACATATTTAAGAAGTTCTCTGACCTGACCTGCTTTGAAGAACTGTTTCTGTAGAGTTGCACCTACTCAGTTTAATGAGAAATCAGAGGAACACCTGGAGGGAGGGATATCACAGTGCAGTGCTAGCATTCAGGCTAAGATACAGAGAGGCCTGGTGCTACTCCATGTTTCTTTACAAGTGCATTTTGTCAGCAGGCTAATGTAAAGAGTACGAAGTCGTACCCTAAGATTGCAACACATGTATATACTTTAAGTCTTGGAGATTCCTCAGAAAGGATATGGAAACAGGAAAGAGAGTCTAAACCTGATTATCTGAGACTGGTCATTCCCACTCTCCATCCTATGCCACCTGGTCCATCACTGCCCTTCAGCAGAAACAGCCAGACATCAGGCTAGCAGAGTAGACTGATTTGCTGTTCAAGGCTAGCAGAGCAGACTGATTTTTGTTCAGTTTTTCAGTTGATATCTACTCCTCCCAGTCTTTCCTCTTGCCATTCATCTATGCAAAAGCCAGAAACAATCTGTTGCAAAGGGAGTAGTAAACCATCAGAATTAGAAGGTGCTGTTCATATTTACCACATGAATCCATGCTGACTTTATTTTTTTTTTCTTTTTTGATGACCCAGCCTTTCTAAAGACTTGGTTTATTAAAACCCAAATCACCAACACATGCAGAATCACAGAATCAACCAGGTTGGAAGAGACCTCCAAGATCATCAAGGGCAATACGGGCAAAACAGGTTAAACACAGTAAGTTTCTGAGTTCAGAAAAAGCATAAACCTGTTGCCAAGCCCCTGAGTTGATGAAATTATGCCTCCAACTTAGATGTCCACAGGTCCCAGGGGAGTTTCCAATTGTGCTGTCATCTGTCTGAGTGAAGGCCACTGAAGTTTAGTTACGCCTATGTAGCTAAACACAGAACTTGTCCTCCTGGTAGACCTAAGAAACACATTGTTTTGCCCTGGAAGTCACAAGATATTTGGAAGAGAATTGCAGTACTTGTTCTAAAAAAAATAATGCACCTGTGAGTACTTAGCTGGGTAAAAATATCAGAATCTGGCTTTTAAAATTCGGAATGGCTAAGGCTAAGGCTGGCCAGAAATCACAGCTGCTCAGCAGAGGCTGTTAACAGCAGAAATTCCCCTGGAACCACCCTGCCGTGGCATTTTCTTTCATTTTAAACGAAGGTGAAGTAAAACTTTGCCAGACAAACATCATCATAACCACTAACTGCTGGTCTCTGCACAAGTGCTGAATGCCTTGCCAAAAGTCATCCCTCAAGGAGGGAGAGAGCAGTTCAGCAGTGCTCCTTCTTGGATTAATCCAGGACATTTTAAGCATCTGAACCTTGGCCATGGAGGAGCAAGGCATGTTATTTCTAATGGCTTCTGGCTTGCTGGCCTAAGATCTTCTCCCACACTAAGCAACACATTGCCCATAATAAAACATAGATTCATTATTCCGAGGGTTGGCTCTTAAAATTAGTCTAAGTGGGAGAACTTGGCAAAAAGATGGACTGCCAAAGTTAATTTAGCCCGTTATCAATTCAATAGGCTTAAATAGGCAGTGAAAGTGTTTCATAAGTGTTCATTGTTCAGAGTTCAAGCTAATACCTTCTGCTAAATTGCATTTTGAAATTTAATCACAATCTACTTTATGTTTCGTTTGGTAATTGGGATCTCTCCACAGTATAATATGAAGAACTGAAACTAGTGGGCTCCTCTTGATGGAAGTTGAAATTTTGGAAGTTTGCCTCAAAGTGCAGCGAATGTGAGTGCCTGAAATAACCCAGAAAGTTTCACCCAAATAAGGCGTTAATATTTTGATCATCAGAGAAGCCTCATGTTATTACAGGCAATAGCAATAAAACAGCCATTATTTGATTTTTTTTTTCTTATTCTGGACCATAATTAATGGGCATCATTAATTAATGGGAACAATTAATTAATGGGCACAAATAATGGGAATAACACAAGCACACACCCCCTATCTCGCTTGGCACAGGAGCTGTTGGGGAACTGCCTGCTGTTCATTTTGCCCAAAAATGTTAAATGTCGGCATTTTCTTTACCAAAGGCAGAAACAGTGAGAAATGCTCATTTCTGGGCAGCATTTTGCTCCAGGGAGGGATATGGATACTGGGAAATGGCACCCAGTAAGCTGTGACTGACGCGTAGTCCACAGTCTGGGCACTTGTCCAAATGCATGTTGTCAAGTTTGCTACGCCTGATATCAGCTCTTTCAATGCCAGGTTTTTATTTTTTTCCTCTCCACTCTTTTCTCTCCCCCCTCTCTTTCTCTCCTCCATCAGCTCCCTGTGTTTCCTGCACCTTAGGCATTATGCTGTGAACAAATATATTTCCCTGCCACCGCGCACTGAATAAGCACCCTAAAAACCTTTGTTTGCAGTGTGACTGCTCTCATCACGTCAGCAGAGACCTGACACGGAGGCTTCTCCTTCTGCCCCATTGTGCTGAACCTAAATAAAAACAAATGTCTTTCTGTGTGCAGAAGCAAAGAGGAGGACATAGCTGCTTCAAGTCTGCTGCTGTGATTTACAGCCTGTGGTAGGTTGAAATTACACACCCCCCCACACACACATTATTTTTCTTTTGCATTCAATGGTAATTTATTTACATTCTACCACTCAATCTGGGGAAAATTTCCTAGGCATCAGCCTAAAGCTGCCACACAGCCCTGTTTCCTTTTCCAATGGCCTCGCTGCTATATTTCCAAAGGCAATAAATGCAGAAATATTCTATTTTACTGCTAAAAATAATCAGCAAGCAATTGAGTTCTATGCATTTTTTTTCAAGAAATGCAAACCAAAACATACAGTTTCTAAAGGGAGAAATCCAGGCAAACTGTGCATGTAACAAGCACAGAAAAAACCCTGCTCTCTTACTTAATGATCAGAAAAATACTGGCCTAAATAAAGCTGACATGAAGAACACCATAAGATTTATTGCATGCTGAATGCATGTATACACATGGGCTCAACTCTCCTGTCAGTAAGAATTGAGGAGTCATCAACAGAACTCAATGGTACTTTATCCAGTTGCACTAAAAGAGAATGTGTCCCACAGACTGGACCTGAAAGCAGATGGAATATAAATACTGTTTGAAAGGGCATTATGGCTCCTGACAATAAAGTATATTTCCTCTAGTAAAAGGCTGAAATTAATGTGCGCTGTCAAATAAACCGACGACTTCATGGTATCTCTGATTTATAGATGTTAGAATTATTAGGAGCATAAAGACATTGTCAAAACAATTTTATATTAAAGTCTTTATGAAGTGGCAATTTTTCTAGCAATTTTCAATGATTTCAGCTACACTTTTGTTGACCTGGAAAAATTCTATTGACTGCTACAAAGTCACGTCAGGTTTAGGAGCAGGTCTGTAATGCACAGAAATTGTACAGTAAAATTTCCACTGATTACAAAGGAAACAGATGTGGGTCCAGATGCAGATGGTGAACTCTGTGTCACCTGAGACATTTCATTCCTTTTTCTGTCTTAGAAATGAAGTATCATAGCTAAAGTAAACTTACAGGCTCTGTGCAGAAATTAGTGGTTTGAGTCTTTGACTCAGTGTTATGAGAAAGCTAAATCGTGATGATCCTAATGGTCCTCTCTGACCTTACAATTATGAACCTCTTAGTGATAAAAACTTGCAAAAAAGGCCATCAGAAACAGTTTAAACTTGTCAAATGACATAAACTGAATCCCTAATTCTGAAATAAATACAGAGAAGAATAGAAAAGAAGTCTGGGGTCTCTGAGGTTTTGATTCAGTTCAGGGCAATATAGAAACTGCCATTGAATAAAGGCTGTTGTGGCAACCAGCTCTATCATTGATGTTGCTCATACAGAGGCTGGAAATCTTATTTTCCTGCGAGATGCATTTGGTGGAGCCTATTCAAGTATATACATGGGAAGAGAACTGCCAACTGAGAAAAAAATGCAGGGTATGCTCCTGAACAATGGATACTCATTCGGTATGCAAAATCCAGGCAAATGTATACCTCTTGGGTCCTCTGCAGACCCAGACCCAATCTTCTTGAAATCACAGCAGAGCTGCTGCTCTGCCTTGGAGGGGTCTAGAAAAAGCACATTGTGCAGGTGGGAAATTGGGAAACCCTGAAAGGTAATGAAAGATACTATCCCCTTCCCACAGGCAGTATTTCCTGCCAGGTCATGGAAAGGTGAGCCTCAGCAAGCACAGCAGCAACTGTGCTATTTAAAGATTTCCAAAGCCAGGAGAAAACCTCAGGCAAGAGGACAGGCCAGCCCTCTACCTGCTTTGCAGTTTCAGGATGGCATAAATTAGCCATGGTGGGAGCCAGGACCTAGTCACCCCGCACTGAAAGGCAGGCAACGCTCCCACGGTGTGCGTGCCTCATGTCGAGGAAGAGGTAAGGAGCTGCAGAGCTCGGTCCTGGCAGCAGGCAGCCAGCACTTTCCATATGACCCAATTAGGCACTCCGTCGGAACAAATCAATAATGGCATTTTCTGAAGACAAGCAGGCAAGTGCTGCTGGCTCGGCACTGTGCTCCACGTGAAAACACAAAGGTGTTATCTCTGCGGAGCTCAGCGGCCGTGCCTGCCTCTGTCACTGCAGAGGGGCAGATCTCAGATGTGGCCAGGAGCCACTAGCCACCACAGTGTAGATTTGCTTCTCAGTGGCATGCTACAGATAGATCAAGGTAAGTAATTAAATTTCAGAGAGGTGAGAAAGTGGTAACAACCCTGTTGGGCTGACTCAGACAACAAGGAAAGGGTAGAGCCATTTTCTTAGGTGGTACTAATAAAACTGGCTGACTGTAGGAACTCATCGCTGAAGAAAAGAGTCTAGACAGCACGCAGAAAGCCCTGGACATCACTGGGGTCTAGAGTAATAGAAATGAGACAGAGTTCAACAGCATAAGTGCAGGACACTGTACTTTGGGGACTGATTCAGGGACACCCAGTGTTACTCTTCTGAAGATCTCTTTAGTCCATTAATTAAAGAATTCATCTGAATCACAAAGTGATGTCACTGAGAAAAAGACAAACATCATCCTGGACTGCAGCTGTAGGCATCTTGAAGGTTAAGCAATACTAAATCAGGACTTAAGCTTTGGACCTACATATCTAATGTAAATGGTACAAACCCCTCTGATGTCTGAAACATTCAATTTCAGGTAAGTTCTGGTAGAGTTCAGTGTCAGGTGAACTGAACTGTGCATACCAAATTGTCCCATCACCTTTCCCCATAACTGGCTCTTACTCCTTCAGGAGACTGGAAGTTGATGTCACATATGAAAAGATGGTCTTTATAAGCAATTACAAGAGGTGCTGTGGGGCTTCAAGAAAATAATTTACACATTTTAATAATCTAGAAAGCCAAAATGTGGACCCAAAAGAACCTTGAGAAGATGCAGTCAGCACGTTAATGTGATTGTTGCTGAGCCTTTGGGAGCTGTCTTCCTGCAAAGACAACCCACAGTTAAAATATACATCTCCTGGACAGAGGAAAAATGGAAGACAGTTATTCTTGTTCTCATTATGAGGCTAAACTCATCATCAAATCTTGAAGAAATCTTGTAGACTGACAGGGTGACACTTCCCCTGCACTATGAGCAGGGCCAGGAGCAGGGCTTAGATAAAGACACAAGCTCAATGTTGCAGTAACCAGCATCAACACGTCACACAACAAGTTCAAGGTGATCTTTTCTCAGCCTCACTCCTCTTCTGCCAGCCTCACACCTGTACTAGCTTCTACTGCTCAGCTTTTCTTTCTGATCCTTTCACCATATGTACAGGCATGTGTCTCCTGGCTCTCAAAGCCAGCAGAGCATCTCACTTGCATCTCAGTAATCAAAGGAGATTTAGAAGCTATCAGGTGGGCTCGCTCCTTCAAAACCCTCTCAATGACACTGCCACAAATTGGTAGCTTTCAGGGAAAGAGCTGCTCCAGAGCAAGCTTTGATAACAGAAATGGCAGCTGAAATCTAAACGTGGACATTTCTATTACTCAGAGGAAAATGTGCAGTCACAGAAGGGTTTCTCATCATACAAAATTTGTAACTGCTGTGTGCAACACTGTGGGGCCCATTTCTCAGAGTAGTTTTGTGACTTTATGGGAAGAGCCCAGCATTGGTAAAGGAGCTGTAAGCTGAGCTGATCATTACCCTAAAATACTCCACTGGGATCAACAACTTTGTGGTTCTACATTAGACCAGCCACTCTTTAGCCTCTCCATCATGATGGATGAGTGAGTCCAGACTGATGTGAGCCCATGATGAACAGAATATTGCCCATGATCTTCAACTGACAGAGAAAGCATAAAGGATGTGTAAGAATTGTGTAGGTTTACTTAGCCATGGACTTGAGAGGTCTACATGCAAGTATTCCTTTTCTGATGAGTTTCCTTTTGGCTTCCTTTTCATGCTTTTGCCCCAAAATCTCCATGCATGAGAAGGAAGGCAGGTTCTGGAATTTTGCCAAAGTGCAGCTGAATTCCAGGTCAGCCAACAACTTTAAAGGGAAGCAGAGTACATTGTCTTCTCCCGAGCAGTAAATATACATACACATTCTCTTTGTGCATACTAAAATACTTAAATATGTAAAAATATGGATTATAATTAGAGGAAAGTTAGAATAGATTTGAATGCTTAGCATACCCTTGGTAGCTCTTGTTTTATTGCTGTAAGATGCCCTCCATGCAAAAATATACTTCACTATAATTGTGCTGTTCAGTGCAATCATGTAAATTTTGCTCTTGTTTATGTTGTCATTCCTCTGTGAGCTCTGCTGTGGCCATCCTGGAGGGAAGGATGTAAAGGACCCCCATGGAGTTAGAGCTCACAGGCTTAAAGATTCTGGGAGTGAGTGCTGCAGCAAAGAAAGCCAACAGCATGCTGGGATGCAACAACAAGGACATCACCAGCAGAGATAAAGAAGTAATTATCCCACTCTGCTCAGCACTTGTTGGGCCACACAAAGAATATTGCCTTCAGTTTTGGTCCCTGCTATATAAAAAAAAAAGACATGGACAGGCTGGAGAGTGTCCAGACAAAGGCCACAAAGATTACCAAAGGACTGGGAAGGAGTCCTTTGGAGGAAAGGCTGAGAGAAGTGGATTTGTTCACTCAAGAACAGGAAGCTAAGGAGACCTTATCACCATGTTCCAGTACTTAAAGGGTGGCTACAAAGAAGATGGAGACACCCTTTTTAGAAGGAGTCAGATGCAAAACGTGAGGGATAATGGGTACAAGTTATTGCTGGGGATATTCCAATTGGACACAGAAGTTTTTCACAGTGAGAACAATTTGCCATTGGAATACTGAGAAGTGGTGGAGTCCCCAACACTGCACACTTTTAAGATTCAAATTATCAGAGGAGGTCCTTTCCAACCTGGTGTTCTATGATTCTATGAAGTTTATTTCCCAGAGTCCCCCAGGGCTGCCCTTCATACAGAGGCTACCATGCTGCAATGCCCACAACCCTATATCCAGGGAATTGGGATTTCACACAGACTTCCAGGTGTGACAATTTCTCCTGCAGTAATTTGTGTGTTGATCAAGAGAGGTTTGTGGCACCATTAAAAATGACAGATCTTTAAATCATTTGGAATCTGCTTTCTCATGGCTCTGCTCCTTATGGAAACATTTACAGCTGTGCAAATTTCTTAGGGTTTTGCAGGAAAGCAAATGCAAAGCTCATCACACAATCATAATTTCTGCTGTTGAGCTTCTTCCTATTTCTGTTTATTTATTATGCCAATGTATTTTGAGTCTTTGAGTTGCAACCCTCTTGTATGCACACATTTTTCTCTCTAGAAATCCGATTAGTTTTTTGCTGGATATATGAACTGGCTCCCTGTTTGGACCTTTTCAGCAACAGAGCCCTCAGGCCTGAAGGCAAAGGTTGCAAACCATTGATCAGGGGCTATGCGGTATCGAGGATTAACGCGCGCGGACGCTGAGCAGCACTGTTGGCGCAAAGCCTCTGAAAACACTGACGAAGTGAGCGCCAGAAGCTAATTATCATAGAGGTTGAGCGATAGTGTCTCTTATCTCCTACGGCCTGTGCCTTCTCTATAGGGCGAGCTAGACACGCACCACATAGCAGTGACTCGTTAGGAGTGTATACTAGTACTCAGGTGCGCACAAGGGCCGGCGGGACCTATAACTAGACAGTGACACAGAGTGACGACAAAGGCTGTCTACGCAACAGGGGACACAGAGTGAAAGAGGCAGCCGCCCACATTTTCACAAATGAGCTAGAGTGAATAAAAACACACGAGTGAGTTGGTTTCTGCTCCCCATGCAATGTGCTGCGCGGCTCACATACACTGTTACATGCGGGGCGCGCTGGCCGTGCGACTCTGACCCCTTCACTTCTGACATCTCAAGGCATATGAGAATCGAGTCTCTTCAATCACTTCATCGAGAAAACAATTTCAGAAGCTGAGACGTGAGCGTTAATATTTGAGAGCAAATCAGCTCCTCTCAGCACGGAGTCTATGGCACAAAATGCCGCTCTCTAAAACTTCGCTTTCTCTCCCTCTGACTGCAAATCGCAGTCAAAGTCTAATTCCACATCTTACAAAATCACTGAACACACTTTAAAAAGGTCGAAACGACCTCAAGAGACACATCAAAGCCAAACCTGTCAGCGCAACAAGACCTCATGCTTACTGCGCGCGCGCATGGCACCAAGTGCCTCGTCCAATCCACCCTCTTGAACACCTCCAGGATGCTTGACGTCCACCACCATCCCTGAGCAGCACAGCCAAGGAGCACAACCTCTCTCCATGAGAACTTCTCCAGCACCTCGAGCCTAACTTCCCCTGAGCACAGCTTGAGACTGTGTCCCTTGGCAGTGCTGGTGTGCCTGGAAAGAGACCACACCCCCTCCTACTGTCAGCATGCCAGGAATGGCCACCATAGGAGAAAGAGAGAGATCTCCTCTCCATGCTTCTAATACCGGAGCACTGAGCGAGCGTACCTCGCCGGAACTATGTCTGCCTCCTTTGCGGCCAGCTAGAGCTTAGATCAACACAGCAAGCAGCTAAACGCTATCGGAGCGCAGCGCACGCTCGCACATCTCTGTCACACCTAGGGAGTCCTGCGACATTGCGACGTACACACACGTAGCGAGAGCGCTGCGTTGCACGAGAGACAGAGCGCTGACGAATATGAGCCCATCGCGAGCGCGAGTGCGAGCGCATCTCAGCCGTGCATCCTGCTTGTGGCGAGCGAGAGAGGGATCACACAAATGTCTCTGTAGAGCCTCACACTGACTAAGGAGGGTGGAGGGATTGGACGTAGCGACAGGGGAGGCCAGTGCACGAGATCTAACATATCATCTCATCATCTGCGCACACACACACGATTGTTGAAGATCGGGTCAATGGATCTCTCTCTTATCTATATATCTCATCTACACACGACTGCTTTATGACTGAGATGGGGGAGAGAAAGACCATACCACACCCACACCCTTGATCTGAGGACTAGCTGTAGTGAGATGCTGAAGTTGAGATTGCATAGCGTGTTATGGATATAGGAGAGGGCGGAAGTATGGACGTGCGAGAGTCGTGTGTGTGGGTGGGGAAATATGTGGGAGTTGTATATACATACACCACACAATCAACACAAATATATATCAATATACTACGGGTGGAGATGTTGTGATCTGTAGTGGGGGGGGTGGGTTTCACACACACATCATATATGCGACGTGTGAGAGAAAGAAGCTTATTTTCTCTCTATTATAGTCAGCAACTCGTCATAAAAGAATGATGCGCTAATTTGTATATGTGAAAGGATTAGGTGTGTGGTGGTGTGGGAAGGTTTTTAATAAGTCTATATTATGATATGACTACACATCACACAGGGGTCATATATCACACACATAGGAGGTGGACAATTAAAATGGGTGGGGTATTGAACAGAGAGAGAGAGTGTGTGCGTTAAAATACAGATAATTTGAAGTGATTGGGTTGTAAGGAGTATTTGGAGATTTGGAGGTTAATTTTTGGGAGGATTGTTTATGTTTAGTTTTAGAAGTATAAGTGTGAATATCTCACTATTATATTGAGTAAGGTGTGGGAGTGGTTTGAGAGAGTACATCTCCTATCAGCGTGAGATAAATGTATGGGGGTGGGGGACATGTGATGATGTGACACAAAGATCTACTATAATTTACATATATATGGTTGTGGGGTTAGGTGGAGTTTGGTTAGGGGTAAATATATATATAGTTGTTTGTGGTTGTGGAGGTTTGTATGTGCGTATGATGGATAACTCTATATATCATTGTGAGGGTGATGGGGGGTTAATTTTGTTTAGAGGGAATATATATTATTTTTTTGTTGAGGGTGGGGGAAGGGTTTGTGGTTTTTATGGCGTTTTTTTGTTAGGAATATGTTCTGTAGTGTAAGGTGTGTGCTAGATATGAGAGTGTGTCTTAGTATGGATAGTGATTTGATATATCTATGATTTGTTTTGGTTGGTGTTGGTGTGTTATAGGAGGGTGAGTATCTATATCATCTAAGGTAGGAGGTGATATTTATTGGTAATTTGTGATATCTATCATTTTTGGGTGGGTTGTTGGGTTGGGTGTTTGTTTTTGTTAGGTTGTTATTTTTGGTGGTGTGTGTGAGGTTATTTGGGGGGGAAATCTCTCTCTCTCTCTATGGTATGAGTTGTGTGGTGTGTTTTTGGGGGTTTGGGGGGGTGTGGGGGGAGTTGGATTCTGTATTTATATCTGGGTGATATAAAGAGTGAGTGATGGTTAGAGGAGTTGGTATATATCATAGTGTATTATTTTGTAATTTATTGTGTATTTATGGAAGTATTGTTTTAGTATTGTTTTTATGAGGTAGAGTGAGCTGCGAGATAGATGTGTGGTGATGAGATGAGTTTTTTAGTGTTTGTGTGGGGTGTGGGTGGTTGAGGGGGGGGTGGGGGGGGTGTGGGTGTGTGGGATAAATTAGTTAAAATTTAAATAAAAGATAATAAATAAATGATGGAGAGAGGGTTGAGAATAAGAAATTAATATAGATATATGTTATATAAGTGGAATATTAGATAATGAAGAGGATATAGATACGAATAAGATATTTGGAATATAGGTATATTAGGTTAAAGGAGTGAAAATATTATTAGCTGGGGCCGCAACTCCCCGGCAGAGGGCTCGCTATTGCGACACAACTAAACTTACACCGAAAAGAATAAAGTAAAAAAATCAAGACCCCTAAAGAATGAAAGTTGGTCTTGGGAGAATGAGAGGCTGAGTCTCGTCTCATCTGTGCCACTGTAACACCACCAGTGTTCTTGGAACTATCTCTAATGACAGGTGGTTTCACTAGGAAAAGGAGATCTGAAGACATTTAAAACCACATTAATTTGTGGTGCAGAAGTATGGCATGGACAACAACACCAGGTGACATTTCATTTCGTTCTCCAACACCCCAAAACACACCAAAAAAAACCACCTCAGAGGCAGATTACAGGACAAAATTTTCATTGAGAGCTACCTAGCGTAAAGATTCTTCTAAGTGGTGGTATAATGGATTTCCTTTCATTCTCCAACACCCCAAAACACACCAAAAAAAACCCACCTCAGAGGCAGATTACAGGACAAAATTTTCATTGAGAGCTACCTAGCGTAAAGATTCTTCTAAGTGGTGGTATAATGGATTTCCTTTCATTCTCCAACACCCCAAAACACACCAAAAAAACCCCACCTCAGAGGCAGATTACAGGACAAAATCTTCATTGACAGCTATCTAGTATAAAGATTCTTCTAAGTGGTGGTATAATGGATTTCTGGTAACTGCCAGTATTCCATATTGGAGAAAATCATTGATCACAGCACTAACTGACACCCAGAAAGGTACTGTTTACAGGTAGGTTTTGGGATTTATTTAGTGTGAATATTGTTATTTATATTTCATAGTATGCAATATAGAGGAACCTGGATAAGCTCAAGAAGTGGATCCATGTGACAAGATCAAGGGCAAGGTCTTGCACTTGGGTCAGGGTAAACCACAGTGTCAATGCAAGGTGGGGACGAAGGGGTTTGGAGCAGCCCTGTGGAGGGGGATTTCAGGGCACCAGTGGATGAAAACCTGGACGTGAGCCAGCAATGTGTGCTCACAACCCAGAAGGCCAACTGTACACCAGGCTGCATCAAGAAGCATGGCCAGCAGGTTGAGGCCCCTCTGTTCCACCCTGGTGAGATCCCACCTGGAGTTCTGGAGTCCTCAGCACAACAAAGACAGGAACCTGTTGGAGCAGGTCCAGACGAGGCCACAAAAATGATCAGAGGGCTGGAACACCTCTCCTGTAAAGACAGGCTGAGAGAGTTGGACTTGTTCAGCCTCAAGAAGAGAAGACTCCAGGGCAACTTCATTGTGGCCTTTCATTACTTAAAATGGGTCTATAGGAAAGATGTGGGCAGTCTTTTTAGCAGGGCCTGTTTCAGACAATGGTTTAAAAATAAGAGAGGGAAGATTTAGACTACATATCAGGAAGAAATACTTTACACTGAGGGTGGTAAAGAGGTGGTAGAAGATCCAGCCCTGGAAACATTCAAGATCAAGCTGGACAGGGTTCTGAAAAACTTGATGGAGTTAGATTGTCCTGCCCACTGCAGGGAGGTTGGACTAGATGACCTTTAAAGGTCCCTTCCAACCCAAAACATTTTATGAGTCTATGATAATGACATAAATATGTATTGCACTTAAACCAAAGAGTACATTTGGAAACATTTCCACACATTTGTATGTAATTTTACAGATACTATTGATTTAAATATCCCCTGGGCCATGAAGAAAATCTATTGGAACTGTAAATAAATACCTAAGAGGTCATATAGTTTTAAAACCTTTTTTCCTCCAGGCAAACCAAGCCATCACAACCAGGATTAATGTGGTCAAATCTGAGCAGGCTTGGCCCTGGAAATGATGGTATTAGTAAAAAAAGAAAAAACAACCTTGAGAAACCCAAACAAATCTATTTAAAGAAGGTTTTCAGAGGTATGTGTGAAGATCCAAAGTGAACTGGAAACTGCAAATCGACTTCCTCTTGTTCCTGCAACTTTAGAACATCTACCTTTGTTTGCAGTGGATAGCACAGATTAGACACAGATACACATTTGGTTGATATATTTGATGATTTAAATATCATTTTACTTTCTTCCCTCCTTCCAAAAAAAAAAAAAAATCCAATAAATAAACCCAGCTTCTCCTAGAAGGCTGTTCCCTGTAATACATCTTGGAGGCTGTGTATGAAACATTGCACCTGCTCATGGTCTGAGAAGGAATGAATTACAGCTTTTGTGCTGGACTGACAAGGGCAAGAAGCTCACATTAGAGGTAGATGCCTGGAATCATGGGAATGGGGCAACGGTGATTCAAACCAATATCAGCTAAAATATATTTACCCAAAATAAACTAGGACCAAATTGCCTGGTACTGACTCCCCCATTGCCAGTACAAGGTGGGTGGGTTCCAGCTCTGTGGCACCGTAAGCGAGCAATCAGTGCTGCAGCACTACTGCTGTTTTAGTAATAAAATGGACTGTGGGAAGATATTTCCTCTGTGAACTCTTAATGCTACCAGAAATTTTGTAAGTCTCCTGGCTTTTGCCTTCCTCATTGTATTTTAAATTGATAAAGTCTGCTAGACCAAAACAAACAGTATAAAAAGTACTTATATTAAACTGGTCTATGCCAAAGAGTCACAAGCTTTTGCTATCACCCGTCCATCCTGTTTCCTCTTATTTCAGAGTATATGAGTTGGGATTTTGAAAACCTGCCCTTAATCACTGCATTTGAAGTGTCCTGTCAGTAGTGTTTGTGAAGCACTCTTTGCAATCACTGTGATTATAAATGAAAGCAGTTGGTAGCACATCAGGTGCCCATGTCCATTATGAACTACTGAATAAACTACTGCTGAATTGAGCACTATCCTGCTCTAAAGTAAAGTGAGATTAAAGCTAATTGTTTCTTAGCTGGTCTGTCATACTGGACTGTCACTGACAGCTTCTGTGGGTCTCCTCTTAAACATTGTGGCTGGCTGGTATAAATCAATCTTTCACTCCTTATCCCACTCAGAGGTGTTGCAAGTGATGCTGTCTGATAGGCAGTTGCAATCCAGAATACTGGATATCAGTGAAAGAGTCACTGCTAGAATGATGTTAGCCATTTTCAACCAGGTTTGACAGAAAGATGGGGTCTCACAGATGGACACCTTGCACTAAGTGTTCTGAAAATAAGCATGTATGTAGAGAAGAGACACTGGCCACCTCACCAGTGCAGACAGAGCTTGGAACAAGCCACAGGATGTGTCTCCTTCCCAGTGGTAACCTAGGACCTAGGGACATGGAAGCAGCTGAAAGAAGGCAGCAAATAAAGAAATCTAGAATAAAAATCTTCCGGACTTCATAGGTTCAATTCAGTTACCTTAAGAGAAATGTTTACTTTTGTTTGAGACGTGTCCTCATAAACCAGGGCATGAGGAGGGATGATAGCTGGAGGAATCCTCCAGCAGGCAAGAGACTGGTGGAAACCTAATCACTCTTCAAGGATGGCAGATGCCTCCAGACTCAGACACCAAAGCTTAATGTTCTAGTGGAGCGTCTCAGCCCCATTTCAATCAAAAGAAATTAATTACACAGATGACAGTCCCTGACAAAATACAGGTGAACACATTAAGGCTGCATGCATCTGCCAATATAAAGTCATCTAGTGCCAATTGACCCCAGCATGTCCAAGTTAAGGCAACTGGGCAATAGGAGAGACCATTATGGGAGACCTGTGTCTAGTTGGAGGCCAGGATGGATACCTTACAGTTTCCCCAGTGGTGCTAGACAAAACTGAATCAAGCTGTATATCTCTGCAGAACGTCGTGATAGCTCAGACACCTCCATACACTAACACCCCCATGTTGGCAGCCAGATTTGGTTGAATTTCATCCTTTACTTCATTAATTCTGCTGTTCACAGAATACCTGTTTCAAAAGCCTTGTTTATTTTGGATGTCAAACTACAGTTACATAAGTTTATTCAGATACACCTGCAGGTGTATATAATAAGTGGTAACTTCTTAGTGTTGTTATTTACCAGGGATTATTAAGGCAATGTTATTTGCTTCCCAGAAATGCAGCTGACATTTTGCACAAAGAGCTGTTTGCACTTCATGCTTTTAGCCAAAAATAAATCTCAAATATCATTCTCTCCTTCCTTTATGAGCAGGTAACCTCCAAGTTGTCTTGCTGGGCATTCAAATAGAATGAACTGCTGTATAAGCACTTTATGTTTACTTATTCCCCACCCCCATTTCACTGTACATTGCATTTTTCCAGCAAAATACATGCTCAACCCATGACACACCACCTTTCCTGTAAAAGGTTGCTAACAATATCCAGTCCCCCTGGTTGCTAATGCAATGCTTTCAGTTTAAAGCAAAAGCAAACTAAAGACTAATTCGGTTTTCAAAAAAGCAACGGCAGATTTGCACGTCCGTATGAATCCTCTCAAAACCAAATCTGCTTTCCAGTGACACTGAGCAGCCAGGCTCTGAAGGCAGGTCACTTCTTTGGTCTTTGAGATTAGGAATCAAAGGATAGATGCACTCACAGAAACTCCAACTCCTCTGGCACAATGATGTTAAGCATTTACCTAATGGCAATACAGCAGCTGTCAGAGGCTTTTCTACTCTTAATGCTTTTCCAAAGCTAGTGACTCAAACACTAAAAGTCCAAAGCTAGTCACAAAACAATCAGTTCATCCAGCCTCGTGTCAGGTGCCTCCCTGAGGACCCTTCCCACCAGGGCAGATGTGCACTGTTCTCACATCTGCAGAAGGTGGAGGACAGGAAAGATGATTGAGGGCAGCTACAAGGGACCTACACCATCCGAGAGTGCTTCCCTGTAGAGGAGGAATCTCCTAGGAACCAGAGAAGCAGGTTTTTTTCTGTAACAACACAGTCCAGAGCAGAGTACATACCCCATTAGAGAATTCTGTCACGCAAAAAAAGAAAGCTGTTAAAACAAGTTGTATCCCTGTGGCAGCACATTGTAGTTGATGTCACTTTGGTGCATAGAAAGGTCCACACAGGTACCTGCCAGGATCCCCAACTACTCCTCTAACACCCTTTTTTTGCATGGATAACACAGGATGCATACAGCCACTTCTCTGGCTGTATGTCTGTTAGAAACAAACCGGCAAGAAGCTCTTCAGGCATGCTCTGACCATTGGAAGAAACTGATTTTCTTCCTTCCTGTTTGTTTTCCTGTGGCAGTGGACATATGCACTGTGTCTTGGCTCATACAGATGGGAAAGATGCAGCTTTCTCTTTGGAGACCTTGACGAAATCTAGCAAGCCTAACATATCATGTACCAATTATTTCGTTTTGTTTACTGTAGCAAAATTCATGAAGCTGCAAAAAACCTGCTCATAAAGGGGCTTTCACTGTCTCAAGGAAGTGTGAGATCTAAATTTGAGACAGAGCAATGCATAATAGGTCAACTAGTCCATCTCTCTGCTATTGGAGGATTATTTCTTTCCTTGGAAATATATTTTCCAATCCTTTGTACAACATTTTCATCCCAGGGTAAAATGTACTGAGAGAGTACTCCTGCAAAAAAGCAATTTACATGATCAGTTATTTTCTATATTCCCTTTTCTATTATTTCAGCTATTTGTGCTTGGATAAGAGGCTTATATCCTCCCAGCCCAGTTTCTCTTTATCCTGTAGTCAATCTCATAATCCCATTCTTGTGATATCTTAGTTTCTCACTGTCAAAATGATCATGATACCACAAGTATGGCATGAGGTCCTTGTGGTCAGGGACAGGTGGGAGAGAACGTGGATTGATCTCCATGTTTCTAGCCTGAGATCAGCTAGGAAAATATGGATATGGATTTCCTGCTTGAAGTCATATAGCTTCCCAAGGGGACTTTGATCCTACAAGACAGGCTAGCAGCTGCAGATGAGATGTTTGTGGGGCATTATAGTGCCAGTTCAATGCAAAGGGAATTTTATCAACTCATGTTAATCTGTTTGGTGAAATAACTGATTTGTCTGTTTAAACATAATGACATTTAATAAAAAAATGCACAAAATTCACCTCATTTCCCATGTAAAATTCCTAAAGTAGTTTATGATGGTCATGACAGTAGATGTTCTCCACTAGAAAGAAAAAAAAAAGGAAGTAACATAGTAGGAAGAATTGTCTCACATGCAAAGACAAAGGTGGTTGGAAGTTCAGTGATTTCATGTGCATGATTTCCATTTTCCCCAAGAAAGACGAGAACCAGGTCTGTTTCATCACCAAGCTAACACATTTGCTTCTCTTTATAGACAGGCTAGATCCAGTCTGGATCTGGCTTAAGCCAGGAGTGTCCCCTCCTAAAACTGAAGGCTGCACAGGTGAGATAAAATGGAACAGGTTGCCCAAAGAGGTAGTAGAAGCCCCATTCCAGGAAACATTCCAGGTCAGGTTGGATGGGGTTCTGAACAGCTTAACCTAGCTGAAGATGGCCCTGCTCCCTGCAGGGGAGTTGGACTAGATGACTTTTAAAGGTCCCTTTCAACCCAAACCATTGTATGATTCTATGAAATGAAGGAGTCAAAGTGCCTTTTCTCTCCATTGACCGTGAACAATAACTGTGGTGGCCTTCCAGTATCTGAAGGGGGCTACAAGAAAGCTGGGGAGAGACTTTTTAGGCTATCAGGTAGTGACAGGACTGGGGGGAATGGAACAAAGCTGGAAGTGGGGAGATTCAGGCTGGACGTGAGGAAGAAGTTCTTCACCATGAGAGTGGTGAGAGCCTGGAATGGGTTGTCCAGGGAGCTGGTTGAGGCCCCATCCCTGGAGGTGTTTAAGGCCAGGCTGGATGAGGCTCTGGCCAGCCTGATGTAGTGTGAGGTGTCCCTGCCCATGGCAGGGGAGTTGGAACTGGATGATCCTTGTGGTCCCTTCCAACCCTGACTGATTCTATGATTCTATAATACAGCTCTACCTATCTGCTCCCGGCTAACTGGTGAGGTGAATGTTCTCCCCCAAGGCCTGTGGGTCTGTGCTCTTTACCATAAGGCTGGGAGTTTTGCTGACTGTTCTCCACTGGGAATTTCCCCCCAGTTTCCCTCCACATGACATTTCCCCCCAGTTTCAGTGGTCTCTTGTGCAGTCTGTTGTCTTTAAGCAGTACAGAGCAGAGAAGTGATGAAGGCTGTTGCGGTCACCCATGTCTGATGGTGTGTGCATGGGTGGGGGAATGGTCTCACCCTGTTTCTCACTTCAGAGTTTAAAGGTGTATGCATAATTCAT
This sequence comes from Indicator indicator, assembly GCF_027791375.1. Taxonomy (NCBI): domain Eukaryota; kingdom Metazoa; phylum Chordata; class Aves; order Piciformes; family Indicatoridae; genus Indicator; species Indicator indicator. The sequence continues at coordinate 17,419,131 of NC_072029.1, forward strand.
GGGGCAGATTCCGCTCTGCTGTTCTCGCCACTTTAAATAGGAGTAAACCTCCTTGAGTAATGGAAGGGTAGATTAAGCTCATTAATTACACCTCACAGCACCTTTGTGTTGCTTAAGAATTTTTTGAGGTCATTTTAAGCTCCCATTTATCCCTCCCTGTTTTCTGTGGAGCTATAAGGCTGCACTAGCACTGGGGGATGTCAGACCTGGCATGGGTACACTCTGTTGGGGGGGTGCAGGTGAAGGGCACCATGCCAGCATCACTCTTGCTGCCAGTCTGACACACTGGACCACACAATGGAAATGCCTCTTCAGAGAGGGAGGCTGAACTGGGAGGGGAGGTTGGTGCCTCCTCAGCTCCTGCCTTGCAAAGACTAGCCACCAGCCTCTGCCTCTTCACCCCCAGTCTCTGCAGCACCCCAAAAGCAGGCAGAATGAGAGGCCTACATCCTTCTCACTCTGAAACACAGACCTGAGACTATGACACTTATCACCACAAACTGATAGATCACTCACACTGTTGGCAAGCATTTTTCATTTGTTATCCACCTGTATAAGTATAGATATGCACACAAACTGTACTGTTCCAAGTGCTGGTCAAAAACTCCTGAAATGAAATTGTTTTTTCTTTTACCTCCCCCCCCCCCCACCCTGCCCCGTAGCTGATGCTTTCAGTGGTTGCTGAAAGTAAGGCCCTTAGAAGTATCAGAACATGAGTCTCTGGAAACCAAGTGCTTCCTCACCTGAAAATCTTAGTGTTCAAGCCCTATATGAAAGAGGAGGGTGGGATGGTGAGTGCAGGCACATAAATTCTTTCCACTACTAAAGCCACAGCATAAAAACAAACATGTTCCTGCAGGTTTTTCATCAGATATCAAAACAACACTAATTCACCAGCGTAGCAAGAGCTCCATCAGAGCTGCTGTGGACTTCTCAAACAACTGTCTAGACAGACAGAACGTGCTATCAGGCAAGTCCAGTTGCAAACCTCTCCCAGCAATACAGCTGTATTCACAATGCTACAGGCTCAACATATCCTAAAAGCATTAGGGAAACTATGGAAAGTTTATTGATTACAAACCAAGAGAGAATTATCTTTGTGCTAAGTCAACAAAAGTGTTTAGCTGTCATGGTGATGAGGATGTCAAGACAATTGGAGAGGAAGATGGACTGCACAGGCTTGGACTGATTGTACACACTTGAGAGCCTTTGCTATTGCTGCTCCCTGAAGGAGTGATGTTAGGTGAAACACCTGCATCACCCCTGGAGTATTTTCACCACTTGTATGCAAACACCTTCTCATCAGATTCTCTATGAATTTTTTTATACAATAACTAGACACAAGTGAAAAACCCCTTATTTCTGAAGCTTAAACTCTGTGCTTTTTTACCTGGAGATCACACCAGCCCCAACACTGCATGGCTTAGCTCATATGCAGGAGAGCTCCTAGTCAATGCAGAGTGGGATCCCTGGAGTAATCCCTTTAAAAATTCAAACCCTAGACTGCCCCTGAGAGGGGGAGACCCAGTTGTGACCAAAGATTATGCTAAGTTTTACACTCAGTAATCTACAGGCTCACTGTGTCTCTTAGGTTGCCAAGACTGAAGATCAAGAGAAAGAGATACTTCCTGCTCACGCTTGGCAGAAAATGTCTTGGGAAAGGTAAGCCATAGAGAAGCAAAATGATAAAAAATGCCCTGGGAAAAGGAAAACAGTGAAAGAAACCCACTGATAATGGCCACAGTAAGTAATGACTTCCCTGCAGCAAATATACTACACCAAAGCAAAATCAGTTTGAGGGTAAACTTGAAAGTTAAAACAATGAGGCAAGAAATAATTAATATTAACTTTTTTTTCCTGCCCTTTTTTTTTTAACAGGGAAGGGAAGAGTAACTACTTTTAAAATGTCACTTTCTAAGCCATTTCCCAGGTTTGATATTGTAATTTGGGTTCCATCAAGGAATCACACTTTCCTATTAAGTGCAATGTGAAAAAGCTATCTATTTAGTGAATTTGGGAGGTGTAAGAAGGTTCTGATTTGTTTGCATTTTGCAAGTGCAGACTCCAGGGAGGACAGAACAGAGTGACAGAGCTGTCTGACAGCCAGGAGGGCTTCTTTCAGAACAGCTACAATACAGATTTCTACTAGAAATCTTGCACAGTATGAAACCTTCTGCCTTCACATGGCTGGGCTTGCAGCTTTCACATACCTCTGCTGGAGAAGACCAACGACACAAAAGCCAAACAAAACCTTACATTTCATTAAAGAAACAGAGCAGGAGGGTTAACCAGCAGTGGTGCCAGTTACATTGCTGAAATGAGAGCCACTTACATCTGCAAGGCAGGAGGTGCTGCCACGCACATGTCAGTGCTGTTCTAAAGAGTGACCCAGTTCCTCTGCCATCTACCTCTACCTCCTGGTGCCCACAGTGTTCCAAGTCAGCAGCCCATCCCCTTTGCTCTCTGGCTCAGCTGTGACTACTTCTGCAGGTTTCTAACTGCTTCCTAAGCCCCAGGGAGATATCTTTGTTCTTTTGCAGGAAAGGTTAGGAGGTGGATGCCCTTTCTTCCTGCAGTATATGTCTATAGGGTAAAACTGTTTCTGAGCTGTGTTTTGCAGAGAGGCATTACTGGAAAATGAGGACTGGTTACCAGCATCCTTCAAATCAATTCTGTACTCAACCACATGATCAAAGCAAACTCTTCTTTATAGGCACAGTGACCTTGTCCTTGGCAGTCCTTATCTAACAGAGAATACAAGGGTATTTTGCTGATGTAGAACTTTGCAAATTATTTTATTAATTGTACTCAGGGTGCCTGGCTCAAATCTCACCAACTGGGGTTGCTCAAAATCTTCTTTAGTATAAGACAGACATCAAAGTGAGGAAGCAAAGGAGAAAGTCGGTAGTGTAATGTGGGAATTGAATTCCTCCTAGATACCTTGGAGGGTCTGTGCCCTTAATATGCCACAGTGTAAGTTGACCAGAAGAGCATTTTTATGAGTTTAGGTGCACTGCTGGTCTTCTAAACAGAAGAAAGGAAATGAGAGCTAGGCAGCTAGTCCACTTTATGATCTAAAAATTGCATCTGCAGTAGTAAACAGAGACAAGACAAGACCTGTTCTTCATCCCTGAGGGTAGGCAGCTGACCTCTGTTTCTTGCCCTTCCTCCAGGCAGGATTTCTTTGGGGTTTCTGTTTCCAGCCAGGGCTAAGCCCAGAATGCCCAAGCAGTGGCTGGGACAGGGCAGCCCTGCAATGTGATAACCCAGACAGAGGAGGGACACTCATTGTGTTCAAGTTCATGTCCAGAGGAGGGCCACCAGGATGATCAGAGGGCTGGAGCACCTCTCCTATGAGGAGAGACTGAAAGAGTTGGGGCTGTTCAGTCTGGAGAAAAGAAGGCTCCAAGGTGACCTTATTGTGGCCTTCCAGTATCTGAAGGGGGCTACAAGAAAGCTGGGGAGAGACTTTTTAGGCTATCAGGTAGTGACAGGACTAGGGGGAATGGAACAAAGCTGGAAGTGGGGAGATTCAGACTGGAGGTGAAGAAGAAGTTCTTCCCCATGAGAGTGGTGAGAGCCTGGAATGGGTTGTCCAGGGAGGTGGTTGAGGTCCCATCCCTGGAGGTGTTTAAGGCCAGGCTGGATGAGGCTCTGGCCAGCCTGATGTAGTGTGAGGTGTCCCTGCCCATGGCAGGGGGTTGGAACTGGCTGATCCTTGTGGTCCCTTCCAACCCTGACTGATTCTATGAGTCTATGAAGAGAGAGACTTTAGCAGGCATTTTGCCCTTGATGAACCTCCTAGAAATGGGATGTCATATCTAAATGTGTGAAGAAGAGAAAGAACACAGAAACTCTACTGAAAGAAATGCACATATAAAAGGAGTCTGCAGCAGAGAAGGCATGAGAGCTCTCTTAGTTCTCTAGTTACAACAAATGAGAATCCATGAGGAGGGCCAGAAAGAGAAGGGAACTGGTGATGGGGAGGAAGCAGGAACAGAAGGGAAGTAGGACAAACTGAGTGTAGAGCTGAGATGGGAAAAACATCCATCCTGAAAGGGAAATATAAGTGTCTCTTTTCATTGGCATGAAAATTCAGCAGAAAAGTATCAAGTATTCCTCAGAACAAACCCTAAGATCACTTAATATGGGTTTTGACAAGAAAATGTGACAATGAGCCAGAGAAAGCAGAGCCTCTCCACAAAGATTGGCTTCTTCAAAATAAAATGAAAAAACCAAAAACAAACCCCAAAACCCCAAGCAATCTCTTTTGCATTAAAATAATGACAAGAATTTTAAAAGCCTTCAGGACTGAGACTTGGAATTTGCTTGTGCATTGGGAAGGGTGAAGTTGAGATACATAATTAGATGGAGTTTGTAGATGTCATGAAAGGCAGAAAGCCAAAGCAAAGTTGGAAGAGGAGTAGGTCCACCTCTGTTGGAGATTCTCCTCCTCACATGTGGGCCAAAGGTTACACTGGATTTAGAGTTTGAGTAAGAGCAGCCAAGCTGACTTTCAGGACCTGGAGGAAAAGTGGGCTGGTAGCAGGAGACCAAAGGCAGGACCTCTTTGACTCCAGAAACTTCTTACTATATAATAAGACCCAAAAGCCCCTGCGTGCTACATTTAGTTTCCAAATGTATTCTTTGGCATATTATCTCAGGAAGCCACATACCAAGTTAGAATCATAGACTCATAGAATCAGTCAGGATTGGAAGGGACCACAAGGATCATCTAGTTTCAACCCCCCTGCAGGGACACCTCACACTACATCAGGCTGGCCAGAGCCTCATCCAGCCTGGCCTTAAACACCTCCAGGGATGGGGCCTCAACCACTTCCCTGGACAACCCATTCCAGGCTCTCACCTCTGTCATGGGGAAGAACTTCTTCCTTACATCCAGTCTGAATCTCCCCACTTCCAGCTTTGTTCCATTCCCCCAAGTCCTATCACTACCTGATAGCCTAAAAAGTCCCTCCCCAGCTTTCTTGTAGCCCCCTTCAGATATTGAAAAGCCACAAGAAGGTCACCTTGGAGCCTTCTCTTCTCCAGACTGAATAGCCCCAACTCTTTCAGTCTGTCCTCATAGGAGAGGTGCTCCAACCTCTGATTATCCTCGGATCATGCCACATACGTGGTGGAGAAATGCAGGCGTGAACACGAACTGCACACAGAAAGGTAAATTCGAGTCACTTAAATACCATACAACTACAGAACGTTAAGGTTGTCATGACTAGCTGGTTTTTTTTTTTTCATTTATCCCTTTTAACAAGCTGTTTCTAGAGGCAACTGTTCGAATGAACTGCTCATTGCTTAGTTCTGATGGGAAAAATTCATCTTTTTAACTGACTTCTTTTGTTTTAAACAAAAGTGTAAGATGTTTAAGAGTAAGGAATAATGTATTAAATTTGTGCCACCTGGCCTATTTTAACATCTAAAACCTTGCCCTTCCCTCAGCACACACCAGGAAGAATTCTGCTGTCATTACCCTTTCAATGACATCCAGAAAACTCATACAGTGACATTTATGAAGAGAGACACATTTAGTTGTACCTACCTTTGCACACTCTTGTCCATTTAAATTTGACCAAATGTCTTCTAGACTTTTAATAAGCACCCAGCTATTGGCAAAAACTTAGCCACTGCCAAAACCCTGCTTACACTACTAACCAAGGACAGCTGTAGTATAAAAAGTAGTATTTTACCCTATTGATTCCTACTACATTAATAAAGCCGTAGCTTTTATTTTGCAAACTCAGCTCCTCGTCAGTCCCCAGATTCCAAATCTCAACAGCCCAATCTCAACAAACTAGCATCACCTCCACAAATAAGCTATAGATTTGGACATATATGTGGTGGAGCCTATTAAAAATATTCCATCTTGTCAGCAGTTCCTATAGTGGAGTCAATGCTTAAGCAACAATTGCAGAGAAGTATTTCTGACTGTGGAAACACAGACCAAAAGGCATAAAGATGGTTTCCAAGGGGCAGGCTGATGGAACTAATGTATTAGCATTCTTCCTCCTCCATATTACCAAGCTGCCTCACACCTACGAAGGTTAATGGGAGATAGTTTCATATTCCCTCATATGCATATCTATGGGAGGGCACTAGCATTATTATCAGGTTGGATTCCTCTCTGATGAATCCCAGTGAATCATTTATAATCAAGAAGCAATAGTTAGAAATCTAGTGATGAAAATCTGCACCAAATGCCTATATCTATCACAGCCCACCAATGAATCTGGTTTGGATTATTTGCTTGGGGAATTCATAACTGAATGAATTCCTTATGAAGAGCCTTGGGTCCAGTTTTTGTTTCAGCCTCCTTTGAACTGCATTAGGAGCAAGATCTTGCTCCTTTTCTGTACACCAACTTTTATTAGAATGTTGGCTATTTGTATTCAAAAAGATCTCCCTTTCCATGGAGGGGTGTTGCTGGGAAAAAAATGGGCATATTTTAGTATATATTCAATATGAACACCATATAGTACCTTGAAAACAGGAACTGAACACACTTGTCCCCTAATACAAGATGCGCTCAGATTTAGTCACCAAGTGCCAAGACTCAACTCTTCAGAAGAAACAACTGAGCCTGTGGCAGGATACAGAAACTCATAAATCTAAAGTGACAGAAGGAAGCAGATTACTTTTTAGGAGTACATTTTGAGAGTAGTTTCTCCTCCCATCTATTTTCAGGTGCATTTCCCTCACATCTCTTGAGCAAAGCAGCCCTATACCTCCCAGCTTTGAATGGACTCTACTTAATCTACCATTTGATGGCATTTTTGAAAACCAACAGTCTTTGCTGGTCCATCATAAATACCCTGGGGTTAATTTCCCTGGACTTTTTAGCACCATCTTCAGGTGTTACACAGGAATATGGGATAGATCTACTCAATAGAATAAATTATATTTATGTGGACACTAATAAATCACACAATCTCTAAAGCCTGGAGTTGTAGGCACAAGGTTTGTCTTTAAAATAACCCCTATGAGGATGCAGGCTTTTCATCTCTGCTAGGATTCATCAGAGGCAACTGGACTGACTGATGGCTGGTGTCAGAATTTATCTCTTTGATTCATTGCATCATGAATCACTGTTGGATCTTTTACTATTCTTGAGAATGTTTAATACTTAAGTAGAAATAGCTGGATGTTTGCTCAAAAGCTGCTTCTCAGACACTGCTCAAGAAAAGATGGATAATGGGGAACAGCAGAAACTGCTTTGGCATACATGGACTATACATGTAGCTGGCATCAGAAGTATGAGGGAAGAAGCTAGGACATGTGCTGGGGTTTAGCTACTTTCCTCTGAGGCTTGAACTCTCCAGTATGACACCACATGTACCTGCTACCAGCTATAAGCATACATCAATAGAAGCAAAAATGATGGTAACTTGCTGGCAGTTATTTTCAGTCTGTTTTTATTGTGTCCCCAAATGTGGTTATTGGTGTGTTCTGGGCTGCTCTTCTCCAAAGCTGCCTGTGACTCCAGCATGAAAATTTGTCTCCATTATACAAGCGTCCAAGCTGATGAGAAAGACTCAAATGACACTTACACCTCTTGCTAATAATCATTTGGGCTTCCTGGCTTCTCCTGGACCCTTGAACTCTCCAGCCTCCATCTCCAGTATTCCCCTAGTTCTCACTATGGCTCTCACAGCTTTCTGATGAGTCTTCCTCCTCTGCAGCACTCCACAGACACCATTTGCTGCTCTGCAGATTTTGTGTGCCCTGATGCTGACTCTCACTGACATGCTACTCTCGCCTGTTTGTCTAGTGGCCTTCTCAGCTGATTTAACCAAAACACAAATGCCTGTTTACAGAATGTTGAAAGCTGCTGAAAGAGCAGATAAGGGGAACAACAGCATCCAGGACAGAAATGCAGGCATGCAGAGAGTGCAGAGGGAAGGCAGCACACATGCAAAACTTGGGACAACCTGAACATCTGTTTGATTCTCCTGTGGACACTCCTTTCATTGCAGAACACTGTTCTTCCCCAGCTTTATAGAACTGCATCTTGCCCCTGCTTCCTTACATTGTGAAAGAAGAGGAACCAGTGGGTCCCAAGGAGAATGTCTGCTTGATGATAGAAGTACAAGATACAATGCATGAGGACTCAGACCTCTACCTCGGGTTTAAAGTTAAAAAAAAGAAACCTCTAATATTTTAACTTGGGGTTTTAATACCTTCTTCCCAAACTTGCTTTATGTCCAGATAGCAAACCTAACCTAGTACTTTCAATTACAAGCCACATGATATTTTAAAACTCCACTTAATTTATATTAATCATCAGATACAATACAAATACTACATTTCCCTCCAAGGGTATTAACCTTTATTCACAGAGTGGATGTCTTCAGTGGCCTCCATGAATAAGAGCGTGTTTGTCATTAAATGCAAAAATAATTACTTGATTCAGGGCAGCAAGTCTCATTTCAGCTCTTGAGTTGTACATTTCTCTAGGGACAGACAGTAAAAAAAACATTAAAATGGGGCCTGGTAGTTCTAGATTTGCACATAATTTGAAAAGAAAATAAGGAGATAGCTGGAAAAGTGCAATCATGTGTCATCACTGTTCCATTTTCATTCATTTATTGGCACGAGAAAGCTTAATGAATGAGGCTTCATTCCTTTGGGGTAAAAAACCCCTTAACCACCTTGTAAAAAGTTCTGTGGTCTTCACCCCCCCTGGTGTAATGCTCCATGTCTCTTCAAGTGTCAGTCTTGATGTAGCTTCCCTCTGTGACAGTTCCATCATGTCAGGCAGAAATACAAGTCTCATATGAAGACCCTCTTTGACTATCTTAATATGCTTTGGCTGTCTGAGCTCTTGAAATGTAAAATTGTAATCCACTGTTACTTAGGCCTGTTAGAAGTCTAGCTATTTTGCTATTATTTGTGATTTTACCACAAGGGACAGTCAGAGTTTTCTATATGCATTCCATTTAAACAAGGAGAAAATCTGACACATTACCATAAACCTCTTTCAAGCCTGGTTGTGATCTGATAAGAAATTTGCAGTGATGGAGATGTCTCAGTATTGGGTGAGACAGGACTTTCTGGCTACTTCTACACTAATAAATTAAATGTTCCAGGACCATTTTTGGGCACTGAGGATAAATGCAAAAGATCATGTTGCTCCATATTATAAAACTACTTCTTACCCCATACTGACCACAAACTTAAAGCTGGGAATAGTTCCTTGCTTGTGACACTCCTGTACAGTCAGCCAGATGGTGGATTCCCATAGGGCTTTCTACAAGTTCTCCTACAAATGTGGCCCCACACACTCCCCTGTTATGTTCCTTATAGAGATCACAGTGCTCCTAAGTCATATTCAGTAATTAATTCTAGGAAATGGTTTTATACAGAAACAATGATTTGTACTCCTTTGTTTTCAGATGAGCAGTATTCTCTCACTTGAACTGTTCTCCCATGCCTAGCTCTGCATTTCCCTCACCATTTTCATATTCCCATACAATGTTTTTCCCAGTAGTACTCAATCTTTGTTGACCATCAGTCATTAATGGGGTGTACTGCATAGCCAGTATTGCATATCACTGCACAACTGCCTTCACACTGTCTCCTCTTTAATTACCTTTCCTGATATGTATTAGAATCTCATTTATTTTTTAATGGGTACAATGTATTTCTTAGAATTATAGAATCAACCAGGTTGGAAGAGACCTCCAAGATTATCCAGTCCAACCTATCACCCAGCCCTAAGCCATCAACCAGACCATGGCACTAAGTGCCTCATCCAGTCTCCTCTTGAACATCTCCAGGGTCAGCAACTCCATCACCTCCCTGGGCAGCACATTCCAATGGGCAATCACCCTCTCTGTGAAGAACTTGCTCCTAATATCCAGCCTAGACCTCCCCTGACACAACTTGAGACTGTGTCCCCTCATTCTGCTGCTGGTTGCCTGGGAGAAGAGACCAACCCCCACCTGGCTACAACCTCCCCTCAGGTAGTTGTAGACAGCAATGAGGTCACCCCTGAGCCTCCTCTGCTCCAGGCTAAACTCCCCCAGCTCCCTCAGCTTCTCCTCATAAGGTTTGTGTTCCAGACCTCTCAGCACCTTCGTTGCCCTTCTCTGGACACGTTCCAGTACCTCAACATCTCTCTTGAATTGAGGAGCCCAGAACTGGACACAATACTCAAGGTGTGGCCTGACCAGAGCTGAGTACATTTGTATATTGGTACATCACACTGGCTCTGTCAGCCAGAGTGATATGTACAGGGGGATAGCTACAGCTGAGTTTGCCTCCCAAGACTTCAGGGACAGAAGCAGGAACTTTTAGGGCCTGTTTAATCTGAGGTATTTTAGATGTCTTTTGGGGTAAGATATTTTATGACTTCACAGACTCCATTAGCCAGATCTGTCTAGATGCCCACAGTGACTGATACCTACACTTTTATTCTCCTCTCAAACACTTTCTGTCAGTAAGCCAATCGGTCATAACATAAATTCTTAAACAGGGCTGAGTACATGACCTTAAACTTTGTATTTCATAATTCCATGCATCATATATTAATTCAATGATAATGGTTATGTAATTCTTCCTATAGGACAGCCTGAAACTGGTGGTGCTTTCTATCTTTGTGTTCTCAGAAAATGTCATTAATAATTTTCTGAGTGAATAGCATTTCCATGGACAGTAGCCCAAAAAAACCCCAACCAACAAACCAAGCCTAGGACTGATCCTGAAAGAGCACTTTCTGCCTTACAGTTCACCTTTCAGGAAAATTCTGAAGATAACACTTCCCTGGTTACAGACTTTACATCTTGCCATGCTTGTGACTCTAGGAAGGGAAAATCCACCATGGAAATGCAGCAGGGAATTACCAACTTGTAGTGGACTGGGGAATGGTGGTAGATGTGCCATAGAAGTACTAAGGGATGTAAATCAGACAGAGGTGAGACAAAAGCAGTCCAGAAGCTCAGTTCTGCAGGTGAGTTAATGCACTGCAGCTGTTAGCTTAGAACAACACTATCTGATGCTTTTTGTGTGCCCTCTACATCACACACAGCCACATCAGAGCATGAGCAATGACAATGAGTGCATTTCTGCCCTGTGTCATGCTGCCTTTCACTTGGTGGCATTTCAGGAGAAGCTGGTAGCAAACAAGCTTCATCTGGGTGTCCATTGTAAGAATAAAAGGGTGGCTTGGCCAGCTTACATCATGCACACATGATGAGGTTGGAAGGTTGTTCTATCTCTGATTGAAGTGTCAGTTTTATTCATGCACATTGCTAGCACTCAGTATACACAATTGTCCCTGAGAAGTGGCTGGTGTCACACTCAGCTCTTACACTGGCTGACCCACCAGAGCAGGGGTCACTGGGGACTGCCTCAGTACCCATATTCCCCTACATCTTCTTAATAATTCCTATCTCTGTGATTTTCCTTATTAACCTCACTAACATACACACACACACACACGTAGGAAACACGTCAAGCCATCTCTGAAAATTAACAGTAAGCACAAGCATTCTGTTTGCAATTTTAGAAGCTCTTTCTCACGAATGAGAGAGAAACTTTTATTACTTGTTTGATTTAGCTGTACTTTCCAAAGCAGTTTCCATGACTCTAAAAACACCACCTGACAACAACCTGATAGTGCAAAAGGCAGTTACATGGCTTACAGTTTTCCAGGTATGTTGGAAAGCTTAGCTCCTTGAAGACAACCCAAATATCACCTGACCTGCAGTAAGCATAGTTTTATATGGCACTGCACCACATAAAGACATTTTCATGATCTATGAATAGGAACCAAAGATTTAAGGTTTACTGAAATTCCTTTCAACAGCTGGACTGCTTCATAACACTGAGCTGCCCAGGGCACCTACTAACTTGTCTTGCTTTTCTTCCAATTTATGTTAGTGAGACCTGCAAACCAAGCCACAGAATTGTAGAGTCATAGAGTTGTAACTCTTCCAACACCATTCTGCAACCTCTGCTTTCCAGTAGTTAAAGAGCAGCTCTCCTCCATAATGTTTCTCCTTGCAGTTGGGAAAGTGACCACAGACACTGGCGGATGTGACAGATACAAGTATTTAATCTAGATGAATGTGCAGATCTGCTACACTGGCTCACAGGTATGATTTCCTCCATGTCTTCAGAGACTAAGGAAGTGCTCAGGGTCCAAATGAGGCATAACCTCAGGAAAACATTTTTCTTGTCAGAACTGACTCTTGAAACTCAGAGGAGAAATAAGAAACTCAGCAAGCTAAAAGAAAAATTTTGCTGGAACTCATGACAACAGTAACAGATAAGAGATCTGGCACTTGAGTGTTCTTTTAAAGGGTTCATGGTTCTTTTTGGCTACCAGAATTTTTGGGTCTGGTGATGTTCAGCAAATAGGTGAATTTTTAAATTCAATCCACTCTCCCTGGAGAAAGGAAGACTTTTGCTGATGCCACAGGAATAAGATGACTTTCTCTCTACCTACTAATAAATATCATGAAATCTGTGACACAGCTGATGCTGGATGAGCCTCATGATTCAGAATCTCTTGTTCTTTTCACACCCATGAATATTTCTTTTTTTTTTGAGTGATCTACAGACAATAATAATTCCTATTTACTAGTCCTTGCTCCATGCTTACAGAACTGTAGGCTGAGAAGGATAAAGCTGATGGCTTTGCTTTCAGCTGATCAGTAACTTCAGTTTACCCATGCTGACAGTTTTTCAATATCTGGTTTTACATCTGGAACAGTCTTTTTTTTTTGAGCACTAAATATATGTAGATAATGGTAGTGCAATCTCTGCTGAATCAGATTTTATATTTAACAGAACTTAGGCACATGGATGAGTATTAATATCTAATGGTATCAGATGGTGCAAATTCACATCTTTCAATAATCTGTGAATACTTCAAATGTTAACATTTTCCCCAGAATTTACCACATATTATTTTCAAGTTTCATTATTATACATAGAATCTATAGCTTAATGACAGGAGAAGATGAACCCTCTGGATCTCAAGCTAAGCTTCCCTGAAAGATATGCAGAAAAAGTAATAATTTGCCCCAACTCCCTTGATCACATTTTGTTTAAAGAAAACTCTATAGAAAGAGGAAGGGGGGGGGGGGGGGGGGGGGCGATATCTTAGGTACTCAGATAGTGGCAGAGTAAATGCCAAAAATGCCCCCCTCCCCCTCAAAGTAAATCACAGTTTAATCTTTTGACCCCTGTAAGATTTTTTTTTTCTTTTGTAATCAACATTTTCAACACAAAATTATTAAAATACAAATAAATGTAAACAAAACAATGTGCTCTGGTTTTCTACAAAGCAAAACCACCACTAAAAGCAGTTGCTAGTAAAACCCATTGGTTTTTTACAGCAGCATCTACAATTAAACAACTCACTACACAAACACTAAGCCCATCAGAGCCACAATATCAAAGATGCTCTATAAGCTGAAGAGGTGAAACGTTTCCACACTGACTGCAAGCTTGCAAAGCTCTTTGTAAGATGTCAGCAGGGAAATACAATTCAAGTCTGAATACGTTCAGGGTTTATGCAAGGTTGGCTTATGGGATAGTCTGTTCAAAAAGCAAGTGAGCAAGGGACATTACTGTAAACACAACCTGCAGCTTCCTAGAACATGCAGGCTCAAGACGCTTGAAACTCCACTCAAAGACACTGTGTTACAGAATCATAGAATCAACCAGGTTGGACCAGGTTGGAAAAGACCTGAGAAGTCATCAGGTTCAACCTATCACCTAATACCTAACACCTCATGACAACTAAACCATGGCTCCAAGTGCCACATCCAAGCTTTTTTTGAACACCCTCAGGGAAGGTGACTCCACCACCTCCCTAGGCAGCACATTCCACTGGCCAATTACTCCTTCTGTGAAGAACTTTCTCCTCACCTCGAGCCCAAACTTCCCCTGGCAAAGCTTGAGACTATCTCTTCTTGTTCTGCCACTGGCTGCCTGGGAGAAGAAACCAAGCCCCACCTGTCTACAACGTCCTTTCAGGTAGCTGTAGAGAGCAATAAGGTCTCCCGTGATCCTCCTTTTCTCCAGGCTAAACACCCCCAGCTCCCTCAACTTCTCCTCACGGGGCTTACGCTCCAGATCTCTCACCAGCCTCATTGCCCTTCTCTGGACACATTCAAGCATCTCAATGTCCTATTAGCTGCAAGGTTCGTGGTATTCTGGATCAAAACCTGGAGGGAAATAAAAATATCTTCTGATACAGTGACAGTTCAGGTGACATTCACCCCTGTATAGTAAAAAGATCTGGAATCCCTTCAGCCCCATGAATGGCTAAGGAAACAAAATCATTATAACCAGCCCATGTGCTTCTAGTAAAACACTAACTGTTCTTCTGCAAAACCTAGTAAAACAGTTCCTAATCAGTAAATCAATGCTAGCAGTTTTGTGCTTGGGGTACGAAGAAGTTTCTCTGGGTGAAAACTCAGTGCATTGAATTACAGCCATGGAGCACAGTGCCATTTGCCATTTCTGGATTAAAAAAAAAAAAAGAAAAAAGAAGTGGTACATTTGCACACACCCACAAAAAAAAAAAAACAACCCCAAACACATCTTGAGAACTCACCACCAAGTTTCCTATCACCATGACCAACAAGAAGACGAGAAGGCACAGTGGCTGCCCAGCTACTTCCATGCAGTCCCACATGGTCTCAATCCACTCCCCACACAAAATCCGGAAGATGATGAGGAATGAGTGGAAGAAATCATTCATGTGCCACCGTGGCAGATTGCCAGTTGTGCTTATCTTCTTCACATTGTCCAAGTAGCTCTTCCCAAACAGCTGCATTCCCACCACGGCGAAAATGAAGACGATGATTGCCAGCACAAGAGTGAGGTTACCCAGGGCACCCACAGAATTACCGATGATTTTAATGAGTGTATTTAAGGTCGGCCAGGACTTCGCCAATTTGAAGACTCGCAGCTGTGAACAAAACATAAACAACAGTGTCAGCTCACAGAAGCAACAGACATTTCAGCTGATGAATTATTAAAGTGGGTAAAAATGTGGAAGATGTTAAATGCCACAGCATGTGTGGTATAAGGTGATTTTAGCCATACTTCCTGTTAGTCTCGCTACATCTATTAATAAAATATCAGCTGGGCTTCATGGATGAGAATTAAGTTTTCCAGAGCTATGCTCTCCTTTTTTTTTTAGATAGACGTGCTTTTGGTGGGGAGAAGATGAAAGGAATCTTGGGTCTTAATATTGCCTTTTACATTGCTTTTCTTCCTCAGTTTAAACAACCTGCAGGCATCTCAAAGAAGGGTTTTAGGGGTGTATCCCACAAAGAGAGGAGTAATTCCCCTGTGTTTCAGAGCAAGCCTCAGCCAGATGCTATTAGCTGTTAACTCCCAGGGTGAAAATCACTTCTGTGCCAAGTATCACGCAGCCTGTGCACAACCCACATCCCACTTAAGACCTATTTTAAGGATGTCAGTGGTGCCCAGCCCTTGTGCTATGTTTTCAACTGAAGGTTTAATTTCAGCCCTATTGAAAGAGATTGTTAAAAACCTGACAGGAAACTCTCAGGACCTTGCATCAGTGATGAAAAATTTGCATGTTTAAGCAATGTAGACAAATTTTTTTTGGAGGGGAAAAAAAAAAAAGAGTCTTCCACTAAATGCAACCATAATGGCTATTTTTCCATGTCTTTGCAATTTATGAAGTCATATTATGGCCAGAATGATTAGCATGGACATCCTGGTACATGAAGTGCAACACAAATGTCAGGCTGGCAGGGAAAGGACTTTTCTGTTCCAATATGCCGACAGTCTCTCATTAATAGAATACCACTACCCCGTGCATAACAAAGGAGCTGACAGCTAAGGAGTTCCCGTGAAAGACAGATGCTATGTTATGCTGATCAGTTCTAGAAAAAAAAAGTAATAATCACTCTGTGAATAATTCAAAGACATTTTCTTTTGACAAGACTTAAAAGGAGGGTGACATGTTTATCACATAACTTAGGAAGAACAACTTCTAAAACAACAAATTACCAGCTTTCGCATTTCTTGGGCTATCAATTATCTGCTGACTATGCTAACAGGTGCACAGGTATGAAATGGCAGATTTTTATTACCAACTGGAACTCAAACATTTTAAGTGTGTTACAAGTACCTGGCGCAGCTAGAAGGAATCAAATTATGCTCTCATTTACCCCTGATGTAAATCTGGAACAATTCCATTTATCCTGCAGCCTATAATTAGTGTCACATACTGTTCACCAGTTTGCAGCAATTAAAGTCTTCATCAGCAGATGCATTTTAAAGAAAATAACGTTGCTTTCATGTCAGAGTTTATATGTGATAAAAGAAGAGGGGTAAGAATAGAATAAGATTGTTACCAGGCGAAAGGAGCGTAAAACAGAGAGGTTTCCCATGCTGGACAAACCCAACTCCATCAGGCTTAGAATAACGATTATGCTGTCAAAAATATTCCAGCCCTGCTGAAAATAGTAGTAGGGGTCAAGGGCAATTATTTTGAAGATCATTTCTGCTGTAAAAATCCCAGTGAAGACCTGCAGAAAGAAAACATGAAGTGTAAGTAACCTTTTAAGCACACCTCCTTGCTTGAAGACTTTCCACTGACACAAGTGAACACAGCAGAAAGGAAAAATATTTTACAAAGCAAATACTTTATTTTTTTCATGGCTGATTCTATATCACGGAATCACAGAACCACAGAATCATAGAATGGTTTGCATTGGAAGTGACCTTTAAAATCCCCGTGTCCAAGTCCCCTGTAGAGGACAGGGACATCTTCAACTAGATCAAGTTGCTCAGAGCTCAGTCCAACCTGACCGTGAATGTTTCCAGGGATGGGATGCCCACCACTTTATCCCTGTTACAACTTTGTCTGGTCTTTCCACAATAACATTTGATACTGCTGCAAACCTACAATGACATCTGAGTTCAAGCTCTGGATTGGAACATACATTTCCATCTCCTCCTGTAATCTGAATAATCCCAGTGGTGAAAAAAAAAAGAGGAAGTGTGAAGGCACCTTTTACAGAAGTTTAATCTATTCATTTCAGTAGAGAAACCCAAATGAATTGAGTGTGAGGAAGGGTATTTGGGTTGTACTGTATTATCTCTTTTAATTTTGTTATTATTATCAATACCAGGGCAACACAAGCTTCCAGTCATTCTGAGGTTATGAAGGCAATTAGAAACTCTAATTTGAGTCCTGGTCTTACTTCTACAAATAGTCATGGCAATTTTCTTTTCACAACAGCTTGGGAACACATTGCTTATTTATGATCCAGTTCAAATGTCATATGGTGGGACTTCTAATTGGAACATTTTTCTTTAAAACAACATATAAATATTACCTATGAGGCAGAGGGAGAGGGGAAGAGAAGGCTGCTGACAGCAAATTCAGTTTTAATATGCTCCCACTAAGAATCTCAGAGAATCAGACCTTGTCCTTCTGTATGCCTTCCTTAAGCAACAGTTTAAATGCAAAATGCAAGGCTACAGTCAACTTAAAATGACAAAATGTGGGCACCAAATTCTTCATATTCTGTTTTATTTCCATTCCAAGTCCCAGTACAAGCTGCACAGAGCTGCATGTTTCTGAAAAATTCTCTGTTGCACATATGTACTTTAATACATATGGTTTTCCATGCAACAATCAACATTAATGCACTGTGTTGGTCAAAAAAGAGGGGGAGGAGGGTCCAGAGCTCACTTATCATTAACATACAGTCAAGGAGAAATCTTTTCCTTCCAATAAATTGAATATTTACAGTTTTATTCTAGGAAAACTGAGCAACTCTGAGCAACAGAGGTGAGGAACCCATCCATATATGGAAGGGAAAAGTAAAGATTATATCATTATAATACTAAGGAATAAGAAATAAATCACTATGGCCTGCACTTGAGGAATGCTTGGCTTTATTCTGCAATGCTTCAGGAATGAATTCTATTCAGTGGCCATTTTACACATTTCCTCATGTAAAACGTCTTCTCTTTCTCATCTGGAAAATATTACCCTGGACTGCAGCGATACCTTAGGATACAACAACATCCCATCCCCATCTCATACCAAGCACCCAACAGAATAAGCTGTCTCATATTTCTAACAAGCCAAAAAGTTTTTGAGTCACAGTGGCCAGAGATACAACAGATTCCCACGAGAATACTCCAATTTCCTTTAGGACAGATAACAAGACAAAAGTGGATGTCTGTGAAATTGTATCCAGGGGACTGCCTTAAAAACCCACAACACCACGCTGCGTACATTATGCAACCATCTTGCTGAGAAATGACTCAGGAGGATCACTTTCTTTGCCTGAATCATTTTAATCAATAGTCTTCTGAGAAGGAAATGTCACAGTAAGATAGCAGAATGTCTGAGCCTTCCTAAAGGCATCAGGAATCATGTTCAGGCACCAGTTATGAATTTCAAATGGCGGTTGTCAAACTGCCAGCACCTGGTACGTGGTTGACTGCTTGTACAATGGGCTGGACACTTCATATGGTAAAGGCTGGAAAGAAAAGGAGTAACTTAACATCCCACTGGTGTTAAATATGACATTACTGATTTGGAGGACTTTTTCTTAAAATACTTCTGTTCCCATCATATCAGCCATTTAGGCTTTATAGTGAAAAATGGCATCTCAGTTTTCTAAAGGAAAATAAAAAATGAGGGAATCTTGTTCTGTCTACCCATTGTTTTAAGTCATGCCACTGCATAGGCAGATAAGCCATATAAAGATGGGTGGCTGGCCTTCTGATCACATCTGAAAATGTTGCTTCCTGTAAGTGTGGAACTAAAGGATTCCGAAGGTATTAAATGCTGCATGAAATAGAGAACCGAATTTCCAAACATAGAATGGTTTGAGTTGGAAGAGACCTTAAATATTATCTAGTTCCAGCCCAGGGACACCTTCCACTAGACCAGGTTGCCAAAAGTCCTGTCCAACCTGTCTTTGACCACTTCCAGGGATGGGGCATCCACAGCTTCTCTGGGCAACTTGTTTCACTGTTTCCACCACCCTCACAGTAAAGAATTTCTTCATTCTATTTATCTAATCTAAAATCTCCCCTCTTTCAGTTTAAAACTATTACCCCTTGTCCTGTCACTGCACTCCTGATAAAGAGTCTCTTCTCAGCTTTCCTGTAGGCCCCCTATAAGGATTGAAAGGCCACAATAAGGTCTCCCTGGAACCTTCTCTTCACCAGGCTTAACACCCTGAACTCATTCAGTTTGTCCTTACAGGGGAGATGCTCCAGCTCCCTGATCATTTTTATGCCCCAGTGACTGGCAGCAGATGAAGAATTGCTTTCAGAGAAAGCAAATCCATGTTCTACTTTCTTTCATTTTTCTCAGAAGCATTTGTTTTGAGGGAAAAATGCCAAAGATCTGTCCTTTTCAATATTTCCCCCTATTTAATGCTAGTACAATCACTTGAAGAGGGTTAGAGGCAGTGGGAGGACAACAGACAGCAAGTGTGGGGGCAGAGGAGGGGTCTGGCAGCTTAGAGGATGCAGGTACTTGGCAGCCTGCCTTGGAGCTGGGACTCCCTTCCCTTTCACAGGGAACTGCAAAAAACATCAATTTTCATTATAAATGACTTTGCAAAATCCTCCACAAAATGGAGTTACCTTCCTCTGACCTGCTCTACTCACAATCAATCCAGTTATGCAGGTATTAGTAAAGGTGGTGAGGGAGACCTGGGATGATCTGGTCTCTTGCAGATCCACTTTGGGATGTCTGGGAAAGGAGAGCTCTGTGCCCTCAGCCTGCTATTAAAAAAATATCAGCAGACTGTTTTGCTTATTTTACACTTTAGCACAAAGAGGAGAAATAGCTCTAAGCAGAGCTGAGGAAGTGACAGTGAGATTATTTATTTATCTATTTTCCAAAATTTTGCAAGATTTGCTCTGTAACTCCTCCCCCTCTGCTCACTGCCCCTATTTTCTGGTTGGCACTCAGCATAGCCTCAGTCAACCCCAGCAAGTCTGCAGAGGTTGTGCTGGCAGGAGGGATGCCAGGGGCTAAAGTTTCACTGCCTGTGGTCTGCAAAGAGAGAAGCTGCTCTGCCAAAAGCAAAGAAATGAGCAGACATATTTACTATCCCTAGAGCCAGAGGGAGAAATGGCAGCACTGCCACCTGCTCTGACAGACACTGGGTCCAAAGGAGTTTTTGGAAGTCATCTTAGAAAGCCAAAAATTGTTGAGCAACAATAAGGAAGGTTGGCTGCAAAGTGGAGTTGGCTGCAGTCCTGTGAGATTATGTTCTGGGCTACTCATCTAGTGCTTTCTGCAGAGGGCAATAGCATGGGTTTGAAGCAAGAGAGAAACAGGTATTTGCTTAGCAGACTAACATGGGGAGGTTTTCCTTTATAGAAATAAAAGGCTTTCTTTATTTCCACTGTGAGCTTCTCAAATGCCAGCTCAGTAGCATCTATATTCCAGGGTAGTCTGGAGTTACTTATGGTGCTATAGGATATCTCTGCTTCTACCACTAGGTACCAGGAGCAATTCCACCATACCATAGTTAGATGGCACATGCCTTTTCCACTATGGATTCTTCCAAGGAGTGGCTGAGGGCACTGGGGATATTTAGCCTGGAAAACAGGAAGTTGAAGGGAGACCATCTCACTTTCTATGCTACCTGAAGGGAGGATGTAGCAAGGTGGAGGTCCAAATTTCAAGAGCAGGGAACTGAACAATAGATACTGTTAGATTAAAGCATAGGCAGGCCAAATTAGATGAAAAGAGGAACATACTAAGAACAGAGTAGTGTCAGCGTTTATTCTGAAGAAGGTGATAGGACAAGAAGAAATGGCCTCAAGTTGTGCCAGGGGAGGTTTAGATTGGACATTAGGAAAAACTTCCCTGAAAGCACTGAGTGCACCCTCAGCAAGTTTGCTGATGACACCAAGCTGTGTGGTGCAGCAGACAGGCTGGAGGGAAGGGATCCATCCAGAGGGACCTGGACAGCCTGCAGAGGTGGGCACAAGCCAACCTCAGGAGGTTCAACAAGACCAAGTGCAAGGTCCTGCATCTGGGTCAAGGCAATCCCAAGCACAACTACAGGCTGGGCAGGGACTGGCTGGAGAGCAGCCCTGAGGAGAGGGACTTGGGGGTGCTGGGGGATGAGAACCTCAACATGAGCTGTCAATGTGCACTTGCAGCCCAAAAAGCCAACCAGAGCCTGGGCTGCATCAGGAGAAGTGTGGCCAGCAGGTCAAGGGAGGTGATTCTCCCCCTCTGCTCAGCTCTGCTGAGACCCCACCTGGAGTACTGCATCCAGTTCTGGAGCCCCTATTACAAGAGGGATCTGGACATGCTGGAAGGTGTCCAGAGAAGGGCCACCAGGATGAGCAGAGGGCTGGAGCTGCTCTGCTATGAGGAGAGACTGAAAGAGTTGGGACTGTTCAGTCTGAAGAAGAGAAGGCTCCAAGGTGACCTTCTTGTGGCCTTCCAGGATCTGAAGGGGGCTACAAGAAAGCTGGGCAGGGACTTTTTAGGATATCAGGTAGTGATATGACTGGGGGGAATGGAATAAAGCTGGAAGTGGGGAGATTCAGGCTGGAGGTGAGGAAGAAGTACTTCCCCATGAGAGTGGTGAGAGCCTGGAATGGGTTGTGCAGGGAGGTGGTTGAGGCCCCATCCCTGGAGGTGTTTAAGGCCAGGCTGGATGAGGCTCTGGCCAGCCTGATGTAGTGTGAGGTGTCCCTGCCCATGGCAGGGGGGTTGGAACTAGGTGATCCTTGTGGTCCCTTTCAACCCTGACTGATTCTATGATTCTATGAAAGAGTTGTTAAGCTGCCTGGGGAGGTGGTAAAGCCACCATCCCTGGAGGTATTTAAAAGAAGTGCTGAGGGACATGGTTTAGTGGTGGGCTTCCCAGTGCTGGGTTAGTGGTTGGTCTGGATGATCCTAAAGGTCTCTTTGAACCAAAACAACTCTATGATGCTACGATTCTAAAATTAAAAGGATTTTAAACACAAAGTTTTAAAGCACCAAATCATGGTAACTTTTACATACAAAGTCAAAGAAAGACAATTAAAGAAAAAGTTTTTGTTTTGTAGTAAGTGCAGAATTTTAGTGGCCCCCTGGGTTAACAAATTGTACCACATTGCCCCTGGAAAGGCTTTTCTGCTGTCCCTGCAGCCTGGCTGTAAATCTGTCACTCTGCTTTTCCTCAGAGAAGAGCAGTCTCTGCTTACTTTGCAGCTTTTTCCCTGGCTGCTACAGCTTGCATGTTAAGAGTTTCCCCTTGAAGCATCAGTCCTGCTTTCCTCCACGTCCTCTCTGCCCCAGGGTTTGCATGGGACCCAGCACACGCTGCTGGACAAGACAGGGAGGCACAGCAGGACATACAGGGACATATAGAAAATGCACAAGAGTTGCTTTCCTGCATACATATCTAGCTACAATCAAACACCACTCTATTTCTTTCCAAGGCTTTGCCTCATTTTTTTTCTGTAGGTGTTGTTTGTTTGTTTGCAATTTAAAAGTCACTATCAGTCACCAAGACTTGCTGCCTTATCATTGCTTTACCAGAAATCCCAAGTAAACCTCATTAACCTTTCTCTTACCTTATTCCCTTAAACAGATATGAGATAGCTATCAGAAGCAGCTCAGAAACATGGCTTGGATGGTTCCTGATAACACTAGAAGACGTTAGTTTAGAAACACAGACCCCTTGTCTTTCCTTCATTTCTCTTCACCCCTAGAAGGAGGTGACTCTGTGGACTTGCTTGACATCTCACAGGCAAAGTGTTGCTGACAGTGTGTCCAACCAGGGTCTTCCCAAGCCACAGTCAAAACTTTAAAAAGCAGGAAATACACTCCTCAGGTAGCACTTCATGTTCACTTACCAAATTGCCTATGTAAAGCATGTGGTCAAACTCCTTCGTCATCTTATAATGCTCCAAGGCCATGAAGAGCGTGTTCAGCACAATGCAAAGGGTGATGGTGAGGTCAGTAAATGGGTCCATTACCACAAACTTGACAAATTTCTTGATTAAAAGCCAAAATGGGCAGCAATCCCAAATGAGAAATTTAACAGCAAAGTGGTTCCAGCAGGGAGGACATTTCTGGTGTGATTCCTCAAGCTCTAAGTCACAAGCAGTAAAGTAACAGTCAAATGGCACTGAGTTATATGACAAGAGAACAGTTAAAATGACTCATTACATAGAGGAAGGCCCTCAATTACCCCAAACTTTTTTTTAAAGGATAGCAAATTACATACTTTGGGGTTTTACCAGTTGACCTGCACTTAGCAGACAATGACCTATTCTGGAAGTAATAACCTCTTAAAAGTGTCACAAGCCAAAAGGGAGAATCACACTAAATATGTTAAGTCCAGCATTATACATAAGCTCAGATTTTTACTCTGTTTTCCATTTTAGCAAGTTCTAATGGGTAAGAATACACTGTCTTCACTTAACATTGATTGGAATAGATCGTCTTCATTCTCAGGTCATATTTTAGAAGTATTTTAAGTAATGCCTTTTAAAGTGTTAAAGAGATGAAAGAGTTTATTTAGAACTGATTTAGGCACTTGAGAGCCAGAGTACCCCTGCTTATCAATAGGGTTTCTGTTCTTCATGTACAGTTCAAAAAGGCATTAGACATCTGATTTCTTCCAAAAGGCCCACATACAAAATCAGGGAAGACCATAAGGCAGTTTGAAAAAGTTACAAAAGCTCCAGCGTGCTTCTTAAAGGTGCTTTTAAAATATTACCTAAAATATAACTTTTATATGTTCATTTCACTTGAGCACAAAAGAACTGAAATAGCTTCCTAAGTATAATGTGTGTTAAATGGTGAAAAAGAAAAGCCAACAAAAAACAAAAAAACAAAAAAAAAAAGGCATTTAATGGCTGAATGATAATGATTAGTGGAATTGCTTAATGCTTGCCTTTTCTGATTCCTTTATGGGCATGGAATGCTGTATAACAGTTTTAGTCTATATAATTAGAACCTGCACTGATAACAGGAATACCTCAGCCAAGGCTGTTATTTCAACCAGTTCATAAACAGCCTCCTCTCTCAAGCCAGGATGCATTCTCTGTGTATTTTTCTTTATGGGACAACAGAACTGTGGTATTAGGTGTCTTCCAGCAAGCTTTCAAAGTATCAGATTATGTCCTATGTGCACAGGTTTGGGACAAACATCTACACTGCTCTGAAATCCCTGGGAAATGAAATTGTGCCCGAGAATTATCTCTGTCTTTTGAGCCTCCAGACAGAGGGTTTACAGGTGGATGCCAAAAATTATGTGAGAACCATTCAATGCAAAAATCTTCATTTTTGTATTTTTTGGAAACCCACCTCTGAAAGTAATAAATATTTAGGGCAGTTACTAATTTTCTAAGTAAATCCATATTCATACTCCTCAAAATCACTTCTATCTAACCCTGCCTATACCACTATTACTAATTTGGGGACCTTCATGACTGACCCACATCAGCTGAGTGACTGAGCTGGTTCTGCTTGTTGATCCAGCTGAAAACCAATGGTTTGGTACAGCCAAATCAAACTGAGGGAACATAACAAGGGAAGGAAAAAGGTATAACTGTCCTCTTTTGGCAATGTTGTGGCAATAAACCAATTAAGAAGCCACATCCTTTCCCACCATAAGGTGATCTTTTTAAATCACAACAGAAGCAATGGTTTTTGAAAAATATTAGCAAAACTAAAAGTGAAATTAGGATCAACTGCTTTTTATTTTGCCTTTTTTTTTCCTGTTACTTTTTGGTTGGTTGGGTATTTTTTGTTTAAAAAAAAAGGTCAGAAAAACACAGAGTTTTTGTTGAAGCTATTTTGCTTCTTATTTTTAAATGAAGAAAAAAAACCCAAAACAACAAAACCAAAAGCCCAGGTCCTTTCTTGTCTACAAGGCTTTACAATGTCTGGGAAAAAGAGGCAGATGATGGCTACCCAAGAGACAAGAGCAGAAATCAGGTAATTAAAGGGGAAGGGATTTCTGGTCTGGCTGTTTCACAGAATTTGGCACAAATCATACAGCTATTATTATAGTTAAAGCCTGTGATATATTTTATCCTGGTTTGATATTCCTTTTGTTCCTAACAAGTATTTAATTTCAAAGAGTAATCAGAGCCTGGGAGTTAGGAAACCTTTGATAAGGATTGAAAGAGCTTTCCTTCTATATGAAGCAAAAAATGTACAGCCTTGGAGTTATCCTTGGCTTGATGGTCTCTATTTCTCTGGTAAAAAGTAACAGAAATTACTACTAAATAAATAAGATGGAGTCCAGCTCAGGCCTTTTAGGCATTCTTAACGTATTACAAAGAAGCAAATCGATCACAAAGCTAATTGCTAAAAAACCCCACAGAAAACCCAGATAAAACCTTTGCAGACTACACTAAACACTGGCATAGACTGAAGTGATTATTTACCTATTAAGGGCCTAACTCTTTATTTATTTAAACATATAGATATCTATCTGTTCTGGCCACAATACTGCTGAATCTAACCACAGGGGACAGTAAAAAGCTGAGGAAGAAGGCGGCCTTTGTGGTTTCATGCTAAACTGTTTCCAACAAGCTAGGTCCAGTCCCTTTCTGTAAGGCATCTCCCAGACAAGTCCCTCTACCTTGTCTTGCCTTCATGCACATCAGCAACACAAAGGCTAAGACTGTAGGAGAATCCAAACTGTGTGTTGCTCCACACTGTTCTTGACAGATATTTTTCTATACACTTTATTGCTACCTCCTATCCTGTCTCAATTTACAATGTAGGAAAAAAGAGGAACTTGAAAAAGCCCCTTCATGAAGCATTAGCCTAGAAATCTGATGGCTTGCTTTGAGTTGTTCTCTCACTATCAATAAATTTGTGAAAGGAAAATGCAAAGTTCCTGTGTACAGAAAGACAGGGAAGGGAATTCCTCTTGCACCTAATGAGCAGCTTAATGAGCAATTTTCAAGTTTGCTGAGAAATGCCTGCATGGAGAAATGCGTCCTTTGAGCATCCTTAAATTTCATGGTGGGATTCAAACACCTACCAAACTGTTGAGTCCTACTAGCTGCTCTGTAAGAAGGAAGCTTTCCTCCCCCATAACTTGGAAGTGTTGCATGTAACTAGTGACTGCACAGACCAGGCTTTGCATTGCACATACCAGGCTTTGCATTAGATCCAACAAGGTGAGATGTAAACGTCACCCAGTCTGGTGCTCCTCAACCCTGCACCTTGCTTAGTCCTATTTAAATCAGATGTCACAGGGCACAAAATCTTGCCAAGGTCCGCTTTTGATTTTATGGCCAGGACTTTTAGAAGTTCATAGGTAAGGCAATAATTAAACTGCTTTATGTTACAGCATTGCCTCTACCTTAAGGGTTGTAATAACTATGTAGAATGCCTTCTTGCAAAACAGGAGTTTAGAATTAGGGCCTTTTGTGTCACTTTGTTCCTGCCAATCAACATGCACATGCCTTTCAGTCAAGGGACTAAAGATGTATCTTACCTTCCAGGGCACTGGTGATGATGCTGACAGCACTCACTGCCCTCTGCCTCTGAAAGGGTTCATCTGAGTGGTCCACTGATGGGCGGTGGGGCATTAAAAGCTGCTTCTTGCTTGCTTCATCTGAGGGAGAGGTCTGTTTAAATAAACACATTGTATCAGAAGAATAAACCCAAGGCAGATATGGGGTAGCATTTTCAAGATTGCCTAAGCACTGTTTTTCCCCTATGAAAAGTCCCTGATTTCCCAATTAGACACACACTGATGAGGGACTGCTCTTGCAAGAGGCACTTGGAGCAATTTTGGAAACTTTGCCTTGCCCTTTACCTTCATGGAAAAAGGTGAAAGATGCAGGTGAAAACAGAGGGATGCTTCTGATGCGGGAGGAACAGACGTTCTGCTTTACCACGCTCTTTGCTTATGAAAGAAGCTCTGCTTAATTACATTAATTTTTCCATTATTCCTGAAATGTGTTAACTGTTTAATTATACTGCTAGAAGAGGAAAAGGGGTGTAGGTAACAGCTCCATTACAGCACTCTGATATTATACTCAGCAAACTGACTCCTCAACACATGTTTTTTTCTTATGCTGAAACAGTGCCAGATCTCAGGAACATATTGTCATTCTGGTGATCTTTGGTGTCATGGATTCTGAAGCTCCATAATTAGGAAAGCATCTCAGCTTCTTTCTCAAGAAAAATATAAAATAACCCAGAGTGTCTTGTTCTCATGTTTTTTCAAGGAAAAGCTTAAAAAAAAATCCCAAAGAAATCAAATACTAGGAAACAGAACTCTCAAGCTGTCTTTATTTAATGTTTCATTTTAAATTATTTTTATGCTTTTTGAAGGCTTGGGTTTCTGAAGTCCGCCAGAAACAAGTATAGTTGCCAACACATACTGTATTAAATACTTTATATTGTCAGTTCACAGGAGCAAGATATTAAGATTTTTATTACTATAAGCTCCCACTTCATACAGAGACAAATCCCACTTGATATACTCCTCCAACTCTCCCAGAAGTAGAAGGAAGGGCAGTGGCTGAGATACAAGAATCTGGGAAAGCCAGGTTCAGCAGCACTCTCTGTTCCAGACCCCCTGGTCAGGAGATTCTCTCTCCCAAAAGCCTCTGTCCTACTCCTCGAAGTATATAGGCTGTGAAGTCTGAGACACTATGTAAGCAAGAAAGATGCACTGTAGAGAAATGGGTCTTGATGGGTTTTGGTCTACAGCTAATGCAAATGTGAAAGTGAAAGAACTTCCTATAAAGATGAGAACTGGTTTATCCAGACGTCAGTGGCTGTTTTTACTTCATGGTCAAATGAGATGAAGAAATCAATTCAGATTTTCTCATCACTTGGGTCTGAAATGGCCCTAACCACACCAAGGAGCACCCAGGATGCCAACCAAAATGTGCCATGGGCAGCAGCTCTATATGCCCTCTCTGCAGATTTGGTGTATTACCATACACCCAGATGGACTTAGGATCCCTCCTCTTCTCCATTTCAATACCAAAACTGCACTTCAAGAAAGACAGCTCCATGAGAATGGCAGGGGGAAAATAAAGTGCTGAAGATCTATAACTTGTCTTTCTGGAGTGTGATCTCTTCAGGGTAGGGAACATCCCTTTGTCAGATGGTAGCAAAGGACAAAGACGCTTGGCCACTGGTTGACACTGAAAATAGTAGCCAGGATAGGGGTCCCAGGTGTCTTCAAAGTAGTGCAGTTAAAAACACCAATCACCACAAGACCCCAGAAGAGTAAGGAATTTTAAAGCAAAGGCTTAAAACAATTAGCTAAGCCAGGAGATCAGTGATGCTCCAAAATGGTTTTCTTTCATTTCCTTTTCTCTTATGTTGAAATGACTGGCTCGTTGTCCATTGAATTACTGACACAGTTATCTTGAAAAGAGAGGTGCAATCAGAACCTATTCAAAGAGACTCCTACTTGTGCACAACATAACGAGAAAACACTCTATTCTTGGCTCAGGAGCTGGGGAAACCAGGAATGGTATTTCAGATGCATTAGTTCACTTGATTCTCTTCACCTCCAATAAAACAACAAAAAAAAAACAAAACAAACCAACAAACCACCAAAACCCAACGACCACCAAAACCCAACGACAACCAAACCCAAACAAACAGAAAAACAAAACCAAAGAAACAACAAAGGTTTTTATTAATGAAAAAAGCATCTACAGAATTGCATAATCATTCACACCAGTTTGGACTAGATAACAAATACATGGAACTGAAAGGAAGTACCAAGACAAGGAGGTAAAAAGCATGAAGGAGACAAATTCCCAAGTAGAATAAGCTAAAAAAGTAAAAGTAAATAAAAAAGGGGTGGTAGTGGAGGGGAAAGCAATTACAAATCCAACTATTCCAGTTCCCTCTGTATGGAGAATGAACCCTAAGAAAATCTCAAATTTCAAATTCCTCTGGGTCATCTCTTTTTAACTCTCATCATCTTCCCTTTCCATCCAACCCAAAGCTTACGACATACCAGTAGTAAGTGTTTAGACAACTCCATCTCCCTAAGTACCAGGCTGCTGACTGGCAGTAAAGATGCTACATTCCTATTCATGGCCTTTGCAGAAGTTACTGGGTGGTAGCCTTTATCTGAAACCCACCTTTTGCTCACTGGTGCAAAGACAATTCACTGCAGAGCTAACAAGTCAAAGGAAAAACATATAGAGATTCATTGTTCCAATTTTTTGACTCAGCTAAACCAAGGAAATGGAAAGTCCAAGTTAAATAGCTTTGATACCTCCTTCATTAAAAAAATAGCAGGAAACTGACTTTTTCCGTAGGTTTGATGTGATGTTCCCAACACAAGAAGGTTTTTAAGTAATTTTATTTTTATTTCCAGCCCATCATCCTCAATCCTACCACTTGTCTCATGGCTAGCTCTCCCCAAGACTTCAGGAGTCCTGCTGGAGTCAAGGGAACTGCTTGAAGTGCACTGTCCTTGGCATGCAAAGCAGTATTTCTGAAGGAGACACATGTATGGCTCCTTCCTTCCCATGAAGAGGTGAGGTGGATACAGGATCTCTCAGGCAATGTCAGGGTGTGAGGAACACTCCTTCTCTCTTGCAGGAGGGCACAGTCTCTTTCCCCACAGAGCAGTAAATCTGTCACATATGCAGTTTGCCATTTACTATAAAATGTTTTTCCAGGAAAGAAAGTTTCCATCCAGCTGAATTGTTTACAATTACTGAAGTTACTTAGGGAAGCTTAGGAGCTTTGCTTCCTTGTAAAGAATAGATATGCAAGGGTTTTCAAATTATTAGTACATATTTTAGAAGAGAGAGAGCTAATAGCCATGCAAGGAACTGGCAGGTTTTGCACTTTGAGATAGAGGGCAGTTCCAGGAACAGGACAAACACAGCAGTATAAAGGCTATTACCATTAGAGAGAGAATCTACACAGGCACAGTTGCTCCTCGTACTTATATTCCTATAGAAAGCAATCAAAAATAACAACAGGCTCTGCAGTTATGCAAGGAGTCTCCTTAGGATCCAGATGAGGAATCACAATGGAGTTAAACACAGGCATCTCCAGCATGATGAGATTATTTGTGTTGCTCCCTGATTGACTGTAATGTTTCTCCTTTGGATTAGCTAAATTCTTCAGGGAGAAATATACTATTCAGTAATTTACATGTAAATGAGGATGAATAACACTACAGAATTATTTTCTTCTGAGTGCCTACAATTCTGAGCTATGTCAAAACTATTATGTGAGGATGGGCTTGGGCTTAAACACAGCAGCATTTTAAAGACCACATTTGGGAACTGGGACAGGTTTAATTTTCCTTGTACAGTAAAAATCTCTTCAAGCATAAAAGGAGGTGGACAGGCCACACCATGAACAATGGACCCAGTAAGGCACTAGCACAAATATTTAATGAGATTCAAGGTGACCATAATAGCACACAGCATTTAAAAAAAAGCCATTTAATTTTGCAGATGCTTGATTATTTAAAGAGATGCACTGTAAATGGGAACAGCTTGCAATATTTGTGTCAAATCTGAATTATTTATGCTTAGGATGTGCTAAAGCAAAGTTTGAAATGAGCAGAAACTAGAGTTGTGGTGACGACTCTTTGCACAGGGCAGTGGCAAAGGACTATTGGCAGCAATTTTTGGATGACTTATTTTGTTGACCTTTTTTCTGAACACTGAAACTGCTAACACTTTCCCTTTTCACCAGTCCTGTGGCAAAGCAAGAAGAAAAAAACATACCAAAACAAAACAACAAATTTCACCTCAGGGCTATTTTAGGGTCAACAAGAAAATATCAAACCAATGTGGTCAGCAAAAGAGTGTTATGCTTAGTGGCAACAAAAGCTAAAGTCTTTTTTGTTTGTTATTGTGCTAGGATTTGGTTGGTTGGATTGGGTTTTGTTTTGTTCTGTTACCAAAAAACAAACAAGCAAACAAACAGAACAAAAACCAAAAATACCCAAACAGACAAGGTAAGCTTCTAAATTCTTAGTTTGTCATCTCAGTGAGCAGTCTGGTCCTTCTTAAGGGCTCGCTCCCCACTAGCTTTTATTCCTGTCATGGTAGAAATACTCAGCATTTCTAGTTTCCTAAGAGGAAAAAAAAAAAAAAACAGCATATGAACAACCAAATGGAAATTCAAGGAAGGTTGTATGTGCAAGAGGGAGACTCTGGGTAGCTCCAACCTTGGCCTTGTTGCCCATGCCAAAACTATCATGAATAGCTCCACTCCTCTCGGGCTGATAGGAAGCTCTGGTGAGCAGATACCCCAGGGAAAGCAAAGCAGTGGGAACCACCAGCTAACAACCACCTGCATGCCTGTAAAGAACCACCTCTTCAGTCTGGCATCCATTTCTTTGCCACTTCTAATCTCCAAAAAAACTGGAAAGTCAAACTAAAGTAAAAACCTTGTGGTCTCCCTGCAGAGTTACAGAAAGAACTCCATCTGGCTTTAGGAGGCAAGAGGGAATGCTGTCATAGGTATTTCCTAACTCTCAGAAAATACTTGACAATCAATCACCTGTTACACTTTACTCATCCTCATTGCACTCCATGGATAAATTGAACTTCAGGTAACAGCTCATTAACTTAATTCAACCCTGCTCAAACAGATCAATACCTTGTGAAGGGAGATGTTACTCTAACCTCCTAACCAAGAAACACCAGGACACAACAGAGTAATGCATAGCTGCAAGTAAGTACTACAGGATTTCACTGAAACTTTACATTGTGCCCTGAGGTTACTTACATAATGTATACACTTCCTCTAAAAACAGTGAAAGCCCAAATCCTATCTCAGCAATCAGCAGAAGCATAAAAATGAATCATTTTTCAAACCTGTCATTCTCAAGTCATGTCAAAAAAATGCGGTCTTTAAGCATAACCACCAGGTCCTGCTTGTGTTGTATTTACACAGGGGTAAGTTTGCTGAAATCTTGAAGAAAGCTAGGAGGAGATCAGGATCAGCCCTCTGCAGCATATACCAAAGATTTCCAGGAGAGCAACTAGGACTTACTATGGGTTTCCTGGAACAATCTCCCTGAACCTGTTGCTCTTCATGTCCAGGTGAAAACTGTTTGACCCAAAGCCACCTTTTTGGAGGGTGCTTGTAGATCATATTTTTATATTACACCACTTTGCTCTTCATATGACCTCAGCAAGCTTTCTAGCTTGAACACTGAAGTGTAACCCTCTGTGCTGCCATGGCAAGCCTGCTGACCAGTTAGACTATCCCCAGACGACAAGACTGATGGCCCTAAACACCATCCATTGACATTTGAAATCTCTCCTGTTTCACTAGCTGTATTTAGGGATTAGGGGAAGGACCTGGAAAATTCAAGTCCACTTGGCTTCTCGTGGAAGCACACTCATAACCATCTGTACCAAGCAGCCAGGGCCATCTGAGGAGCATCTGAAACTGGCTTTTTTAAGCTAACATGCCCTTCTGCTGCCAAGTGTCAGGAGACCTCTCATCTGAGTCACCAGCCTGAATAGTGTGATAATCTGCTGAAGCCACCTCTCATGGGAGAGGGCACAAGCTGCACAGATGCCTTCATGCCAGCTCAGCTGCCACCCGCAGCCATTCCTGTGGGCAGAGGGCCCTTGGCTGGGAGAACAGCAGTTGCAACGACACAGAGGCATGGAAGTTGTTCTTTGTGGTCCCAG
Organism: Indicator indicator; assembly: GCF_027791375.1. NCBI lineage: Eukaryota > Metazoa > Chordata > Aves > Piciformes > Indicatoridae > Indicator > Indicator indicator. The sequence continues at coordinate 17,451,765 of NC_072029.1, forward strand.
CTACTTTGGCCTGGGGCAAAATCTGCAGGCTGAATGTTGCTAAAACAGATCAGTCTAAAATTCTCAGAAGTGGATAGTGACTTCTTATGCTTCCCCTGAGAAACCTTAGAAGGGCCCAGTTGGAAATTATCTGCCACAGCTACAACCTGCTTGAGGGCTGCAGTTGGAAACTCAGACCCAGAGACAGTCTGATCTTGTTTGATGTTTACTCTTCCTTTCAAGCTAGAAACGTTCATACAAGCTGTCCCCAAACCAGAATTCAGCAGTCTCCCTGCTTAGTAGCAGTCAGACAGGTCTGTGTTACGCTCACCTGATACTAATAAGCATCACAGAGGAACCTAACAAACATGTCTTCAAAACCTCATACTGTAAAATGTGTTTTGCCAGCTCCACCAACTCAGACATTGTTTTACGTGAGTGAAGCCACATTTATGCCTCAGGAAGCTGTAAATCAGGGCTTAACACATGCTGCAGTGATGCCTTTTCACAGATTAGCCCTTCCTTTCTTGTTCAGGGAAGATACAACAGATAGCACTAATGGGTCCTTTTTCACTAGGAGCTTACACTCATACACAATAAATAACAGGGGCAAGGTTAGGTGGGGGTTAATGAGGTAGCTTTAACTTCACCTTGCAACATCTTTGTTTTGCCTTCCCCAAACATATCAAGAGACTATAAAAAGACACCAGAGCTGCCAGAAAGAACAAACTCAACTTCAAAATTGTAAAAGAAAAAAAGGCAAAGACAATCGAACACAAAGCCCAGAAATGTGTTGCTTTGTCTCCAAGCACGCTGAGGTGTTGGATTTGCTATTTCCTTTTGCACAGCTGAGGCTGCACGTTTATACTCAGCACTCACAGTTCCTGTAGCAAATACATCTGTACAGCAATGGGCTCCTTGCCAATTAGCTTTTAACTCCAGCTCATATTTTCTGGATAGATTAGATATCAAACCTGGTTTTCAGAAGACACAACATCCTTCACATTGCATCACTGAATGAGCATCTGTTACTCTAGTGTCTGGGTGTTATTTCCTAGATGACCAGGGAACTGCCATGTGAGGTCACCCACCCAGGCCATTCGGTTTTCAACATCCATGTCTTTTAAAAGGCAGGAAGTTGGCAACTGAAAAGAAATGCCAGCAGAGCTCTCAGCCTCCCTGTCACCTCAAGGCCCAGTCCTGTAAAATACCAATATTTCCTGTGAAAGGCTGAGTGCTCTCATGCTCGGTTAAGCTTTTTCTGACAGCTGGGAGAGCCTCAGCAGGCTGCAGAGCTGCTTTGCTCACAGAGAAAAGGGGGACATCCACTGCTCAGCTACTGAAGCCTTTCTACTTTGGTTCCAATTATTTTTTTTAAACAGATGCACAAACTTTCTTTCACAGTTCCTTTAATGCACAGCTTGTTTTGTGCCAGGTTGAGTCAAATAAAACTTCACTATCTACAAATAGTGCTTGTGTTGCTCAGCTGTCTAGAGATTCCTCTCAGGACTGCTGAGAGTAAAAACAGGAGTACCAAAGTCCTAAATGAACAAAGGTGTGAACATCTGAGAAAGCAGCAACAGCCTCAAAACTGTCAACCAAACAGATAATTCTCACACCAGCTAGCTTCCCACACACAGCACAGCCCCTCCTCTCATGTACAGTGTGAGTGTCTATTCGCAGGACTACAGGGAACGCCTGGATAGGTGAGGAAAAAAAATTCAATCCAAAGCATGAAAGAGAAGAAGCTGTCTGGCTCTAAAGAAAAAAAAAAAAAAAAAAAGGCTACTTCTCAATTTACTGATAATCTGACACCACAGCTAGGATCCATCTTACTCACCTTTCTCTTCAGGAAATACCTTGCCCAATACATGTTAGAATCACATTTGCTTATTTCCTCACCCAGTTATGGCACCTTGTTACTCTGAGTGGGCTCCATCTCCCCTGACTTAAGACATGTGCAATATAGAGTTTTTCACCTTGGGCTCCCCTTGTAGTTAAAGTAAACAGAAAGAGGCAGTTTCAGGAAGAGACATTCTGACCTACTTCTGATCTCTTAATATGAAATACAACACTGAGCCTACGTTGATTGTAATGACTTGATCTCCATTACTTTAAAGACTGTTGAGAATGATGAGCTCCAATGTGGATTATCTACATTAAAAGAGGTAAATTCCCACCCTATGAAACTGGTAACTTGTCCAAATTGCCCTGCCTTTGTAGCAGCTATTTCCAAAACATCACCTCATGTTTTTTCAAGGAAACCTGTGCTTGGGTCCTAATGGTATCAGACAATAGTTTTATTTACAGCCTTACTAAATAGTTTGTAGCAGTGGTGCTTTGCAACAAAAAACCTGGCAATCTGAAAAAGGCTTGAAATCTGTTGATCATGTACTCATCTTTCCTGGTTGTTTTTTGAAGTGGATGCTAAACCCTTCTGGGAACTATCTTTGAGCTGTAAGAACAGCCCTCCACAAGTAGCTATACAGAAGACAAGAGGTCAGATGCAAGGAGAGAGAAACCAGTGGGTGAAAACAGAGACTTAAGATGGTAAGACTCACACTAAATCATTTTTAAAACATCATTTTCCAGGCATTGGACAATGCCAAATATTCAAATGTCAAAAGAACCAACTTAAAAAGTGTCCTTACAAGAAAAGAAAATTTGTATCAAACATAAGATACAGGTATTTGCCTTCAGCAGGCTCTTAAGTCTCCTCAGAAGCCAGGGACCTCTCTTATGCAGCACTAGACACCATGCTGCTGCATGAGTTACCCATTCTCTCCCCACCCTGCCCTAGGATGGTGGGCATGGGCTTCTCACTGCGGACTGCATATGGCGTAATCAATTACAGCAAACTCCAACAACGGTTAGAAGGAAACAAGAGCGTGAATCACATACAAAAGTTATAAAGTACTCACCAGATCGCCTGTCCCAGGTTTTTCCATAATAACTGGGGGGAGCAGTAACCCTGCAGGAGAAGTAGGGTCTGGGTTGAGTGCCCCGATGCCTCCTCCTATCAGGGAAACCACACCATTGCAATCCACTGAGCTGTTCCTTTTGCCCGTCTGGGTGTAGTTGGGAGTAGTAGGGTGAGAACTATGGCTCACTTGACTTTGCATGCTTGGACGCCTCCCAGATCTTGGAATTAAGAGAGAGCCCCGGTGGCTTTCATTTTCCCCAGCAGTGCTGATCTCATCATCGGCAAAATCTGTTTCGGAGCCAGTGTCTCTACCACGGAGTCGGAAACTGAATACGCTTCCGTGGCTGGTTCTGCGCTTCACCAAGTGTGCACTGGGACCATAACTAATGCCAAGGAGAGTCTAGAAACCCCCAGAAAGGAAAAAGGGGAAAGAGAAACAACATTTTGCAACATGTTTTCAGGAGCGAGGAAGGTCTGGGGAGAGCAGTAAGTTCCATTTTAAATCAAGTGCTTCAGAGAAAGACTTAAACACAAGTGTTCAACCTTCTCAAAGTTAAGAGGTTGAATAGTCATTCCTAACCATTAGGTATTTGTCTAATATTTGACAGTTAAAGATGTACCAAAATTGGAAGGGTAAAGGTGGCATTCACCTCATAGCATGCTTCCTTATGCTTCTACTCCTCCCCAGGTCTGATAAGTGCCAAGGACCTGGGAAGGCAGCACAAGGAGTGGAAGAAAGGAGCAGGGAAGGGGATCCAGCTCCAGTTTACTGCATTATCACACATCTTCAAAACAGCTAGGGCAAGAACGTTGTGGTAGGAGAAGAAGAGATAAAGAAATAGGGCAGGAAATGAACTGCAGGGAAAATGAGAAGAAGAGGGAAGAAGAAGAAGAAGAAGCAGAATACGACGGAAGAAGGTGATAAAGGAAAAAAAATTAAAATAAAAAACAAGAGCAAGAAGAGGGAAATGGTTTATTAGTTTGTACAATGATTATCCCAATGCACATGGCTGCTTTAAGTGGTAGGTGACCTGAGTACCCATCAGCCTTCCCTCACACTCAAATATCATCCACTCTGACATCAGCTAGTGAAAGTGCAACTTTGATCAAGTATCAGCAAGACATAGCCAAGGACTAGACACACCTAAACCCTGGCACAGTAAAAAGAATGTTCAGAAAATGCATAAGGAATTCAGGTCTATCCCTTTCTCTTGTATCTGAAGAGGAAGTCATTGGAGTAAAAGCATTTAGGTAAGGCATAGGTTATGGTTTGTACAGAATTTTCAGCTTCTTCAGAACTTTGTGGTGAGTCAAGTATATATGAAGAGAGGTCAGAGCTCCACAGTATCCACAAACCAGACAAACCAAATGACGCCTGATTTAATTTCACACTGTGGCTTACATCAGTGAGTTAAGTAACAAGCCTGTTTTGTGATACTGGTACAAGGAAAAGTATAAAACCCAAGCCCTTTCTAACCAAAACCAGCCCATTTGGCTTGCTACCAAATTTGAACTGGTCAAAATTCCGTGCCTGGGTTTCCACGGCACAGTCACTGAGTCTGATTTCCGATGGCAACACACTTCCAGCTGCTCAGATTGCATCTGAATGATGACTCAGCCTTACTCCCTCGAACCATGCCAGACAGTGTCTTGCAGAGCAGATTTACTATAAGCTTTGAAATGTGTCTCCCATGTTTCTCATGCATATGACATCCAGAGGCGAAAAGTGAAAACAAGAAATATTAATCTCAGAAACAAACTGGCAATGCCCAGCTCCAATCCATGGTCATTCTGGTACATGGTGTCTTGAAAGCCATCCAGAATGAAGCTGAAGAGCAACTCTAGCTTTAAGAAAGGTGCAATTTGTAACACGACCCACTCAATCAATAAGACAACAACAAAACCTCTGAGATTAAAAAAAAAAATGCATTTCATTGGCAGAAAGCCAGCTCAGTGTAAATTTTGTGAGCTGGGGAGTCATTAATTGGTCACATTTATTTACACCACTTACAAGTTTTCTATGAGCTTTTTATGGCTGCCAAATACTCCTAAATTCACTGACAACAAAATACAAAAAGACTTAGCCCATTACATGGCTATTCAAAAAAACAAAATAAACTGATTTAAACTTTGCCCTCAGTTAAGCAAAGACAAATTGCCTGAAGCTACTTATGATCATTTGATACATACAGCATGTGCAGATTCATATTCATGCATGTCAGTAACATTTACATAAAACCCTAACTTTAACAACAGCCTCATTTTATTTTTCCTTGCAGTAGAAAGTGGAACCAAGTGCCACAAAGTTTTGACTTGAAGGCAACTAGCAAATGAATAAAAATGTTAATAATGTCTTTGCATAGCATTTAAAAAACCCTCAGAGACAAGTTTCCTCTTTTTCTCCTCCTCTCTTTTCTTTTTTTGGGTTTTGCAATTTTGTCCTAAGAAATTTTTGTGTCTCTAGTAGGGATAAGATAGATATAATCAGATGAATGAAATTAAAGTAAGAAAATAAACCAGATATGGGCAATCTCAATGTGGAAAAAAAATTAATAATTGCAACAAAATAGATTTGTAAGAATGCTTAATGGGCATTTTAAAGATTAGTTTTAAAAGTAAAGTGGTCCTATATTTCTTTCCACTCTTCTCAAAGACAGTCTGAAGGTCAGTTGTGATATGAAATATCTGATTCTTCTTTACAGTTGGAAAGTTTCAGCTTTGGTTGCTTATCTACAGCTCTGCTTATCCAGCAAAGTGCAGTAAGTGACATTTCAGAACATGACTTACCATTCTCCTCTGACCATCATCATAGTCACAGTTGGGATTCCTTTGGTCTTCCCCATACTCTTCTGCCCCCAAAGTTTTCTTTTTCTTTCGCTTATTTCTTCTTTCCTTGGCATTTTTGGATGCCAAAGGTGACATTTCCAATGAACTGAGTGACATTGAATCAATTCCTTTAGCAGCTAGTGCCTAAAACAAAAGATGGTAGAAGGTACAAAATTGAGTTAAGGATCTCAGTGAGAACTAATAATGACTCTGCTCACTAATTATTTTTCATTTTAAATATTAAGTCTGTATAGGTGGTCACTAATCATAAAACTATCTCACATGGCTGGAACCACTCAGCCTATTTCTAACCTTTACGTATAGCCATAAGAAAATAAAGAAGCAAGACAGGTTCCTAGTACAAAAGCACCCATGCAGGTCTGCCACCCAGATGCTATGAGCATTATGAATGGCTGCACAAAATAATAGTTTATATACAGCTCAAACACAAGATCCTTGGATATTTCACAAAAGGAATACTCTGTGAGCACACACCTGCAAGTGCACACATCTCTGAAGTAACCTTCTCGTGGCAGTCATAAAAATCTCAAGTTGGGGAACTTCAGATTAAGCCCCTCATGGACTTGAATCAGGAGGGCAGCCAAGCTGGCTGCTGGGATTTTTCCTTTCCTAACACAGAGGGATGCCAGGAACAGCAGGCAATTGAGCTGGCACGCTTTTGTAAACATTTATCCCAAGCAGCATTGCAGGCAGCTGTGATCAGAGATGCAAAGAGAAAACTGTGGGCTTAAGTGGAGATAAGGTGGACTTTGCTTTGCTGTGTGCTTCAGTGCTGTGTTGGCTATCTGGTGGGATCGCTGCAGGAGCTGACTGATAACAGACCAACTGCTAAAAACCTAGCAGAAGCTGAATGTGGCAGTCTGGGTGCACAAAGCCACAGCCGTGGAAGGAAATGAGCAGCCAGGAGGAAGAATCGATAGGTGCAGGGAGGAAGCCACAGCCCACACCAGCACACTGGGTCCCCATCCCTGGTGTGGGCGGGAGGAGTGCAGGGGACTCAGAGCACAAAGCAGCAGGTCAGGCTTGGAGGTGCTGGTGTCTCAGTGGTAGCCTCATCAGAGACCTGGAGACAAGCCCATTTGCAGAGCCCCCAGCCCAAAGACATGAAAAGAGTGAATTACAAGAACAAACAAACCAAAACAAAACCAAACCAAAACAACAACAAAAAAACAACCAACCAACCAAACACCCCCCCCAAAAAAAAAAAAAAAAAAAAACCATTAAAAAAAAAAAAAAGAACAAAACCCCCAAGCCTTTCCAGGTTCCCAAGAACAGGAGAAAAGGATGAATCCTCTGTGCTATTGTCTGTAAGCCACTAGAATCAAACAGGCAATCAGCTCTCCACAGCAATATACTCCCTCCCTCCCTCCCACAGGCATCAGTCCAAGGAAAGTGAAGGCACTTAGCAGTCATGTAAAGAATCAATCATGTATTTCAAGGAGTAGCAGTAGCTCTATCAAGCTGAGAGCACAACAAAACTTAATTCCTGTGGGAAATATCTTTCTTGAGCAAGCTGCTTAGCGCAGAGAGGAGGAGGACTCAGACACCAGTCTAGTTGTTCTTTCCCCCCCCCCAAGTCAATTGATTTAATTGCTATGCTGAAGTGCTTTCTCTTCATAAGGATTCAGCAAGTCTTTTGGTGTTAAGTTCAGGTTTAGGAATGTGTTAGACCAGTTGTGTAAATTGACTGACAATGACCAAGCAGGCCTAGCAATTATAATATTGCTGCCTTTATATTGCACAGTGTAAAAGCTGGTCTAAAGATTTTTGGTTTTCTTTTCTGATTGCTATCATGTTTTATTGATCTGGGAAATATTGTAGGTTGTGCTACTATGCATGCAGTTCTCTTACTGCAAAATAAGCTAATTTCCTGTTTCTTAGCATTTTCTTACCTATTGCTGGAGCTGAATTGCTTCTGTCTTGCTTACCTTTTTCAGCTATTGAGAAAGGATTTGGTCTAAATTGTTTCTCAGAGCATGAAGGATGTCCTCACACCCTGCTTATCTACCCTTTCATGTTAGGTTGCTGTGGCTGGACCCACTGTGATGATTCCCAGGGGCAAGAAAGGTGTGCAGGACCAGACATGTCTAGCAAGGACAGGAGGTGGATGAAGGATAGAGAAAAGCTGAGCTCACATCGTGATTATTCAGGAGACAGGGCTTGAAGCAACAACTTAGTGGTCCAGTGAGAAAGTCGAACCCAGGATTTTGATAAAGTCTTGTAGAGCCAAATTAAAAATGAACAGCTCTGCCTGGGAAAAGGCAGCTGAGAAGGACATCTAAAAGCTACATGGTGCAGCCACTCGATTCACTTTCCTGCACCTCTTCTTCCAGGTGTCTAATTTGATATGTCAGGAGTTGATTTGCAGATGTACTGGGCTTCACTAGCAAACATGATGGACTGCAATGGATCTCTCCAGCTTCCTTTCCATAAGGTTAGGATAATCCTCCAGAAGTATTATAAATACGAATGAGTCTTTTTGAAGCACACAGAGCCCGAGCAGTGACAACAAGCACTGAAAACCACTTGAGGATGTTAGTCATTTTGTCTTTGAAGCAGGCTTTGAATGCCTAAATCAGGAAGTCTGCTGGTGCTGGCCTAAGGCTATAGAACAAATTATGAGACAGCCAAGACCTGCTCTTGAGTCATGCACTGTCCACCCTTTGTACCAATGAGGGCACAGGAAAAATGAAATATGGTTGGCTGAAGACTATGTTATAAAGTATACAGACAAATGGGAACAATTTAGGTTTTCATGAGCAACCTTCCTTGTGACACATTCTGACTTTCAGGGCTTAGTGTTCCCTTTTTTTTAAGTGTGTGTGTGTACATACAGCTTAACTGAAATCAAAGCCTTCAAAAGGAAAGTCTATAATATCTTTAATTACAGCTGTGGCCACCAAAGTTGATTGTTATTAGGAAGAGCTCAGCTGGAGTCCAAACACAGGAAAATTTGTATAAAATAGGTACAAGCTGGAGCTCAGTTTTCTCCTTTAGGTTACAGCAGACAGTTACCATCTTTGAAGTGCCTGTACATGAACTAAATTGCATTTATCTATTACTTAAACCATCAAAGAGGATCTTTAAAATTACTTAAATGATGCATAAACCTCTTCTAGCACCCTTTTAAGAGTGAATTGCATTTTCTGTTTTCCTTCCAAGGATTTCAGTGGGCTTTGGATTAGGCCCTGAAGCTATATGTACCCAAAAGAAAATTATGTATATTAGTTTATGTTGTATCTCGAGGATTTATTTTTCTGAACTACAGTGCTACATGTTATTTCAGACTAATTTTCTTATTGCCTTCTTGTTTACAGTGCCTAAAGTGTTCTCTTTAGCTGTTTAATAGAGGCTTTCAACCCCACACAAGCAAACTGGTGTTATTAAGGCTATATGGCTACATCCACCATTTGGCCTTCCTGTTTTGCTTGAACTTATGACATAACATTAAATCCCTATCCTATGCATAGCTGCAAAGTTTAACCTCAAGATCTGCCTGTTTACTTGTTCAGGAATGAAGTCATAGTGTGCCTCAAACAGATTGTCCTACATCTCTATCTTCGTTATGGGACAGTTGGATATTCATGGCAGTTTGAATAAGACAGTGAAGAAATGAACATGGACTAAAGTGCTGGTGAAGAAGGTTCACCTGGGGCTATGACTGAGCTACCAAAAGAACTGTTTTATGCTCCAATGCAGATGTAGTTATACCATCATTAAAATGTCTTACATGATAGCCAATATAAACTCCTCTGCTGGCATACATGGTACAATTAAAGCAGAAAGACTCTGGATATATAAACTCTAAATGGCCCCAGTTCTAGGTAGAAGAGACATGATTTTTCTCTTAGAAAGAACTGTAGTAACTCTGTCCAAGACATTAAACATTAAGCTGCTTTCAAGCAAATCCTATTTTGGTGATCACATAAATGTAAAACAAAGAGAACGTGAATCTCAAGGTACCATCTGTTTGTTACCCCAGGGTAATCACGTCACACAGTTTACTGACCTCCTGTTCTTTCTTTAACATCTCCATGGCTTCCCGAAACTTTCGTTCCTTCTCCTCTGATTCAGCAATAGTGGCTTGGTTCTGCTCTTCATATGCCATGGCCACAACAGCCAGAATCAGGTTGACCAGATAAAATGAACCAAGAAAGATGACCAGCATAAAAAAAAGCATGTAGATCTTCCCTGCAGATCTGAGAGTCTGTAAGCACAAAAGTAAAATCACTAACATTTGTTGAAAATATTTTCTTAAAAGAAAATTTAAAAAAAAAATTAAAAACCAGATTTACAGTGAAATGGAATTGAATTCAGCTTTTGTGAATAACCCTAGTAGAATCCTTTTAATGACAAACAACAATCACATTCAATTATCTTCTCACCAATAAATTTTTGTACCTCAGTCAAAGATTACATATCTTGCAGTAAAATTACTTTCTAAAGAAATGCTTGCTTTCTTTACCAAGTATCTGTACTGGTTTTCTTTCAGAACAAATAATCTTACAATCCATTGCAGGAAAAGCTTCCCCCAAATAGTTCAATCTATTTTTGTCCAGTGCATAGAACCTTCCCAAGCAGGATTCATGCTGTATCCCTTCAGTTGTTTGCAGTCTGAATCCTTTAGTCAGCAGGGAGAGAAAGATACTGCTAGGGTGCAACTCGTCTGAATATTAATTTGACATCTGTCTCAGAATAAGAAGAACCAAATCTTGGGTGTCACTGACTGCCTTGCCTGGTTCTTCACCAGATTTACAGGCATAACTGGAGTCAAGGTAACAGGCTAAGCTTCTATTAGATACATCCCACGGTCAACGATTTGATGCTAGTAATAGAAACCACTGTGTGATATGATCAAGTAATAAAAGGGAGTGATGTTCACCCTCACTTGCCATGACAGCTGCAGCCTTCCAGAGGTGAACATGCAGCACTGTGCCAAGCAAGTGAATCTAGTTTAAAGAATCTTCAATTTCATTGTTCTACATTTTCCTGAAACGAAATTGAAGATTCAGTTGGCTGCTTGTGAAGCATAAATCCTCAAAACCTTCAAAGATGTCTACCTCAGTACCTTCAGAGTAGTGTCACTCAGCACTAGCACCCTTGATTTCCTTGGGTATGTTCAAGTTTTGGCAACTGAGATGCAGAAGTGAATGTTCAGTGGCTTGGTGGACGGAATATGCCATACAACATCAAACTATCATATGTAATTCTTCAGAGTTTAGATACATTTCAGGAAATGTCTGCTAAAATGAGCACGTACTAGCAGATCACTTTGCACACAAGACTTCAAGCTGAACCTGACTGTGCCCCTGCCAGCTAAGTGTCCATGATGAAAAGCTTGCAGCAAGACAGAATGTACCAGGTAGTCTTGCTTTTTTCTGAATGCTGTATGTCACACCCGTCACCAAAAAAGATCGTGAAGTAGTGACATGGAGAACTTAAGATCTTAAGTAGTAAACTTCATTTAGATGGAGGTGAATTACCCATTCCAAGTGCCCTTCTCTCAGTATTAGTTTGCCCCACCTTTACCCAAACATCACTTCTAAGAAATTGATTGTAACAATTGATGGTCCTCTTCCAGAACACACACAAGCACAGTTTACCTAATAACCAGCAATTCTTTCTTGTCTTTACTTATTGGATATATAACTGCAACAAGATGATGTGCTTATTTTACAATTGTTAACAGCAATCAAACAACTCATACCTGTTGATAAAGACGTTCCCAATAATCTTGAGTCATAAGACGGAACAAAGAGAGAAAGGCCCAGCCAAAAGTATCAAAGCTTGTGTAGCCATGGTCAGGGTTTTCCCCAGCCTTCAGACATATATATCCCTCAGGGCATGTGCTGCAAAATGTGAGAGACATGAAATACATCATAGATGGCTTCAGCATGGAGAAAGCAATTTCCAGGGGAACATATTGAATGCTCTTGGTTAAGAGCACAGATCCTCAGTGGTAAAATCCTTCACTGGGTAAAAACACAGGAAACAGGTTGATGCTAAAATCACAATACTAAATATCTCTGCAATCTTAGCTTTCCTTTGATAGGATATAAAGGAAATTGGCAACCTTAACTTAAGTTGAGATGGTAAATGAACACCTAGCATTTCAGATATTTGGAATTGCAAAGTGAAGATGCAAGGGGGAAGAGATGCCAGGTCAACAAGTTACCCTCTCTCCCGGAATGGGGTGATAGTCTTAGTCAAAAGACCTCACATATCTTGCATTTTACAAGCCACTTTCCAAACATAAGATGTGCCCCATCAGAAGCTGAAGACACAGAGGCTTACTGCTGTATATATCATAGGAAGAGAATATTAGATCAAGGATGTTGCCAGTGTCCTGGAGCCCCACAGTATTTGGGAATTTGTCAGGTAGGAACTATCTGAAGAACGAGATGTGAGTAGACCTTGCGGTAATGTCATCTCTCTCTGTTCTCCTTATGCTACAGATAGAGCTGAGCCTGGTATGATTCAGTGCAAACTCTAGCTGACAGAACCAGGGATGGTTGGAATAAGAAGGACTGTGAAAGCACTTTGTCAGAGACATTGAGGAAGATTAACTTCCAGGCAGTGTTTTGATAACGGAGCAATAACCTCTGCCCTGGCAGTTGGTAAGCTTGATGTTCTGCTTGTTAGATCAAGGTTTGCTGAACTGCCTTCAGTAATATAAATAATGCAAAGTATTTTTTAAAATGCCACCCAAAAAAAAATAAATTGACTCCTGAGAAAGCAGAGTGTGTCTCAGTGTCAATTTCAGGAGGGTTTTTTAAAATATCCTTTTTATACTGATATAAATCAAATCTCTAATCACAGGATAGCAACTCTGTTTTGCATGCCAAGATGAGCATACACTGCTACAGGTTTTGAAGTTACACAAATCTAGCATGTCAGTCACCAACATTAGACATGCAACAACACTTTAAGAAGCTTAATGTAATATCATTAGTCAAGCACAAATTTTTAAGTAAGTCTGCTTTGAATGCTGAAAAAAGGAGCGCTGAAGCACTGCAAAATGTGTGCATATCCCTGTTTGCAGTAGTCTTCAGAAAAAAACAGTAAAAAATAACAATAAAAAGAAAAGAACAGCTGATGTTTAATGAATTAAATGCAACACACAAGTGAGAATATAATAAGTGATTCTGTTGCCTTAGGTAGTGTCAAGTTAGTTTATATTAGTTGAGAATTTAGACAATGGTAACTCTATCTCACAAGGAAAGAGAAAGAGACACTTCTAATTTTTTCCCCTGTCAGCCTAGAAATGTCTTGTTCTAGATCTTTCCTACTTTCTCTATCTATTGTTTCCTGGGAAAAGCCACATTTGAATAAAAATTACAGTAATATTACTGAGTTAGAAGAGACTAAAATGCAGAAATCTCAGCTTCCCCCCCCCTAAAATATGCAGATGCACACTGACTCTCTCTTGTATATCCACATCCTTTTCTGAGGCAGCCTTTTCCCTAAATCTCCTCTCTCTCAAAGGCAGCATCTGCTGTTACTCTTTGCAATAGAGACGTGAGATTTCTGCCTCTGATCTGCTGCTGCAGACAGCTTTCAGTGCCTGTGACATGCTGCTGACACTGTTCAAGAGCTCTGAGAAATGGACCCTCTGGGTTTCCAAGAAGGAAACCCTTTCCACTTGCTTATGCTAAAACATCATGTCTGGAAGGATGTAAGAATTTTTGTAAAACTTATTCCTTTTGCCATGTGAAAATGACTGCACTCAAACACTGTGCTTGTCTGGAAATCAAGTTATCATGTTAAGAACTGGACAGCCCAATTGTAGGTGGATCCTTTGAACTGGTCTCATAGCTTGTATTTTAATGTTCTTACTAATGGCTAAAACCTCTGAATACAGTGGTGAAAAACATGATGGTGATAAGTTTAATGTGAACTTAAGTCTAAGCCACGCAGCCAGTTGGAAATTAAGTTTCATCTAGAAGTTGCCTAAAGTCTGATGCAAAATGGAAATTTTGCCATTAACTTCAATATGAGAGAGACTCTCCTCCTACTCTCTTCACCATTTTGTACAAGAGAGCTTGAAAGAAAGGTGGTATTGGGAGGATTGCACTTAGATGTATTTCAAAAGGAATTTCTTGGCACAAGAAGATTAAAGGTTACAAAGTCACATTTAGGTTTACTGCCAATGTTGCTTCTTGCTCAAAACATTTCACCACAACAGCGTGGAAAGCTTAAGGACATGGAGATGCAACTCCTCTGACTGTGAAAATAAGCAATCCTATCTCAGATGACTATTTTCTATTTATAGTAGAGTTAGTATTTTTTCATGTTTTATTCTGTCTTTGTGTTTCTCCAAAACTTTTTCTGCTCAGTAGTAGATTGCTAATGCCAAAAGATCTGTCTGACTCTGCAGTTCATATACACAGTTCTCTAATACTATGTTCAGTGTAAGAGCATTCAAATAAGATGTCTTCAGCATGAAAAGCATCAATTCCAGCTCAAAAATGCTATTAATGTTAGCTCACATCTTTCTTACAGAGACCAGACACTTGAGACAAAATATCCTACTTTTCAACTCCTCATTCTTGTTCACCCTCTTTTGTAGCCAACAGAAGAGATAACCCATGGGGTAAGGGAATGTGTCAGAAATGCTGAAAGGAAAGCAAAATGCTGTTTCCCAGAAAAACACTCTACCGAAATTTAGGTGTAAGACTCTCACATGAGAATATTATTCTGCAACTGACACCATTTCCTCTAATCATTTTTTTTTAAAGAGTCCCAAGATTTTGCTGAAGCATCTTCGATGCATAATATTAAGCCTCTCCCTTCATATTTTTCAGCAAATTCTTTAACTTCTTTTACCTCAGGGAAGCATTTCACAGGACTGTACTATCCTCTGATGCATAGGGAGGGGCAACAACAACAAGCCATATAAATACAGCATCCTCCACACACGATCCTTGCAGGATGCTGTTCAATTGATCACAATAAAATTAGTGTCATTGATTCAGAAAAGTTAAAAGCATCGGTCTACCTACCCATCCATCAGCCTCTAATCACCATGGTAAGCTGGCACTGGTACAGGAAATTAAAGAACATAAGAAAGAGCTTTGCTTTAAGTAACACAGATTGGGAATGCCAGAGAGTTGTAGCTGAGGGGCATAATTACAAAATGCTCTGTCTCAAGAGTTTAATCCAGGTAAACCAAGTAACCTGCTAATCCAGACTATAGTGGCCAATAGGGTTGTGAAATGAAAGAAGATCTATAAAGCAACCATGTGCAAGATTGTAACATTCAGATGCTGAAAATACAGGGAGGGTTGTCCACATGTAACCAGGAGTTAGCAGCAAACAGCTGCTCATAGCAGCTATGACATCCGTGAGGTAAAGGCTGCACTTTCATTTTGGTTTAGGTTACAGAAGCACACTATGGGTTGCTACACCAGATTGCTTATGGAAGAGAAACAATAATGGGAGATAAAGTGCATACCACAGACACACCAAAATTAAAAACCAAAACCACATTGTGGTAAGCGCTCCCCAGTGTTCCTGCTTAGGTCGCAGCTTAAGCCCAAGAATACAGAAACCAAGCTGAAATGTTAGTAGCTGACAGCTTTGACACATGGTTCATTCCAGAGGAATGGAAACTACCTTGGTGAGCAAGATGGGGTTTCAAAGTTTGACAGTAAAGTTTGGAAGGACAGACAGTGCCCATGGCCTCCAAGGTTTGTTGATGTGCACAGTAGAGTTTTCTTTGCTTATTTGTGCTAAAATCCTCAGGCCACAAAAGAGACTTAGATCTCCTTTAAGTATTAGGCCTGAGAGTTTTTCTCTGCGTTTTCCATGTTTTTTCACTTCCCTTGGTTTGGAGGGAGGAGACCAGCAGCCATGCAAGTAGTGCATACTGTGCAGTGGTTGGGAAGGAGTAGACAAAGATCCTTATTCTAACAGGTCTTGTGTTACCTGACAAGATGAAAACACCCATTCTGAAACAGGGCAATATCTTAAAAAAAAAAAAAAAAAGGATGTTATAAGGATGAACTGGGTGGAAAAGCAGCAGCACCCCAGCCAAAGCTGGTCATTGCTCTCAGTGGGTGCTGTCTGCCTGAAAGTCACAGGATCACAGGATGTCAAGGGTTGGAGAGGACCTCGAGAGACCATTGAGTCCAACCCCCCTGCCAGAGCAGGACCATAGAATCTAGTGCAGGTTGCACAGGAATGCATCCAGATGGGTCTTGAAAATTTGCAGAGAAGGCAACTTCACAAACTCTCTGGGGAGCCTATTGCAGTGCTCCCTGACCCTCACAGTGAAGAAGTTTCTCCTCATGTTGAGGTGGAACCTCCTGTGTTGGAGTGTATATCCATCGCCCCTTGTCCTATCACAGGGTGCGACTGAGCAGAGCCTGTCCCTTTCCTCTTGACACCCAGCCATCAGATATTTACAAACATTTATTAAATCCCCTCTCAGTCTTCTCTTCTCCAGTCTAAAAAGCCCTAGGGTTCTCAGCCTTCTCCTCATGGGGCACATGCTGCAGTCCTTTAAGCATCCTCGTAGCCCTCCCTTGGGACTCTCTTGAGTCACAGGGATTTCTCCTTCCCCTCCTCTTTCTTGTTTTGTTATATTAAAGACTAATCATGACTGGAGAGTTTGACTTAAAATTTCCCATTAATTGCCATCTAAGAGCCAACATCTGACTTGCAGATGGTATTCCTCACATTAGGTAGGTCTGACTAGGAGCCCTCAGCAGCTCTCACCTCTCACTCCTGGCATATAAAGGAGAGAATTTTTTTTAAGTAAGGGGTACCAATGGTCTGAAAGGCAGGAAGTGCAAGCAAATCCAACCAAATGCAGCAGGGGCAAAAAAAAAACAAACCAGAAGAAAAGCTCAGAATATAGACTGACATCATTCAGGAGCTAAAACTGAAAGAGAAAAGGGAAGGAGATGCCCATGAGCAGGCTTGCTTACAGACTCAGAGCACCCACTGACCTGTGCATGCTGCTGACTTGTATCCAGGAAAAATGTTTCAGCCTCCCCCACTGGCTACTTGCTCAAGCAGATGGAAAACCACTGGTTTCAGCTTGAGACATCAGAACCCTCCATGCATGCACACAAGCAGTGAGCGGAAGAACTCCCTCTGCTGCAGTATGGCTTTTTTAGACTTGATTGTGCAGCAAGGTAAGCAAACTCATTTCTTCTCACTCAGTCCAGTGGCCAGATGCTGGATCTTCTGTCTAACTCATCAAATGAAATGTAGGGCAATAATTTATCATCATAAACATAACAGTAGATTACTGCTTAATGAAGACTGTAGTCCCTAGTAAGTCTGCTTCTCTCCTGTGGCTGATGAGCTTATTACAGCTTTGACTAAGAGGTAATATTACCCATCCTTAAGAACTGAGTGGATTTGGATTTAATCCCTACTGCTGCTGTTTAACCAGAGACATGATCTTCCAAATACACAAGTGATCCCTAGGAGTGAGGACTGTTATTGTTGCCCCTAAGGCTGTATAATACCTAAAGCTATGTCCATGGCCCCTGCAGCCCCTGCAGCATCTTTCAGGTAACATTTATGTTTTCTGTTTTTTCTCATACCCAAGTGAGAGGATTTCTCACCATGAGTAAACCATCCTCATTTTCCTGTCACTGTATCCAACACAGAGTAGATGTAATTTACATCAAAAGTCTAGTTAAATTAAGGTTTGTGGTACAGCCTGCAGGTTTGTAATAAATGTATTAATATTGCTTACTACTCTGGGGTGTAATTACTTTATTAGCTATGGTAGTTTAAACAACATGCTTCATTCTTTCCAAAATACCTTTACATGGGTAACATTTGAAGAAGTCATCTCACTCCATCAGCCTTTCCCAGTAATAAGCCAGCTGTACCTTATCAAACTGAATTTGCTGAGTGCTATGGACACACCAGTCCTACTAGACATATGCCAAAGCTCCCAAGTATCACATTCCTTGTGACAGACTCATTGATGCAGCAACTTAAACACACACTGCCAGTCCACAACCTGCCTGACAAAGTTGACTAGTCCAGAGATCACCTACAACTGGTCGTTTCTCCTGACCTTACTCACTGCTGTGGCTTCCCAGAAATATATGTGCAATGAGGACACCTGAGCACCATCTTCACCCCACTCATCTATGGACTGCACATCTGAAATGCAAACCCTCCGAGCCAAGGGAGCTCTTCTGGACTCTGCTTGTCCAGTACACAACACAACAACATATATTTATATTTATAAACCAAGTAATAACAACAACACAGATTTAAACTCAGGCTGCAGTGGTTCTAGTTGCCAGCAGCAGAATTAAAGGACCACCTGGTTCTCTCTCCATTATTCTCTGGTGTAGCTTCCCAATTTCCAGCACAACTAGGTTGCTTCACTGGGCATGTTTGCTTGTAGTCAGGGGACTGAGCTGTCGGAGAGCATGCTGTTTGCCATGTTCTGGTGGACATACACATTGTTGCAGGCTCTCAGCACTGAGCTGTGCAAAGCAGCAGTGGAAGTATCTGTGCTCCTTGGTAGAGCACATTTCTTCTCTACACCTTGAGGGATGTGAGAAGGTCTCCCAAGGGCCTTTAAATCACCATGTGGAGAATGCATAAAGGCAAAGGAATGTTGCTATAGCTCAGAAAGGTCAAAGTGCTGCATCACTGTACATGCTGTAATGAGTACACTGACAGTGAGGTGGCATGGAGAACTTCCCGTGGAGACCTTCCCATAAAAATGTTGCTTTCAGTACTCCTGGTGACTACCAAAACAAGTATCTGATGCAATTTTATGTGTTGCTATTAATTACCTTAGGGAAGTGCCACAACACAAAAGGAAAACAAAGGTTTTCTCTGACTATAGAAAGAGTTAGGACTCAGTCAAAAACTTTAAGGAGTACTACAGTTTGTGGTCATTCCCTCATCTGTTACATGCTCAGTGACAGCAGATGCTACCAAACCATACAGAATCTTGCCCCACACTGTACATTATTTTAATGTACTCTGTTAAGAAAAATCAAGGTCATAGTGAGGATAAAGGTAGCTAAAGTTTCTATAGCAACAGTTACTAGGATGCAGTTGCCAAAGGTGCTTTCTTGTTGCATCCTGAAGTAGCTTTACTGGCTGCTTTTCCTTCCTGTTCACTAGTCTTTTTGGTAATATCAGTACAGACATGATGCAAATGTGCTTTCATTGTCAGCATGCTCTTGTAGACTACTCCTGCCCATGAGCTGAATGTACAGGATCTATCATGTGAAAGACAAAAAAAAACCAAACCAAAACTCTAAGCAGTCTGACCTTGAGATCCAAAGGGGACACAAACTGACTTAAAACACGCACGCTTTTCTGAAAAGCCAGCTCCCTGTTGTAGTTGCCAGTGAAAAAAGTGAAAAGAACATAGACAAATTTCTCTTTTATCTGTCTGTTAGTTTACTTTGCACATCAATAGCATCTTGTCTGTTTCTCCTAATGGACAAATTTCCTTGCTGTTTCTATTGCTTTTCCAAACCTTCAGACAGAAAGGGAACAAAAAGCAGCAGTCTAAGAACAGCAAAAAAATGCTCCTGTGAAATTACAAGAAGATAAAAGTGGAAATGCTTTAGAGCTGAAACATATCTTCCTTTCTCATGGATAGGTAATTCCAAGCTACTGCAGCCCACGTAAGTCTTTACTCTGTGGGGAAGCATAGGACTCTGCAGTACTGGTCATCTCATCAAAATGACTGGTTAATAGTCATGGGGAAGGAGCAAGCCATAATTGCATGGGCAACATGAAGCAGGTTGGTGCAGCCTGACACAAAATGGTCCTGACATCTCCCTGGTGGCAGATTGGGTCTGGCAATGGCAGCAGGGCAATGCCCGGTAAAGGCACTGCTGGTGTGCTGCAGCCAGATGCCATACTGGAGCTGAAGTCGGGATGAGGACTGCATCTCCTCCTGAAAGCGGTGCCCTTGGAGACTCCCTCACTTCTCATCTGGTATTGGCCATCTGCTAGTGCCTGGGGCAGGCACTAATTGTTGGGGTTTGGCCTTGCAGTAGGTCCCTGAGCACACCCTAAAGCATTGTGTCCAGCTACACCTCTTCCCTTTGGCAGTATCACCATAAACAATCATCTGTGAGTTGCGGTAATTTTGTCCTCAAGGGTCACTTTCTACACAGTAGGGTAGAGGGCCTTCAAAAGGCCCATGATGTCTGATTACAGGCAGTGCACAGCACATCTGCTGCTCTGTAGCCCTTGCAAAGCACAGTCCACTTGAAGCCAAGACTAGTTTTCACTGCTTGATCATTGTACTAGATCCTTACTGGATCTTCCCCCAAGGGCTAAACCAAGGTGTTCAAAATTGGATAAGCTACAAATTGGGAATTCAACTGAAAAGCAGATTTATAGAATTTGTCAGCCCCTTGAAAATTTGGACAATCCAAGTTTTCTCCATTTATTTTTATCAAATCAAACAGAAGAAGCTGAAATTGCCAAGAGAATCATCGTGGACAAATCCAAAAGAACAGTCCAATTGAACCCTGAAACACATCTAGAAACAGAAATAATTCTGCAAATGCACTCTTTTTGTTGTTGTTGCTGTTAAAAGAGCCTTGCTGTTAGCACTGCTTCCAGTGTCTGACCAATCCGTGACACACATCTCTGAGCAGAGGACATTTCCATTAACGTAGCACTCTGAGCGTGCTTGTTGTGAAACACCAAGCACTTGTCACCAGCATTCACTTTGAGCTACAGAACATCTTTGATCACAATCATTTGATTTTCTCTCTTCACCAAACACTGTTTCTTTTTTCCATTGAACTCCTTGTTCCTTGTAAATACAAAGAAAATTCTTTCCGTACATGTCAAGGGGAAAAGTGCGGTTGGGTAAACAAACTGAAAAACAACACTAAACTTATATATAATTAAATGGGAAAAAAAATTAATTTCTGGTATCCTGAAGAAAGTTTCTGGGGCATCACATGGGAAACCCCACAGACAGGTTGATCCTTGTGCAACTAAGAAACATGCCATCTCCCTGGCATTCCTACCATGTCTCTGCATCATGGTTTTTAAGGTAGCTTCTGAGGTTGCTTGAGTGTACCTAAAAACATCAACAAATGTTTTTATTTCCATCTGCCATGTAAAGTACTAGAGACATGTTTGCTGCTGTTGCTGCTGAGTGACATACACCTACTCAAATCCCTTCTGAACTAGAATCAATATTAGCTAGATCCATTACCTCCTGCTTTATTAGCAGTTTGGGTGCTTGTTCAGAAAACAGTCCCTCTTAGTAATGTAATAAAGCCCCCAACTTGGAGATAATTAGGTTGTCTGCAATACAGCATCCACTGATGATCATTTCCCTGCTGATTTTGGTCTGCTACTCCAGCTCCATCACTATAAACTCTTACATCAGACCATCTGAGTCTCATCACCTAGTAATTGTCATAGTAGACATATTTATATATTTATTTTTTTTTTTACTCTTCTATAATAACAGCAACCAGCCAAACCTCAGAGTGTCATTAACATGCTTTTAAAAATGCACTAAAAAGGCTTTGTCAATTACCTCGAGATTTAATATCTTGGCCACAACACAGATATCCCTCGTTCTAACAACAAATCCTTCCAGGGGTGCACATGTGACACTGCCCTTCCCTGTGTCTCCTTTGGGTCCTCAGCCTCTGGGGTATGTTAATAAATTCAGACTTCAAATTGGGAGCAGAAGCAAGTTCCACAAATGCTATGAACACTCAGACATGGATTTTCTAGCTGTTCTTTTCTGCCCCACTTTCCTGATGCCTTGATGGGTTCCCAATTTAAGCATCCTCCCTTGTCATTAATTTTATTACTCATAGATGGAGGGGCCACAACCTGATGCATCTACTCACTCTTAATTCACCTTCCCTGTTCCTGTGGTGAAACCCATCCCGTAAAGGTCCTATACATTCAGATTTTCTGTTATACTATTGAACACAGAATCATAGAATGGTCCAGGGACCTCCAAATGTCATCTAGTCCAACCTCCCCACAGTCAGCAGGGACATCCCCAACAAGACCAGGTTGCCCAGGGCAACATACTTGCTCCTGGCTTTGATTATTATAGGATAGAAGAAAACAAATCCACTCTGTTAGATATGTCAGCCTGTAAACAATGGTCTCTTTATCCTAGCAGGTTGGAATACATCACTTTGCGAGTCCTCTGAGGCTTTAGGATCATCCTCCTAAGTATCTTCATGTCTTTAAAACAACAGGAGTGGACGACTCCTGCAACTCTATGCAAGGTATAGAGATGAGACAACACTTGCTAGTACTGAGCTAAAAGAAACAGTCTAAGTAGAAATAATTATTCCCCCTTTTTCAGGCATTTAAAATCAAATCTTCTGCAGTGATATCACTTAACTAAAACAGCAAGAGGTTGAAGAAGAAAGAACTGATGCATAAAGGGAAAGTGGATTTCCCTTAATGGCACAAACACTGATAGTTTGGATGTATTTATCAAATCAAGCACAAAGACTCTGGGTGTGCAGGTGGCATTTTCTTCCTTTTACACATGAAAGCTGGATGTTCTCCCTTGTCTGATTCAGGCTATGACTCTCTCATGGGCATAATGTCTCCATTGGAAGTTTTCTCCAGTCATGGCTTTTTGCTTACACATTGCAATTTTATTGATTTTCTAGGGAAGGAAATAAGGGCGGGTTTGCTAGTATGCCTTGCTGGAATCCAACTCCTAAATCCATACTGGTTACTAATATATAATATAACTCCAAGAATATTTGATAGGTATTTAACTTCCCACCATTTGGACATTTCCAAAGCAGTAGTCTGGACTATGTCTCACAAACTACCTATAATCATTTCAACATTGTTCATGACCATAGCAGCCTGCCAGCAGCATGGATCAGGTCATCAGAGAGAACTATGTCTAATATTTCAAAATACTATTGCTTTGCAGAACATTTTTTTTTTTTGCTCAACATTATTGCCTATTGGCTAGCAAAGGCTGAAGTCCACCAGCATAAGTAGATTGCCAAATCCTGGGATCCTCGGGAAACATCCCAATAGTCTTGGAATCCAGCCTGAAACTTGATAAATGCAATGTATTACAAAGTACTTAATTAATGAATGCTGACATTGTACCTTCCATGGAACAAACAAAGAGGAAAGCATGGCCCTCTGCCCAAGGAGTTTACAATCTAAATTAGACTGGCAGTACAGATCAGACACACAAGAGATGCAGAGGGAAGGCTGACACTTCAACTTTTGCTTTGTCTTGTATGAATACAGATATAGACAGTGGCAGTAGAGGGTAAAACATCTCTCTCCAGGACCCCATGGCTTTTCTCACCCTCCTGTCCAAATTGAAATTTAGATTTTATCCTTGGATTGTCTCCCTGTGCACATATGCCTTTTTTAATATTAAGTTCTTCCTAATTTAAACTCTGTTTCTTTTCAGTCTTCCACCTTTACTTCTACCAACTCAGAACATCTCCTCACAAAAGCAGATCATCTTGCTTCCTCCCCTCACTTGACTTAGGTCATCCACCACCCTGGTTCAAATGCTCACACATTTAGATCAAAAGCTCATCCGTGACAACATTTAAGGTCTTGTCTTCCTTTTCCTATGAGTATTAACACCCCACCATCTTTTCATGGCTTATAATCTCAGCCTACTCAAGATCCCATCTCTCTCCATCCCATCTGAACTCTCCGATTTCCATCAAGATCATAAGAACCTGTCAAATAAAATCACAGTCTCAGACAACGCACTTAGACCCTGAGGACTGGATGCAGGAGGAACTGTTACCACCTGCAGATGGTAGGGATATGAATAAAGTGCTGTATGCAGACTAAGTTAGTATACCACAGGAATGAGTCTGAACCTCTTCACTCTCCAAGAAAAAGAAAGTTGCATGGCCTATAAACATATGTAGCAACATAAATCTCAACTCAAAAGCGAGTATCTTCTCACCTCCAATGCATGCTATTTTGGGAACTAGCATTTGTTGATTTGTTTATCTTCATTTGCCAAAAGCCAGAATTCATCATCAGTCTAAATCCCTCCAGCTTTTCTGTTTCAGTTCCTGCTTCTTTTCCTTTAAAATACTCCCCACTCAGCCAAAATGTTACTTAGTTTTCACTGGGTTTCTTACTGAGAAATTTAAACATGATGAAAAAGAACTGTAATAAGGCCCCTAATGGTTTTAGACCCAAGTAAGTGACACACACAAACTTCTCTTCCCTGTAGATCAGAAAATTGTATTACTATGCACAATATTGTCATTATCCTCTCTCCTGTTAGGACTGACACAAGGAAGTTGAAATATCTACTTCATGCTGGTGAGAAGTGGACAGAGCTGAAGGAAAAGCAAGCAAAAACCTTGCAACAAAAGAGGAGATATTTTTAAAGCACTTACCCAGCATCAGTGCTATTGCCACACAGTAACACATCTTCTGTACCATTTTTTATGAAGTAGTTCACTGCAACAGAAATAGAGAAATGGTATTTTAACAAGTAAATTCTGGGAATGATAACAAATATCATCCATCAACCAGCATATTCAGCTGGGACAGGCACTGAGAGATGAATGGTATGCTTTTGCTTTGTTTTGCTAATTTTAGCTTTTACAAATGGTAAAAACAAATCTATTTATTTTCCAAAGCTCTTTAAGCATTTGCTGTGTGTATTCCAAATTTGACCCATTTAATAAGGTGGCAGCAGGGCTGTGGGCAAGGTTTGTAGGAATCTTCATCCAGTCATGTCTCTGGCTGTTCTGAGAACACTGCTACTGAAGTCAGTACAGCACCATGTAGTGAAATGAAATCATAAGCTTGCCCTATAATTTTTCAGACTCTACACTGATAAGACACATATTAATTGAGGTTTGTGATAGAAATTCCTGACTCATAGGTTAAAAATGCAACCAGCTATAAGTCAAAATGTAAAAATACTAACAAAGCAGCCCACTCCCCCAATCTGGTGGATTCTGCTCAGCATAGAAAACACACGGTATAAAGCAAAAGAGACAGAAAAATGCACCCTGTTAAAGATTAAACAAACAAGGAAGTATTCATAAAGACAAATATTTATCAACTTAGTCCTCTGTAATGGCAATGGAGAGAGACAGACACTTCTCAAGGGAGACTCAGAGGAGCAAGCTAAATTTAAGTGTTCCGGATCATTCCTTGGGTTGACTATCAATGAGGTTTAAGGAAATTAGCATTCCCAGGCTAATGAGAGCCTTTGCGTACACACTATCTCCAGCCAACAATGTCTGACATTCAGAGAAACAGAACAGGAGAACAGAACAACTTCTTCTCAAAAGAATAAGCAAAATCAGTTGTCCAGAGCAAGTCTGAAGAAAAGATGTTCTAAGGAGCATCTCTAGTACCTGAATGGTGGCATGAAAGGACAGATAAAAAGCACTGAACCTGGAACATAATAAATGCAAAACAGAGGCCATCAGCTGACTCATGGAGAGTAGATAACGTGGTGTGCTTTGCTATAATAAAGAGGAAGTGATCCCTTGTTGACATAAGATGTGATGGTGGTAACCTTATGTAGCACGTGTTTGTGAGCAGAGGGGCCTCTACAGATGATGCTCAGGAGAGGTTCTTCATTCCAGGCTAACCCTCTGCTGTGAAATGTTTTTAAAAAATCGAGTGACAGTTTATCCAGGCAGGCTATGCAAAGAATACTCAATGGCTCAAGCCACCAAACAGATGCACTGTAGCTTTCTCAATAAGCTGTGAGCACTGGAAAAGCCTTGTCCTGCTGCATGCCAAGAGGGTATTACTGTCTGAGAACCTGTGGTTATGAGGGCACGTGATGGTGTTTGTAAGTTATCAGAGCACATACCCTGCTCAAACTGTATGCTTTTCCACTCTTACACATGGGCATTCTACAGAAACTTCCTGGCTGACAGTGACACCCAGGTGTTCAATATGGTTAAGGATCTGTGATCCATCACCACAGGAAGGGGAAGGATGCCATGACTTCCAGCTACTTTCACCCTCCACTTCTGCTGGTGAAAGATTTCTGCTGTTCTCAGAACACATATATATTATTTTTGATACATAGAGTTAGGGATTCAAACCTATCAGACAAAGGAACAAAGGAAATACGGCACAAGGAGTGGCATCAGTACATGGGAACTGTAACTTTTCATACTGCAAATGCTAAGACCAGGATGGCCATAGATCTGGCACTGATTGCTTTCTTTGAGGGATGGAGCACAGTGCTGGTTCAAGACCAAACCAATATCTCCTGGTCAGTCAAATCAGAAGACGAAAACAGAAGGAAATTGTCTGTGCAAACAATACATTTAAAATCTCAGGAAAAGACAAAATTCTGTTGTCTGCTATTGACTTACACATCTGCATTCTAAAACTAGCAACACAGAGTGCTGTGGAGTGCAGGTTGAGGAACCAGTGCACACATACAGCTGGAAAGGGGTGTCTTTCCCACAGGTTCTGCAACTGCACAGCAGAGTGTCACAGCTACCATGCCAAACCTCAGCCTGAGGAAGAGCTGTATTACTGATTCCCCACTGCTAAATGCCCCTTCATTAGAGTGTTATACTCAAGGAGACAAACAGCAGCATTATCAAAAATGTGCAAACAATCAATTTGTCATTCAAAGTAAGTCAGGTTGGATTTTCAGCAAGCATGCTGAGCAATCAGAGGTCTTTAAGAAGTAAACAGTCATTACTCTTGCTTTTAAGAACACACTACCTCAGTATCATATCAACTCATGGCCTCAGCTTTCCATCATTTATCTCTAACATGGAAAAAGGACAGAAAACCTCCTATTTCATTGACAGTAGGATTCTCTCTCTGAAATACAGACTGCTCAAAGTGATCAACACCTTTTCATTCTCTTGGAAGATTAAAATCATGTTTGGTTTGGTTTTGTCAATTTTTTTTTTCACTGAAAAATTTCAGCATGCCAGTGGGAAACAAAACAGAAAGCCAAAAGTGGAAAATTAAAATTTAAATTTCCATATTAGATTTTTAAAAAAAATTAAAGTAAAATCAAGACAAAACTGATCCTTGTGGTCCCTTCCAACCCTGACTGATTCTATGATTCTATGATTGTATGCATGTACATTATCTTTAGTCAACATGCCATTCTTTCCAAAGCAAATTCTAAATTTTCTTTCTCTACCAGCTTTACTAAAATGTTGATGGCACTGTTGTAGTGCAAACAATGCCTTTTAGGAATTTGTCTACAGGAATTTTCAGTGTAAGGTAACTCTTTGGTGATGTTAAAAGATTTATTTTTTTTTTAATTACCTGAGCAACACCAGCTTCATATCATTTTCTAGTCAGCCACACATTATTTACTCCATTGCTGCCAGATAAACTCTTTTTTAATAATATGAAACACTTATTGTCAGTACTCAGCAGCCAAAAATTCAACAGAAGTGTGTTTTCTAATAAGCAGATGCTATCTTCCCCACGACATATGCACATTTGTGCCTGAGTCTTATAAATATATACTAAGACCTTGTATCTCCAATACTCCTGACACAGTATTACTTGTGTCAGGTTGATTCTGTTGTCACTAAAGAGGTGCTGTCTTCCCAGAGCCTGTGTTTTAGAGGTGTTGAGTTCAGTAAAATAATCCTGTAAAGTGGGTGCTCAGAAGCAGTTTGTTACCTTCTCACAGAGGTTTGTCTACGTGCAAAGGACAGTGAGGTGATGGCAACTGCTTCAGCCAAAGTGGCTCAAGAGCCAGGAACAGAAAAGTTTGGCCTAAACCCACATCCTGTGGTATGCACAGGATATGATGAAGCTTACACTATTATAAACTCGCTGAAACTAGTATTTATGCCGGGCTGGAAAATAGTAGAGATTTATCTCCATCTACTATGGGTCACTTCTCTCTTAGTATTGATGTTAACACACCCATACCATCAAAGGAAAAACACTCCTCTAATGGATTCCCTTAATTGTTTTCAGAAAAGGTTTAATAACAAATATTACTAAGCATGGCTGTTAAATATTGCATTATTGTTTGTTACAGACTACTGATGGTTGTCTCTAGGTTTGGCAGAGTCCAGACAGCAAAACTCCATGGCTGTGGAGTAGAGTAGTATCTGCTCTTCCCACCACCAGCCCAGGAAATAATGTTCACTAATCCAGCATTACATTCACTACAACCCAGAGTAATTCAATCTCTTCAGTATCCTCAGAGCTCCTGGCTTTCCAGGAACACCAAAAAGCTTGGTAGTAGCCCTAACCATCAGTGGTCCCTTAAAGCTTAAGTCTGCAACAGCATTAGGAAGATGAAAATATATCAACCCATCTTTCCCTCCTGTAACACCACGAGCTGCTGTGTCGCCTGCAAATTCTTGCTGTGCCTCCTACACTGCTCAAAGCACACAGTGCTAACTCTAGTTTTAAAGTTGATTCATCCGTGTTGTGAGGAAATACACAAATTCCTCTAGATTGTCCTTGCAGTGTCTTCCTTCCAAAGTCAATTCCTCAAGCTTCTCATCATTGTTACTCTTTCACTTTTTAAATTGATCAATGTTTTTCAGGTTTCTACATTGCTCCCTTCCATATCACATAATTCAACAGAGCAAACATTCACCACAGCCACATCAAGTTAAAAAAAAAGGGCACCAAAAAAGGCAAACTTCCTCCAAAAAAAAAAAAAAAAAAATCATATTCAAATTATGCTCCAGCTTATACTTTCCACACCTACATAACACCACTGAGCAGAAAGCCAGTGGGGTACATAGAACTGCAGGGTAGAAATCATCCTCTTTTCTGCGCAAAGGAAAGAAAAAATTCCCAGTTCAGAAAATCAAAAAAGTTGGAGTCAGCTTAGAAAACATAGTTTCTGAGTCCAGCTTCTGTTCCTCCTTCAAAGATTCAGTTGCAATGATATTTTAACTTGTCATACAACACATTCATTTCAATTTGAATAAAGGCCTTATGTATTATCACACTTGCTTAAAGAGCAGCAGTCAAATATCATTATTCACTGCCCAGAGAAGAGTCCTCTGGCTGACTTTCTAACAAAATCTTGAGAGAGGTGTCTGTTATCTCAGACTATTTATTGCAGCCACACGAGCTGGTTGGAGACCTTCCCCCTGCGCTATGACTGCAGAGTGCTGACAGCCACCAAACATCCCAAATTCCATATTTAAAATGCAATTCAGAGAGCCCCATCACCTTCCAGTTGGGGTAGGTGACACAGAAGCAAAATAGACAACCCCCCCTCCTCTCTCTTTCGCCCACAGGCACAAACACACTGTACCTCCCAGTAATACATAACAATTAAAAGGAATCCTTGCTGCACTCCCTGTGTGCACAGTGTCACATACAGTGAAGCCTCTAAATAAATGAAATTGAGTTTGAAGATGAAAAACATGCCTCACAAAAGCGATGGAACAGGCTGTATTAAGGGTATTATTAGGGAAGAATGCTTGGGAATAAATGGCACTGCCAGTTAGTTCTTTCCTGCTAAAAGGGGTTGCAAATAATTACAATAATCAGTTACTATTCTGTTGCTCACCCCGTGACAGGGGATCTGGCTCTCCTCTGCTCCCCTGGCATTTGCTGCTGCTGGCCATTCTGATGAGTTCTACAGGCTCTCAGGTGCCTCCCTCTCCCTTCTTGCTTTCAGTTCTTCCCTCCCTCTTCTCCTGGGCACTTCGGCCCAGCTGTCTCCTATCCCCTTACTTCATAACCACCTGAAAGGACATTTTCAAAACTTCAGTCAGAAAAGGAACAGGAGGAGTTAATTGTGAGGATGGTGGGTAGGTAGAGGGGGGCAGAGATCAAGGGGGCAACTTTTCTTTTTCAGAATCTTATATATAGCATTGGTTAATGATTTATGACTTTAGGGTAACTGCAGCCCTGAATTCTGGGACTGAGCTGTCCTGCAGGATATATGGAAGGGCTGGGAGAAGGTTATAGAAAACCATACAACAAAGTGCTGGGAGGAAAGTGGTCTCCTTAAGCTTGAGTGTCTCTGGTAGGCTTCTATCAGTGATTCTCCCCATGCTCAAGACAAGCCAAAGAAGGGCTCAGCAGTCACCAGAAAATATGTCTAATTTTAATAGTACAGTTTTTTCCTTCTCTGAGTAAAATGCCACTAAAAAAACAAATCAATCTAGCTCTCTGCTAGACAGCTTCTGTGCACTAGGAAGAGGATCTGAAAGACTCAAAGATCCACAGTACTTGGCTTGTGCTGTCTGCATGGTCCAAGGGAAGGAAAAGCAGGAGGGGAAGAAAAACACATCAGGAGTATTTGGAGCTGTGGACTAGAAGGAAGCAAAGAATTTAGATGCGGTCAGATTGGCTTGGGGACCATGCCAAATC
This sequence comes from Indicator indicator, assembly GCF_027791375.1. Taxonomy (NCBI): domain Eukaryota; kingdom Metazoa; phylum Chordata; class Aves; order Piciformes; family Indicatoridae; genus Indicator; species Indicator indicator. The sequence goes on from NC_072029.1 coordinate 17,481,799, forward strand.
CATGAGCATCCCCAGGAAGATGAGACAGGAGACAATGCCTAGCAATAAATACACATGCTGGCTTTTAAACGTCTTCAGATAACCTCCTGCCGTGCCTCTGTCTGACCAGTCACGCAGACCCACGCTCTGAGGGCTGTAGGCTGCCTAGCATGGAACTAAAAGCATATTTAGTACCACTTGTTTAGATGTACTCTTCACATAAATAGGCAACAAAAGGCTGAAGTGCGCTCCACCAAAGTTTAGTAGAGGTACTGTGTTTTGTGGAGGGTTTTCTCTATACATTTCACACAAAAGAATTAAAATCAAAAGCTGCTACAAAGGTTGAACGGCTTTGTGACTACAGACAGATGCCAGAAATAGAGAAGAAAACACTTCTGCTTGTACTGTGATAAAGAAAACAAATTAATTGGATCAAAACCTAAGAGACAGAAGGCAAAGGTTAAGATGAAAAGTCAATGTGCAGTATCTCTTGAGGCTAGCAGAGGGCTGTATCTGCACTAGTTTATTACATTTTTAACTACAAGGGAGAGGGTGACCAGAGAGGTGACAAAATCTACTCTACACAGCATTTTCCAGGTAAATTAAGTTCAAGACCAGAGCTGAATGAGGAACACCAGAAAGACCTATTCCACTAAAATAAAACAGAAAATGATTGGAGAAATGCAAAGTGAGATATTATGTTTTCAGAATGTGAGATAATTCAGAGGAGAAAATCTCACTCATCCATATCATTGCCAAGTTTTGAATTCCCTGTACCAGTTCAGGTAACAGATGGATTTTTTTAGGGATTCTTAACCAACCCTTCTATGCAACTCTGATCAAAGAGAAGTGTAATACTGATACGCAGGAGGAACAGGATGGAGTAATACACAGGAAACAACCTATAAACCAGTGGCTTCTTTGATCCTTTTTTTTTTTTTAACATCTTTATCCAGTTCTCTTTAATATCTTTAGAAATTATTTGAACAAGGTGATCTGGGGCACACTCTGTAAGTTGGCAGACAACATCAAGTTGGACAGGTATGTTAACCCGCTTGAAAGTAAGAAGGTTCTACAGAGGGATCTAAGCAGGCTGGACTGATGCCAATAGGATGAGGTTCAACAAGGCCAAGTCTAGGTCCTACACTTTGGTCACAACAACCACATGTAACACTACAGGCTTGGGGCAGAGTGGCTGGAAAGCTGCCCAGTGGAAAATGACCTGGGGGTGTCAGTAAACAGCTGGCTGAATATGAGCTAGCATGTTCCCAGGTGGTCAAAAAGGCAAACAGCATCCAGGCCTGTACCAGCAATAGAGTGGCCAGCAGGAATAGGGCAGTGATCATTCCCCTGTACTTCACAGAATTGCCTAGACTGGAAATTCCTTTAAGGTCATTGAGTCCAATCATTAACCTAACACTGACAAGCCCTGGGTTAAGCCATATCCCTAAGCACCACATCTACTGCTTGGCACTGATGAGGCCACACCCCGACTCGTGGCTTCAATTTTGGGCACCTCACTAAATTAAAACGCTGAAGCATGTCCAAGGAAGGGCACCAAAGCTGGTGAAAAGTCTACAGCACAAGTCTTATGAGAAGCAGCTGAGGGAACTGGGGTTGTTTAGTCTGCAGAAAAGGAGGCTCAGGGGAGACCTTCTCCTTCTCTACAACTACCTATAAAGAGGTTGTAGCAAGGAGGGATCAGTTTGTTCTCCCAAATAACAACTGACAGGACAAAAGGAAATGGCCTCAAGTTGTGGCAGAGGAGGTTTAGGTTAGATATTAGAAGAAAAATTTCTTTACTGTAAGGGTTGTCAAGCCCTGGGAACAGGCTGCCCAGGGAAGTGGCTGAGTCACCAGCCCTAGAGGAATTTGTGGCATTTTGGGACATAGAGTAGTGGTGGACTTAGGAGTGCTGAGTTTACAGCTGGATTTGATGATTTTAAACTCTTTTCCAGTCTAAATGATGCCATAATTCTATGATCCAGGAGACAGGCCACAGCAATGCTTTCAACAGAGCAACTACTAGAGGGTATTGAGAAGTAACGAAAACAACTGACGAGAGTTTAATTAGAAGAGCAACCGAAAAAATGGAGATCCTTTATCTTAGAAAAGAAATTACTATCCAAATCAAAAATAACAAGTAAAATGAGAACAAGGAGGTTTGTGACAGTATGTGATAACAACTAGGGTTTTTGCCCTGAGAAAATGGAGGAGAGAAAGTTATAAAAAAAGTAAGACTAAAGATAAAGGAAATATTTGTCACTACACTTGGTATTTGAACAGCTGAATAACTGCTGCAGGCTGCCTCAGTGGCCAAAACATTCAAAGAGAGGTCTGTTGCTTATATAAAATAGGGATATCCAGAGTTACAGTATAACAATTCAGAAAAATATCTACACTTGAGGCTCTACTAATTTCTTCTGGAACGTATGAGGCTGTTTTGTGCTGCAGAGGGATGCTGCTGTAGGTACACCAACATCAGACTGAGCCTTGAAATTCCCATATTTTATCTCCACCTCACCTGGGTGAATTCAGCATTGATGAAAAGCATCAGGAGACAATATTTCTTCGCTTATTCCTTAAAACCAGTGCAATAAGGGAAACAGCAATGCAAGCCATTCTCTACTGGTGGGCTCATGGTGCACCTGGGCTGAGTGTTCAGAGTTGAAAGCAAAAGATCCCTCTTGACTGCAAGGCACATTATTGCTGAACCCAGAGCAAACAGAAGTCTATGGACAGGCTCCAAAAGGCACAAACAGGGTCCTTTCAAATGCTCATCACTGTGCATGACACATTGTATTAGTTTGGAAGTTTATTAACAATTTGAAGTGCAAGAAAACTCTGTGAAAATGTTCAGCTTGAATCTTCCATGGCAGATCTTTCTTCCAGTAGGTCTCTCCTTTCTGTGAGCAGTAATGCAGTGATGAGAGAGAAAGATCTACTCAGGGACAAATCGTCTTGTTCTACTGACTGTTTCAAGGTAAGAACTTACTCTTTCACCACAAAGCCAAAGAGAAATTCTACTGAATGCTTGAAAAGAGACTGTATCTGGATACAGCAATACTAATTGCTATGCTTTTCTGATCCATGCACTTCTGCTGAGCCTTTCTATTTAGCTTAAGAGATTGAAGCACACAGCTACAATACCCACGTGAATAACACAGAGAGTTAAGATTTGAGCATTTATGAAGCTATTTATCAAAAGATCCACAGCACCTGAACAAAGCCACAATATTTACAGTTAGGGGCAGACTAATGCAAATAGATTCCATACTGACAAGCACAGTCTGAAAGCTCAGAGAGGTTCTTTGTCTTAATCATTGGTTCATACACAATCATACATAATAAAACACCTATTCCAGTCTCAACCTGATTTATTGCTTCCCTCTTTCCTCCCACCTCCATAATTACTCATCAAACACTCTCTGCCTTCTATTACCACCTCAGACAACACTTCAAACACTTCAGCTGTCCCCAAACTTGCTACATTGATTATCTGACTTGGACATCATTATTTTCTACACAGTTCTCATAGAGCTTCAGAGTATCTGTTCATACAGTTTCATTTCAGTGGTTCTGAAAGCAAAAATGAAGCAGTTTGTCAGGCAGAACTATCAATCAGGCACAGAGCTTGGAGAAGAGAGGTATGTACACACACAACTATAGACACAAATATAGATTTCTGTATATTCACAGGCGCATGCCTCCACATCCATGCCTGTTTATCTCAATAGTGCATTACATCTAGGACATCACAGAAGAAGATGTGGAAAAGTTCTAATATGATTTCACATTGGTTTTGAACCAATCCTGTTTTATTAGCTCTGAGCAATCAGATTGCATTCACAGCATGTATAAGACCAGTTGCTTCCCGCCAGCCTCTAAAGCCTCAAGTACCCAAGAAGACCACAATTTGGATGGGTATCATATCGGTGTTCAGCAAGTTGCTCTGCAAAGGCCATCCATGCAGATGTTCCTCAATCTTAGGCTTTTAATGTGGCTGCACTAATGTGACTATTTCTCTAAGGTATTCAGTATATTTAAGGGAGAGAAAATGATGCAGACCCCTCCAGAGGCCACCTCAGAAAGTTCCTTCTCCATATCACTCCCACAACTTTGTTGGATGTGAATGTCAGCTGCAAAGTCTAGGTACCTGAAATAAGGACCAAAACTTAACATCTTTTGTATATCTTTCTAAATAAAGAATCTGGAGGAACCATAAGTCTTCCAGGTCTAACTGGAGATGACAAAACAGACATTATATTTATCTCTATTTGGACCTTTTTTCTTTTTTTTTTAATTAAAGCTTCTTTGTTTTTCCAAACCTTGGGTAACTATGCAGGTACCATCTCCTCAGATTATGAGAAAAATCACTGCCATGAAATGAGTGCCAGAAACTAGTCCAGAAGGAAAAAAATAACAACCCTGAAAAGCCCTTTTTTAAGTTGTAAAAACAGCAGTTGATTCCTCCCAGCAAAAATGTAATAAAGCTTAAACATTCTTTTATTTTATTTTTAAATAGTTTTTTCAATAGCTTCGACAGAATTATCTAAAGGAAATTACAGGGTTTTATTTGACCTTATAAAACACTGATTTTTGAGAGAAAATGCTTTGAAAATAAGAACCTTTCAGAGTGTCCCAAGTAGGGTATTTAGTTTAAAGAAAAAGAAAATACTAGTGTTTGAGACTCTCATTTCAAAATCGATTTTATAATCATTTTACTTTATTTATAAGGGTTTTTTTTTTCCCTTAAGTGTTTTTTCTTATGCATTCAGCACTTACATTGAGCTCTGCTCTACGAAAGAACACACTATTTAAACTCAGGTTTCTTCTTGCTACTTACTGACTAGTCAATAATCCATTTTAGTAATGGAATACATAAATTACATTAAAGATTCTACAATCACCAGAGATGTGACTCAACCACACTCAGTCCACTGGTACACCTTCTCTAAGCCAGTGACATACCTGACATCTTATAGCCTTCAATCCACTTTAAGTCACGCATTCATAAAGCTTGACTTCATCAAATGCATCTTTACTTTACACACCATGACCTAAGGAGAGGCTTTTCAAACATGCTGTTTGCAGCTGCTCTCCTAGAAATCGTTACAAGTATGTGAATTAAGCTTGCAGTTCTTAAATCAGCTGGTATTTCTAAGCTCTCTTAACTATTTCTTTAGCTCTCCTAAAGATAACTGACAGCCCAATAACTTTAATGTTGATCCATTGATCACATTATATCCACAGCATTACGAAAATTAACTTTCTTTTTTTTAATTTCATTCCCCCCCCCCCCCAATTTCTTTCATTTTTCTGTATGAACACTGCTGCATCTATATCTGCACCATCAGCCCAGACAGTCATGGTGGCCACAGCAGTAAAGCAATAAAGTACATGAGGGTCTTGAGTTTGTAGCTAAGGGAAATGAGATCCTGAACCATTGGGACACAGTGGTTATTTCCTCAAGGATCAGCCAAAATTCAAGTCTTAGCACAAAACTGTGGTTAAGTCAATGATGATGCTAACAAAGTTTATAAATTGACTTCTTTTTCCCCATTTATAAAATCAAAACAAGAGGATTGAGAAGACAGATGAGTAAAAATCTGCTGTCTGAGGGCTGATAGGAGCTAAAGAAGGAAACAATTTAGTCCATTTGTCAAGTCAGTTTTGAATAAAAAAGCAAAGCTGAAGCTATCTAAACCACCAAAATGTGTCCTGCACTGAGTGCCTGTGGCACACAGTTATCTGAAACTCCAGTTCTTATCTTTCTTTGCACATCATGATTAAGCCTCTCAGTTATTTCCTCTGCAGCACCAGGCCATTCTTCACCGGTTTACCCTTCTAAGGGATTTCACTGATTTTTGTTTTTCCGTTCATGCAAAAATGGTCCAAAGGCACAAGAGGAGGCTGATGCCATTTTGAAGACTTCACGCTATCCTCAATCTCTCAAAGAATCCAAAGCAAATTTTTGTTCCCCAATAAGTGCAGAATTGGCATATTGCCCTGTTTTGATTCTCTGCTTTGGTGACCTGATGAACAGAATTAACAACTTATTTTCCAGTTTTGCTTTTTTAGTGTTTTTCACTCTTTTATTTACATCCCTTTTTAAAAAAGGTATTGTCACGAATCTCTGACAGTACTTCAGGTTTCTGCTTTGTTTTTAAATTACTATCCGTGCTCCAAAGTAAGCGATTCAGCCACGCTGGTTTGAAGTCTCCAAAGAGCTTTTGTAATTGTCTGTGCTCCCTTCCAGTGAACTCTACTATCTCAAAATGTTGGCCAATTTTCTTCTCTAGCTCTTCTTCAGAATAAACACTGACACTACTCTGTTCTTAATATATTCCTCTTTTTATCTAATTTGGCCTGCCCACACTTTAATTTAACTGTATCTATTGTTCAATTCCCTGCAGTACTTGAAATTTGGACTGTTATTAAATTGTGGTCAGTACTACTCTGTTAAACAGTCACTTCATTTGACCATAATACTTATGCAAAATGAAATATAAACCACTATCCCTTCTAGTTACAGAATGAGCCAGTCCTTCCATTTCTGGATTGCTTTAGTGCAATAGTCAACATTAAATGAAAATTCAACTTAATATTGTTCTCCCTAGCCTAATAGCTAAGCCATCTTCCCCAGCATTTCAAGCAACACTTCATTATTCTTATTCAGAGCCGAGCACATTTTTCCTATAAATCTGCTTTTCTTCTAGTTCTTCAGTGGCCTGCTGCCCTAAATCAACACATCAAGTATTTCAATAATTTTTGTCCACCCACCATCACTGCTGGCTCTTTGCCACAACGTGCTGGGTCTTTATTTTCAGATACTACAAAAACATTCATCGATATTATTATTATTTACTGTTAATACCACATGGTGAAACTTTAATTGACTTTAATCCATTATTTCCCCAAGATGTTTACCTTTGTAAATCTCTAGCAATAGCAATATAGTTTTGTTAACTGCAATAACCATTGCTGGCTTTACTAAACAGATTTATGGGAGGGTCTCCCCTCCTTTCTGTATGAGGACCACACAAATAAACTTGCACATGGTATGCTGGAGCAGCTGTAGAATTCCTCCCATTTAAAGCAATCCTGCAGCTGGCCCTGACGTTAACTATATTTTCATAAAGACTATCCAGCATTACATTTACTCTACTTACAGAGAGCCAGACTATCTTCTGGAGCCAGACAGCTCCATTTCATCCCTTCACCTTTATTGCAGGGCTTTATACTTCCAAGCCATCACTATTTTATCTCTCAGTGCCTCTATGAGAGAGAGCGAGAGCTGCACCTCACACGGCTGTCAGTTATCTGGGGGTGGAGGAGTTGTGAAGTGCCTTAATCCACCACAGGTGCACAGATATCTTTGCTAGCTCCATGAGCACTCATCTCCAAGCTGGAAGCACTGAAAGCATGGGTGGGAAAACATGTCAGCAGTCTCATCGCCAGCCAGCATAGCTCCAGTGTGGTTTTTTATCTCTGGCATGGAGCTTTTTCCCCTTTTAGCTGACAAGAGGCTCTGGTACAGGGACGCTGAGAGGACACGTAACCTGGTGGTTGGGGTCAGACCCAAAGGCAGCCCTCAGGTAGCCAGAGCTCCATAAACTGCCCTTCCTTAATGCTGCATCATCCACACTATGCATTAAAGACACCAACACTGAGCTCTTTATTGCTCGAATGAAAATGTTCTAACACCATTGCTCTCAGGAATTCTATGTCTGCAGGGACAGAAACTGAGCAGAAAGGCCTGAAAGCCACCAGGAGGGAATGGTGGGACTGCCCTTGGACCAGACCCTGGACCATTTAGATCAGAAAAAGCCACCTACATCTTTTAAAACCACATCCACCACCATCACATAGGAACGAACGCTGCATTTGCGGATTCACTCAGAGATTTTGATCAGTATAATTGAAAAAAAATTCCCCCAACAATCAAACCCACAAAAAACAGGGTAAAGAAGAGCTTACCTGGATCACTAAGAAACTCCTCTGAGGTGTTCCACGTCCTACCATCCAAGTACAACGTGCCATTAGTGAAGTTAAACTTAGTGTAGTCCCTGACACACTTGTGTCGCAAGTTGCCCATGAAGAGCTGGAGGCCTATGAGGGCAAAGACACTCAAGCAGAAAACGGTCAGGATCATCACATCAGCAAGTTTCTTAACAGACTGGATAAGTGCCCCTACAATGGTCTTCAGTCCTAGGGAGATAAAAGCCAAGAGTTTATAGACTGAGAGGCTGAAATATGTCTCTAGAGAGATGCTTCTCATGATGAAAATCTCCATGAAAAGGAATATCAGAAGGGTTTCTACTACATGGTTGTAACTGGACAGCCAAAACAAGAGACAAGTGATCACTATGAATGCTTAGTGTGGTCTACTTTTTTCTAGACAAAAGTCTTGTTACTGCTTTTACACAAAAACGGATTTAAAAATGGAGGGAAAGAACTTGATGGAAGAACAGTGAGATTAAAAAAAAAAAAGAAGTCATGGATAAAGAAAATATGGAATGTCTTTTATATTTTCATGGAGGTGAAGTAAAGGTTGTTAAGCCTAAATCCCATTGAATTTTGAGAATGTGAATTAGTTTTAAATCACTCAGGTCATTCTGATAACTTTATCCCTCACATAAACAGATGAAGAGGTATGGAAATGTTATTTATTCCCTGATTACTTTACATATTTGAGTGCCAAATCCACCTCACTGCCCTCATCTGTATAATTCCTCTGCCTTCAATTCATTTGCTTAAAACAACAAGAATTTAGGATTAGAAATAAGCCAAATAATATGGGCAATCACAGAAACTGAGTGAAAACCTTTTGAGTAAAACAACCTGAAGCTCCAGCAACACTTGGCTCAAGTTAGTAATTGTATATTAGGCTGCCAGTGTAGATAAACCAGCTTATTACAAACAGCAAAGGCTCGAGTCACACAAATTAGCTTCTGTGTTATTTCACCCTCTAGCACTGGCTTCAGTTTATTATTCTTTAAATATACAGATATAAATAATTCTATACTTTTCTCCAAAGATATTACCTGCTTTTAAAGTGTTCCTGGAGATTAGCACTATTTAGGCTGATTGAATATTACATGAATATGACAAACCCCACTCTTTTCAAAAAAGACCCTTCTTCTAAACTTCTGTGCAGTAGTTGAATGTTAGTATCAGCTGCACAAGTGTAGTAATTTTGTTGTTTCTTTCCTACTTATATTTGACTAATACCCAATAAGTAGCAATCAGTGCTTCTGATAATCACTGTCACCAGTATGACAGCAGTAAGACACAGTGTTAAATGGGGGGGGGGGGAAGAAAATGCAAAGAGGAAACAGGAGGAATTCTCCTGGGCAAAACACAGAAGCACGTTGATTTTCTCACTGAATATGATCATACACATTAAATCTCAGTTCCCTGGAATTCCACCCCAAGAGTTTGGCAGCAACAAAGGCTGAGCTACTGCTGTATAATTTAAAATAATATGAAAATGTACTTGAGGACACGTAGGAAAGCAAAACAGGCTTTTGGTGTTGCTTAACATTCCATAGTTAAAAAAAGGGGAAATCACAGTTTCTCACAGGAGGATAAGCTGCTAGAATGGCCAGCAGGTTCAGCAGTCCCTGTATCCAGCAGCCTACAATATACCACTCCTGCACAGAATATTGCCATTAGGTTAATCTGTGAATGATACTAATATCTTTAAAATGGCCATTTAACCAAAAGAGTCTGACCCACCTGGTGGTGAGTGAACCCCCACCCCCTCCTTTCTCCACTAAATTATTTGCTTGACTCTTTATAGCTGATTTGTGGCACAGTATAGAGGGAGAGAGTAGACAGCTCCATGCTCTACTCAAAAATAAAGCAAAAAATTTTGCAGTACCAACATTAGGCAAAAGCTGGGTTTTCACGCTATCTGCACTCCTCACCAGAAAAAGAAAAAAAAATTACAAATTAGGTCAGTTCTATTCAGCTACCTAGAAAAAGGCCACCTTTGAACATTTGAGCTCCTCTGTAGAGGTGGTTACCCATTTTGATGCCTACAAAGAAAGTGTAGCTCTTCTGATAACCTAGCCTTGGGTGAACCTCAACTGGAAGTAGATTTAGCTGTAGCCTAATTCTGAAGGACTGCCTGGAATCTCACCCTTATCCAGTATTAAACTATAAGACCTTTAAGATAGACAGGAAGTGAGGTGAGGAAAAAGAAATACAGATGTAAATGCACTAGAATTTATCTATTTTCTTTCTTAAATCTGATATTCTGCAATGCTTTCAATCATTCTCATCACTGGCTGTTGTTTGAATGCACAGACATCTCTTCAGTGAAGATGGTGAAACCTGGGAAGTCCAAATGCAAACCAATTCTTAAGAAAGGGGAAAACCCCCAAATTTCAAATTCTTTTACTTCAGTACCCTCTGTGAAATCCCAGGAGCATATTTATTTATTTGTAATACAAATACAAGCTAGGAGTCTGTATCTGATCCTGTAAGTGCACTAATTAATCTTACTCCTACGGGCAAGGACGATGGGAGTGCCTAATGTGAACAGGGATAATATTAGGAAACAAGACCTACAAAATTCTAATCACCCATACAGACTGTCTGTTTCCAAAAGCAGGCCTCATTATTGTCAATTTCAAGGTCACGTCATGAAACATGCTTTTCTCAGTTTACTTACTGGGGTTTTAAATAGAATAGTAATCATATATTAGTATTACTACTTCATTCCTCACAGGTATCAAATAATTCCTGTATGAGAAAGCCTTTTGCTTTACTTTCTTTTCTGTTTGGTTTGGGGTTTGTTTATTTGTTTGTGGGGGGGAGTTTTGTTTGTTTGTTTAATAGCACACAGGCTTCTAAACAGTTTGAGAAAAGAACACTTTAGTAATACAATTGCTGTAATTAAATACAATTTTAAAAAAACTTGTACTCTGCCTCCTGGACCTTTGTTAAAACTTTCCACGGAAACCATTTGGGGAGGGGTATATTTACAGTCTGACTGGGTTTTCTCAGACCTCAAAAAAAAAATATTTTCCCAGAAAAGTTAAGTAGCACCCATCAAGTTGCTTGGCACAACTCACTGCTAAGCAGAGTGTTTAAACCCCCATTCATTTAAGCTTTCTATGTCTCATAAATTTAAGATCTGAGGGGAAATAAGGATACCCAGAACCTCTTACAGGTGCTCAGAGTGAATCCCATGTTTTGTAAAAGCAATGGTAGATGTATTCAAATTTAGAGCACTGTTAAATCTTCCAGATAAATAATCCTCCTTTGAAATAGTGCCAATGACAGCACTGCAATATAGCTTAACAGAAGGTACTATTTATGGGGCATTAAAGGCATTTATTTAGTTCTTGCAAGTCAAACATCAAACCAGGCAGCATGCAGAAAATGAGGATCTGATCCAAAGCTGAGTACCCCTGTTAATGACAATGGTTCTACAGATTACTCCCTATGGAGTAATTGATACAGGATTTTCCTGAATTACTTCATTCTTTCCACACTTCTGGGCCAAATCCTGCTGGCATAACATGAAAAACACCACAAGATCCAAAACCAGTGGAATGAGGGCTGTACAGGGAGCCTGACACCTGCAGAAAGCAAGAAGGATTTGGCCCAAACATTCCTGTTAATGGAGGTAGAAATTACCACATTCAGAGGTTTATCAAATAATCAGCTGTCAAATGCAAATCAGAAACGAGAGAAAAAAAATGCAAGCAACACCAAACAATGAGAAATGGCAAGAACCCACAGCACCATCAATTCCTTCTATGAGATGTGAGAACATATTAGCATAATTCAGTACGACATCCATACCAGATGTTGGCAATCACCTACAGAACATCAGACACTTTCATGCAGAGTCTGGAAATGAGCAGGGAGAAAAAGGAGGGGGAAAAAAAAAAGGAAAAAAAAAATAGAGTGTGACCTGCACCATGTTTGTCCTCACTTAGCCTTCTGTCTGACAATACATGTGTCTGCATGAGTCATGTGCATGTAGGGAGAGCAGTTCACTCTCGTTGAACACATTTTGTCATGGCAAACTTCAATGGCTGTCAGCATCTTTTCATGGAAACACAACTGCCAGGCCAGTCTTCCAGGCAAACACAAGTATGTCATATATTTCTCACCTTTGGGAAAGTTACTTCTTGAGTTAAGTGATTTGCCCACCAGGAGACTAACATTTATCTCTTTGCGGGAGGACTTCAGTGAGACTGAAGTAGTGAACGAGGGTCAGCCTCCTCTACACAGTCTTAATTCTTGTGCTTTGAGTTCTGTTCTGGCTATCAGTAAAGTACTGGATAACATTCACAGCACTATTTATAGCCTTTAGACTCACACTAACTTAAAAGAGAGCTGGATCAGGCCCCAAAGTGCCTTGGCCCAATTTTCTATGAGGTCACCTTTTGCCGGTATCATTTCATGTGAGGTGTCCGTGTTGTACACATCTGTTCCAGAAACAGCAGTGGAGCTTCTCTGGATACAGGCACTTTACAAAATCCTAGTGATGATGAGGATGATGGCCTACAATTTGCAAGCTTTTGATGGGCAGGCATAGGAGAATGTACTTCAGGGTTCTCTACTACCTCAGTTAGTAGCTGTCAATAACATCAGTGATTCCCATGCAGATAACCTGTGATTTCAGATCTCCTCCTGTCATGGGAGGAATTCCCACTGAGCACACTGTGACTTGGGTACACTGGTAATGGGAGACAAGCAAATGATTTCAGTGGGTTGTTCTGCTGCTGACCATGAATTCTATCTAGATTGAAGATGAACAAATCCAGTTGCTATGGCAATGTGCAACATGCTAATTAATACATAAAATCACTGAGAGTTAAAGGTTTTAGGTTCCCACAGCGAAAATGTTACCTATTTCTAAGCACATGAACATAGGAGATATATGAAGAAATTTAAATCTTTTTTTCTTTTAATGAGTCTGGATAAATAGATACCCAGCTCCTGCATGAAGCTTGCTTTCTCTTGGTATTATAGGCAACTGCAAAACAGAAAGAAGTAAGTGTGTTCAGTGTGGAAAAAGGAAAATTTAGGGGATCCATGAAGGTCCTCAGGTATATTAAGGGCTGCCATAGAGGGTAAGGCACTGACCTGACAACCTACACAGCGGCTGCAGGGTGAAAAATAAAGTGCTGATAACACACCAAAAGAGTGTGAGTGTGGGTAGGGTTCAGAGACAGGAGCTGCATGTGATCCATGGTCCTGGGGAGCAGGAGATTCTGGCTTGATGGCAACCAAATTGAGCCCCAGATCTCCAGCGAGCAGGAAGCACATGGCTTGCCCATAAAGGATAATATCTGTGTTCCTGAATCTGAATCTGTCCTCCCTGGGCATATCTTTAATGCTGAAAGCAACAAACTGCTAGAAAAGGAAGATCATGAGACATCCAGCTTTGAAGGACTGCTAGAACAAGTCAGGCAATATATATCATGCTGTGTCTGAGCTATACTAAACTGAGCCTTAGGCCAGGCAAATGAACTCTGAAGGTTTAAGAGATCTGAGTCCTGTGAGTCCATGTCCTGGAAATGTCTCTGTGCCTGTTTGCGCACTTACAGCTAGGCATTAAAGGTAGGTGAGATTTTTAAAAGCACTAATTGTTAGCTTTACTGACTCCCTCTGGAGTCAATATTGAAATTCATTGATTTCAAGTGAAGCAGAATGCCTTTGAAAACCAGCCTCTAAGTGCTTTGCTGGACAAGAGCCTTACACCATGAAGTACTTGGCCCATTACTTTCGGTAAGCAATTTCACTGAGCAAGCCGAGTTCAAGTATGTTTCTGCAAATATAACTACCTGATTGAAAAGCATGATCAATTTTATTGAGGAAAAGCTTAGATACTTGCAAAGGAGAAAAACCTCTCAGCATTTTTCACCTAAGATGTAAAAGAGGAAGCAAAAATAACAACCTTCTCCAAAAATCTCAGGGAAGACAGTAGGGTTCATCATCTTCTTGTTTTTAAGCCTGTTGTGGAAAAATATTTCATCTCAGCATAAGCTGAGTTGTCATTAAAAGCTCAGACTGATCTCCAAATAAACCACAGTATCATGCCCAATATTTCTTTTAAAGTATATGTGTCTAACTGAAAAATGAACCAACTCCTCTGAAATTATCTGCTAACATTAAAATTAAACCTTAGCTCTGTTTTACAGGCAGATAGGTGTCCACAGCAATTTGTTGCTCTCCCCATCTGTACTTTAAATATACTCAGGGCACAGGTAATCTTGACAATAAAAATCTATTCTATTATCATATCTTTCTGCAGTTATGCCAGCAAAATCATTTAGTTACTAGTAGCTAAAAACGCAGCCATCAAAAAAACTAATCAAATTGTAAATCAGAAAGAAAAAAAGAAGAGAATGTGAGTTATTAGGTATTACTACAATAAATAATACTTCTCATCTTTTTTTTCCCCCTATTAATCAACAAATGGAGCAACTCAGTCTTTAATATACAGCAAAGCCCTTAAGTGATTTGTAAATGAAGTTTCTCTGAATCTCAATATTCTTTTTTTTTTCACTAAAAAAACAGTCAAAATTTATTGTTTGATGTAAAGCAAGTTTCACTTCCAAGTCTGATATAAGACAGCAGAAAATTGCTGTATATATAACTCAGCAAAATTGACAGGCTCTGCTCTGAAGAGGCTCAAGCTAGAGACAAAATGCAAAGTGAAAAGTGTCCCCTGGAGATGGCTGTCCCTCCAAGTTAGTCTTCATAGTGCTAGTAAAGGAAGCTAGGAAACTCCAGGTTTCTTTCTGATTAGCCACTACTATCTCACATGATCTTTAAAACTGTGCTCAAGCTTCTGTTTCCCAAGGGGAAAAAAATAAACAAATCCTTTTTCTCTATAGAAATCCAGTTAAGAGAAAACGTAACTCTCTGCTAATAGATTATTCTTTTTAAACTAAAGACAAGAACTGATTTCAAGGCATGCTATCTTAAAATATTCTTTAGAAGCTAGATTTAGACACACTTTGCTCTTTCAGGAATGTCACTGATTTTCATTCATTTAATGTTGAAATGAGGGAGTAAGCCTTGGGCCCATATTTATGTTTTCTTAAGACCTCATTTCCAGAATTCCCATTCCTACCTTCACGCAAGTGCTGGTGATTAGTTGTAATACTCATTCCTGCAAGTTTACACCACATAATTTATTTAGATTTATATTATAGCATATATGTGCATCATATATCAAGTGGAATTGCCTTTCTAACCTTAAAGAGCTGTATGTAGGAATCTGAGCCATTGTCTCCATGTTTGGAATATTTTCGACATGTAATTGCCAACATCTGTTCAGGATTATCACCAATAGGATCTACCATGCATGGCTTTTGCTATCTTCTCTACCTTGTCATGCAGGTTGAGATGTTAAACACTGAGGCTGAATGAGACCTGTCCATAGATAATGACTGGCAAGAAAGTCTTGTCCCATGGGCAGTCCTCAGTGGACTTATCTCTCACTTAATAGTAAATATTATTTATGATTTTAGGAAATAGTAATAGATTAGATTAAAAGTTATGGGAAAAAAATAATAGAGATTCTTTCTCTACCTGATGTGTAGTAAAACACTGATTTTTTTCTTTTTTTGGGTGAGTGAGGGGAAATCATATAAAAAAGAAATGTGAGAAAAAGCGGGTTAAAAAATGCTGAACCTGCCAAAAATCAAGGATGAAATACTTTCTGATCTCTTCAGGGTCCAAAATTTTTATCACATATGAACTGATAAACATGATGATAAAGTAGGCTGTCTGTGCCTGCAGTCTTGAAACCTCAGCTCACAGCACAGGTTTAGATTCCTCTATCAATGTGCTCATAAACAGGAATATGCATTTTGAGGTCATCAACCTTCCATTAAAAAAAAAAAATCAATATCTGAAGACTTTAAAAGAGTTTCATTGCCATTTTCATATGGTTCATGAATGAGTACTGCACGTATGTGATTCACAAGCCACTGTGTACCACCATTCTTACATCAGCACTTGCCTCTTTGGGGTCTGCAATTTCACATTAATTCCTTCTGCCCACAAGAACAGTATTGAAAAAAACATATGGAAAATGTATTCTATTGACAGGTCACATTCCCTACATTCCTCCATTTCCTGACCAGTATCAATGGTTAAGTCACTTTGTAATTATGGTGTTTGCTACTGGAAATGGCATGTAGGCTTTAACTGCAGCCCAAGTGTTTAACCTGATTTTCACCTGAAATGACTGAGATTGTTTTCAGCGCCCGCAGTACTCTGAACGTTCGTAAGGCTGAGACATTGCCCAGGTCCACAAATTCAGTTATGTATCTGTAACAAGGGAAAGTCACACACAGACAATGACAAAACACCAGCAAAAAAAAAAACAACAATCAAAGGGACAAAGAGAGACAGAGAAAGAATCACTTGTAGCTGAGAGCCAAAACGTAAGGATCAGGGCTTCTTACCTGGGATTACTGAAATAGTTTTTAAAGCTCTCAAAACCCTGAAAGTCCGAAGAGGTGAAACACTGCCTACATTCACAAATTCTCCTACATACCTGTAGAATTAAGTCACAGTTATTTGGAATTATACAATAGAGTATGAGACTTGTCTGAATGAAGAATGCATTCATACATAGTGGGAGCAAATGCAGCTTAATGAGAGGTGCATTCACTTTTCAGGCTGTTCTTTGATGCCATTTGTCCCTTCTATTTTTGTTTCAGCTTTGGGTTGGGGTTTTTTTTTTTTTTTGTGGGTTTTTTTGTTTTTTTTTTTTAGTACACAGTATTTCAAATGCTTCTTGAACTATTAGACTTAACTAACAGGCATCAACTCTTTACTAGATGAACTCTATCATCATGCTTTTCAGCTATGAATACTTTAAAGATTTTACCATCATTCAGTTGAACAAGAAAATTCTTTACATTACAGGAAAAATTAAGAGTTATTTTCCTGCTCTTAAAAAAAAAAATAAAGCCAAAGCTTCAACTATCCAAGTAATTTTCACATAATAGCTCCTGCAAGCTACATATAGGACAACATCAGAAAATATCTGTGCAAATATTTCTGCTGGGTTATTCACTCTGAGATGCTGTACTCTGTGGTAAAGCAGATGTTGGTTTCAAGAGATGCTTAAAATTGTATTTTGTTTTCTACAACAACAACATTCCCTTTGACTGCAGGAAGTTGGATTTTGAATTAATATAACTGCCAGCCCACTAAAAACTATGTATGATTAAAATGCCAATTGCAGCTCTTCACTGCCATGCCTATTTTGGTTTTCATGGAGACCCATGCCACATTTGACCTAAATGCCCCTCCCAGGAGGATCAGTTATGGAATGAGTTTGGTTTTATCAGTATGGTACAAAATTGTTTCCTCCAAGTCAGTATACAGTGAAAGTATGGCCACCGCTGCATCTTCTGAAAAAAAAAAAGAACTAAAGAACTCTTGGAACCTTTAATTTCCCTGTTAAATCTGTATTAAATTTCATTTATATGTTCTATTTCTTTGAGGTATTTGTTTTTACACATTAAGGATAAACTCACCTGGTTATTTTACAAAGCCTGCTTAAGTGGGCTTTGTGCAAAGGCCTCTGGGGAGGACAAAACATCCTCTCCATCTCTACTAATCCTGATTATAGCTTGGAAGAGCAATATTGCTTCTCCTGTTCATAATCTCATAGAGGAGTCTGGGCAAAGATTTACCTGTTTCCTCCCCATGTTTACCCAGTGCTTCTCTCCCAAATTCTTCTGCAGCATGCAAAAGCAGAAAAAAAATAATTTGGGGAGAAGCAATACATGGGCATATGGTTTTGCTGACCAGAGATTTGCAAACACACTTTAATAAGAAGTGAACAAGGATATGAAACAAATAGTACTGTTTCTTGTTCACAATACTTAATTAAGGTTTATTCTGTCCATTTCTTTGATGAAATTGCACCAAACCAGTTCCTTCATATTGAGGAGTGAGAAGCAAATGTAAATCCCATCTGAATTTTCCTCTTAGCCTGAGAATTGCATATTGGCTTTGTGCTTTGACAGGGCACTTTTTTAACCCAGAGCTGCAGCTGCCTCTCCCTTTCCTGTCCTGAAAAGTACTCTCTTGACTTGGAGTGATCTAAATAGTGACAGTTTCATAACACACCCTGAATCCATCCATGGCCCTACAGAGGGTCACAAGCCATGGCCATAACTGCTAGCACAGGGTGGGAGAGAATCCCTGGAGAAGTGTGGCACTTCTTACACTCTGGTTTGCTATTTAAAACTAGTCTCTGTGACCCTGTCTGTGACATTTCTGCCCAAAAAGAGGAGGCAAGAAGTTAATTTGCAGTAACTCTAAAGCAAGTGACAGGCTTTCCACTGTAACACCCACCAGTGAAACAATCAGATTCTCTGTTAGCTCAAAATCCTTAGTTCATCTCAATCTCATGGCCTTTCATCAGGGTCTCCCAATATGAAAATCATGCCATCTTTGTTTCCAGATACAGAAATACCTCTAGCATCACACTAGCTAAAAGCAATGTTAAGACCTGCATGACCAATCTTACTTTAAATTACTTGCAAATTGGATTTATATGGAGGCTATATCTTATCAGAATAGAGTCCATTATCCAATGCTCTGGACTGTCTGTTGCTTGCATACTTGGGAAGGTTACATTGCAAATATGAAGATCATATTGCAATCACTTTTAACTCTCTCACTGCTGCCTATGGGCTCTATTTCTTTACTATTCCAGAACTTCAATTCTTTTTTATTCTGTTCTAAAAATATTAGCACAATATGCCTTAAAATAAGAAGCAATAGGAATGGATGTCAGTTCTGAAGAGCTGATTGATATAATTTGATGTTGGGAAGCTTGGGTTTTTGCAGGGATCTTTTAAGAGATGGAGGATCATTTGGAAAGAAAATGGAAAAGCAGCTAGGAAAGAAAGCACAGACACTGAAGCCTCTCATTAAATAAGCCTCAATGAAGTTTTCATGACTCCTTGAGCTGGACCACTGAGGGGCCATTCAAGTCTAGAATTAGAAAAGGAGAAAAGACCCCTTGGGCTCCAAATCCTAGCTCCTACCAGCAAGGAGTGAATTAAGCTCTGGAGAACTGTCCACCTCCAGGTCCCAGCAAACCTGCACATCTTTCCAGCTCTCAAAGCCCCAGACACCCAGAGATGATGTGGACAGAACCAAGGAGATATGTAGACCTTGTCCTATGCTGACTGTTCGGACTTGAAATTCAGCAACAGTAAATGAGATGTTCTCAGGGGAGTTTTGCAGAATGGGAGGTGATGCTCCAACCTCCACCTGAAATGAGAAGATGAGGTGGAGCAGATGCATTGCCAAGGCTGCCAGCTGTGTCTCCTCCTTCCCCTGCTACTTTCTGCCTCACTGTCAAAACCTCCTTTTTCATAGAATAGAAGAAACCCATACACAGAAATTCTCCATGCTGTGCTGAACTCAGCAACCTGCAGATAAACTCATATTCTACCTTACAAAGAGATGAACTGCTGCAACCTGCTTTTATCACCCATCTGATGGGCAGGAGAGCAAGCTGGTGGTGCTTTGTGTTGTTCTGTCCTACCTCTGAACATTGCAGAACAATTGCATTTAGCACTGCTTGAGAAAGACTTCAGCTGAGAAAAATACCTAATGTGTGATGACCTCCAAAAACTCCTCCCCATCTGCACTGCATTTTTTTAAAAGCTTATCAGGATGGCCAGATGTCAGTTCAGCCAAATCCATAGGAATGCAGTAACAGATACCAGGCTAGGGCCTAGGGCTGGCTTTGATCCAAAGCCTACTAAAATAAATGGGAGTCTGCCCCATGAAGTCCACATAGGTATTACACATCTTCATGCTGTTCATTTAAATATTGCTAAGGATCATAGAATATCTTAAGGTGGAAGGGATCCATAAGGAACATTGAAGCCAATTCCGTGCTCCTTGAAGGACTACCTA